>NC_138209.1:48387639-48932639 GCF_964194415.1 Vipera berus | reverse complement strand
GTTTTTCATTTTTCCTTGTGTAAAATTTGAATTATATCATTTGAGAAAAGATTTTCAGCTTTTCTATAAAATGCCACAAGGCGTCAACCATCTGTTCAAAACCAGTTTACAAAAAATTTACCTTTCTGAGGAGTTACAACTGATACATACTTGTTCTTCCTGTTCTTTATCTTCATTAGAAACTGTTTCTTTAAGAATGAAAAATTATAGACTTGAGTTATAAACACAAAATGAAAGGAACAAACTCTCAATATAATGAATTACTCAGTATAATAAAATGATATACATGGAATTTATTATTAGAAATCTTGAAAAGTATTCAATTAAATGACTTCCTAAATATATTTTTAAGGTTAAATATGTGTTTAAGGAAGGCTTGTTACTTGTATTTGGAAACTGCAAGCTATAGTGGAAGGTAATCTCAATTCCAGAGGAGCAAAAGACAGCAAAGTTTAGTTTGAATGGGAGAAAAAGAGTTAAGATGGCTCCTCCCTAGTAGTTCTCTGGTGTATCTTTAATGGTGCAAGTAGTCTTCTTTAGCTTGGTAAGATTTCTGTGTGTAGAGGAAGAACAAATAAGGAAACTGCTTAGAAGAATGTCAATGTTTCTTTCTTGGTTTTGGAGCCTGACAAATTGGTGTTGAATGCAGTGGCAAGGGTAGGTATTGCATAGGTTTGTTGTGTTTTCAGATATAATTCAAGGTGCTTGTTGTCCCCTTCAAGCTACGTTATCTATGGGAACCATCCCTCTCCATACATCATACCTGATCTGTCAGGAGGGGCATGATCCAAGTACTATCTACTAAGGAGTGGCAATTGGTAGGGTACAGAAGGACAACCTTTTTTCTGTGTCACCCACTTTTAAGCATCATACCTGCAATACATCCCAGGACCTTTAAGAACGTGTATGTTCATGTGGATGAAACTCAGTTAAATTCTAAAAATATTTGTGCATATTTCTCCAACATCTGTAGCTTGTAATCTACTCTTAAACTGATGAAAGTTTGTTGTATTTCTCTAGATTTTTCCGAAATAGTTTTAGTGGCTTTCTCTTAGTTTTGAATTATTTCTACATTGAGAAATTTAGCACAGATAAAAATCTCTTCTTTATCCTGTGTCTTCACCTGAGCATATCTGTCAAATTCTTCTTCACTGATATGAACAGGAAAAATGACATGACTGAGGAAACAAAGTAAAATATAATGGTGCTGGTTTAATGTAACTGTGATGCATTTCTAAGAAGCATATTGACATATTCTTTTCATCTGATTTTTTAAAATGGAACACTGAGTGAATAATTCGTTACTGCTCAAATGAAATTTTTGAACTAATAAAATAATGTCAGAATTAGTCTTTTACAAAACTAATTCTTTCTTTTATAAAAAGATAATTTTCTGTTGTAATCAGCCAGTGTATTTGAACTGAATGATACCTTTTGGGACAAAGATTTGTGAGTTACCTTTGCTTAAGGATGACAAATGTAATTTACAGTATTCATTCTCTCTGTGTGTCTCTATCTATTGCTCCAATTTTTGTTCTATTACTCATACTAAAGCAAATTGTTATATCTTTTTATTACATACAGTAGTTTACAATAAAATCATGTCATTAATCCAAATAATAATAGTTACTAAAGATAGCAGATAAAATTGAAATAGATTACTCTGGGACACTTCATTAACTCAACAGCTTTATTGACCTCTAAAGAAGAGATGTTTTGAACTCTTTTTTTAAAATTTAGATTTATATATTCCATGGCTCCTTTTTTGAAAGGTTTAAACTAACTATAGAGAAATACAGAGGAAGACTTCATGATGGGTAAAAATTATATACATTTTGTTTTCCTGAATTTTCACAACAATTATCCATTGATGATACAGAACAATACATGTTTATTTTTATCCTAGAATAAAGAAAGATAAGTGTCCAGTTGATCGGTTATCTTAAGCAGTATTGGCATAGGACCAAACATTTGACTGAAAAAAGAATCAATTAAAAGGGGCAATTGTATGATTCAATATGTTAAAACTTAATATGGACAATCACTTAAATATGCCAGGAGAGTGCAGCAGCAGCCAAAAAAGCTAATAAAATTCTTGGTTCTATAAACAGAGGCATAGAATCAAAATTACTGAAGTATTAGTACCAGTTTATAAAAACTTAGTAAGACCACACTTGGAATACTGTATCCAGTTTTGGTCACCACATTACAAAAAAGATGTTGAGACATTGGGAAAAAGTGCAAAGAAGAGCAACTAAGATGATTACAGGCCTGAAGACTAATACATATGAAGTTTCAGGATTTGGTTTTGGCTAGTCCAGAGAAAAGAAGGACTAGGGATGACATTATAGCAGTATTTGAGAGGTTGCCACAAAGAGGAGGAGATCAATTTATTTATCAAAGCACCTGTAGGCAGGACAAAAAACAATGGATGGAAACCAATCAAGGAGAGAAGCAACCTGTAACTCAGGAGAAACTTCCTAACAGTGAGGAGAATTAACCAGTGGACCAGCTTGCCCTCAGAAGTTGCAGGTGCTTCATTACTAGAGGTTTTTAAGAATAGGCTAGACAGCCACCTATCTGAAATGGTGTTGGGCAGGGGGTTGGACTAAAAGATGTCCAAGATCCCTTCCAGCTCAATTCTGATTGATTAATTTAAATGTTGTAAACTACTTTGACTAATTGAAATAAGTAAAAAAAATAACATTGAAACTACTCCAGAGTAAACCATGGCATATTAGCAGGATTGTGTAAAGTTTCAGTAGCAAAACGTATAACGAAATCTAACTACATTTGAATCCCAAAACTCAAATTTAAATATTTCTGACCGATGGCTGTCAGAATTTCATTTGAACATATGTATCCAAAAGGATCCCTCGATATCACTGTGAGTCCAACTCTTCTAATGTTAGGAAATTTCTTCTAACATTCAGAGGGAATGAGACTTCCTGTAAATTAAGGTCATTACTTATCATATGGCTTTCTATCCATTTACGATCCTCAATAATACAGAACCATGAAATATTCTAATACCTATAGAATAGTACAAGAGAAAAAAAGGATATCTAGTATTAAGTACTAAATTGTTAAATGGCATCAGAGAAACCAGTTACCGTATTTTCCAGCGTATAAGACGACTGGGCGTATAAGTCGACCCCCTACATTTCCTGTTAAATTATAGGGTTTGGGCTATACTCGCCGTATAAGACTACCCCTCTTCCAACGCACACCAAATAAAAATTAAAAAACATCAAATTTGATTTTAATATGGTAATTTTAATTCAAATATTTATGACATGCAGGTGCTTAGTAGGAAAACTGTCACTTATAAACATAAGGCTGTTTGTCATCAAACATGTAAACACAAAACAGTGCAAGTGGAAATAATAATAATAATAATAATAATAATAATAATAATAATAATAATAATAATAATAATAATAATAATAATAATAATAATAATAATAATAATAATAAGAAGAAGAAGAAGAAGAAGAAGAAGAAGAAGAAGAAGAAGAAGAAGAAGAAGAAGAAGAAGAAGAAGAAGAAGAAGTAGTTGGAGGGGACCTTGGAGGTCATCTAGTCCAACCCGGTGCTAAGGCAGGAAACCCTATACCATTTCAGACAAATGCCTGTCCAGTCTCTTCTTAAAAACTTCCAGTGTTGGAGCATTCACCACTTCTGGAGGCAGGTTGTTCCACTGGTTAATTGTTCTAACTGTCAGGAAGTTTCTCCTTAGTTCTAGGTTGCTTCTCTCCTTGACTAGTTTCCATCCGTTGCTTCTTGTCCTGCTTTCAGGTGCTTTGGAGAATAGCTTGGCTCCCTCTGCTTTGTGGCAGCCCCTGAGATATTGGATCACTGCTATCATGTCACCCCTCACCCTTCTCTTCGTTAAGCTACACATACCCAATTCCAGCAACCGTTCCCTATTTTCCTAATTCACTTTTTCACTTTTCCTAATTCACTCTAAAGCTTTCCCTGCACAGAGTCTTAAATAACACCAGCTGCCTGCAATTAGTGCAGGTTCACATCCCACCAGGCTCAAGGTTGACTCAGCTTTCCATTCTTCCAAGGTAGGTAAAATGAGGACCCAGATTGTTGGGGGCAATAAGCTGACTTTGTAATAATGCTGCTTGTGGTGTGTGTGAAAGCCCTAATAAACAGGCATATACACAGAATGAAGGCTATTGCTAAGCACATTGATTTGTGCTTTAAATTGTAAGCCACCCTGTGTCTTCGGAGAAGGGCAGGATATAAATGGGATTTTTTAAAAAAAAAGACCAAATGGGAGATCTGCTCCAGGTTTTCCAGCCAGCCCGCCCAGTTCCTGAGTCAAATGTGTCCTTAGAGCTAAGCCGCTGCTCTGGCTGCTGCCTTCCCCACCTGCCTTTCAAGTTGGGATATACTACAGCTGCTCTTCAACTTTAGATGGAAAGATGCCCAGACCCCAGCCTGTAAAAAATCACAGACTGCAGCTTCTTCTCCAATTGGTCCCGCTTTCCCTGCGCAGACTAAATGGGAGATCCGCTCCAGGTTTTCCAGCCAGCCCTGTCCCTAAATTTTCAGCACCCTGCGTATAAGACGACCCCTGACTTTTGAGAAGATTTTCATGGGTTAAAAAGTAGTCTTATACGCCGGAAACTACGGTACATACATAATCCTATTCCTAAATATGCAAAGAAGCCACTAGTTGATATAGAAGAGCAGGTATATTACTGCTCCCAAATTTTATACAAGTATTTAATCAAATTCTTCCAGACTAGCCTTTTTACCATTACAATCAAATTGTACATAGAATAAAATTGTATGTTTGTATATTTACTTTATTTTAATGTGTTTATTTAAAAGTTATTTTAAATGTATCAATAAGGAATGAACTATGTAATAGTAAGTACTCTTACTAAAAACTTTTTAAATTTTAAACTCCTCAGGAACAAATTATTTGAAGTCAGCTTATACAGTTAGTCCTTGACTTATGACCACAATTGATCCCAAAATGTCTGTTGTTAAACAAGACAGTTATTAAATGAGTTTTGCCCCATTTTATGACTTTTTTTGCCACAATTGTTAGGTGGATCACTACAGTTATTAAGTTAGCAACACAGTTATTAAGTGAATCTGGCTTCCCCATTGACTTTGCTTGTCAGAAAATCACAAAATATAATCAATCCCATGACCCCCGGGATATTGCAACCATCATAAACTTGACCACGTGGGATCCTGCAATGGCTGCAAGACTACCTGTAATATATATAACCACTATAATGGAGTTCATCTATCTTGCTTCTAGTAATGTTGTTTTCCTTCACCTTTCCCAGCATTATAGATTACTCCAGGGAGCTAGGACTTCACATAATATTTCTAAAGTAGGAGAAATTGAGCCTGGATTGATTTGTCATAGGATCCATTTGTTTGTTTGTATTTTCTTGACTATCCATGTTCTGAAATTTTCTTTAAGCCCAAATTGCATAAGTGTTGATGCTCTTGTGCAATGATCATTTTAATGCAGTGTCACAGGGAATACTATTATTCTGATCTTTGTATGTATATCATGGCATTTGTATATCTTTTTCCAAGATCTTCTTGGCTATGTTAGCAAGTGCTCTTGTCTAGAATATATTCTTGACTGCTATACTGTGGTTGCCTGATACTAAGAAGCAGAAGTTATCTTCTGCACCATTGGAAAGCCTGAAGGACCAGATCAGGGACAGATCATGATATCAAAAAAGATTGATGTAGTCCCTAAGAGTTAACCTCTATTTGATGACAGATAATCAATTGGTCCATAAACTGCAGAATTAGTTTTCAAATATCAAATGTACAGTGCATTTAATAAGAGTTACATTAATGTACATTTAAGTACTGTAGCATGCAGAGAAGAGCAACAAAGATGATCAGGGAACTGGAGGCTAAAACATACTGGAGGCTAAAATGTATAAAGAATGGTTGCTGGAACTGGGTATGTCTAGTTTAACGCGGTGGCTCAGTGGGTTATGACGCTGAGCTTGTCGATTAGAAGGTTGGCAGTTTGGCGGGTCGAATCCTGAGTGCCACATAACAGAGTGAGTGCCTGTTACTCATCCCAGCTTCTGCCAACCTAGCAGTTTGAAAGCACGTAAAAATGCAAGTAGAAAAATAGGGACCACTACGGTGGGAAGGTAACAGCATTCCGTGCGCCTTTGGCGTCTAGTCATGTCGGCCACATGGCCACGGAGATGTCCTCGGACAAGCGCTGGCTCTTCAGCTTTGAAACAGAGGTGAGCACCGGCACCTAGAGTCGAGAACAACTAGCACGCATGTGCGGGAGAACCTTTACCTTTTTTTAGTTTAATGAAAAGGACTGGGAGTGACATAATAGCAGTGTTCCAATATCTCAGGGGTTGCTACAAAGAAGAGGGAGTCAACCTATTCTCCAAAGCACCTGAGGCTAGGTCAAGAAACAATGGATGGAAATTAATCAAGGAAAGAAGCAAAGAAATTAATCAAGGAAAGAAGCCAAGAAATTTCCTGACAGTTAGAACAATTAATCAGTGAAACAACTTGCTTACAGAAATTGTGAATGCTCCAACATTAGAAGTTTTTAAGAAGAGACAATTTGTCTGAAGTGGAATAGGGTTTCCTGCCTGAGCAGGGGGTTGGACTAGAAGACCTCCAAGGTTCCTTCCTACTCTGTTATTCTATTCTATTCTATTCTATTCTATTCTATTCTATTCTATTCTATTCTATTCTATTCTATTCTATTCTATTCTATTCTATTCTATTCTATTCTGAAGTTTACTACAAATTATTTTGATATCCAAAATACAGAAATGCTGAAAAAGTGAATACTTCAGAAGAAATTTATTTCTAGATTCACATGCATAGAAATTCAGTAGATTGACTATATATTGAATTAAAAATATTTTACTTATCTTGAATAGAGTAATTGTATTTTACTTTGTTCCATCAAATTCCGAATTTCTGTAAAATTCTATGAACTGTGGTCCATCATACTATAAAGAGAAAAAAAACAGTTCTGCCAATGACAATATTTATTATTTATGTAAAACACAATATCCAAAGGGAAGAAAGACAAAATATTTCATTAACTGATTCTGAGCAGAAAGTGAGCCAAAAGTGGTGGCCAAAATCATTTTGTGAGCTTCTAGTTTTTCCTCAGTCCAAATACAACACCATTACTGTCCTGTGGCTAGTGTTTGCTGCCAAATTAAAATTATCCTTTTAATCAGTTAGAGGGTTTGTCCACAAAGTACTCTTAAACTGCTTGTCTGTCTGTCAAGCATCACTGGAAATGAAACTGGATTAAGTCTGTTTTATAATGTTAACCAATTTTAACAATGTCAGACAGCGATCTCCTTTCTTTGGTATTGGTATGTAGACTAAACTCTTCTAATTTATTGTTCATTGTGTTGTTTGTATAATTTGTTGATATATTTTGTTTAGGATCTTTACTTAGTTTTCTTCTGTTGTTTGTCATATTTCTGTAGATTTTATTTCCAAGTCTTAGCCTTCTAGCTTGGTAATAAACTGGAATGCTAATAAAAGTAGTTCTCAAGTTACAACTACAATAGAGCCCAAAATTTATGTTGCTAAGCAAACATATGTTAAGTGAGTTTGCCCCATTTTATGACTTTTCATGCCACAGTTGTTAAGTGAATCATTGCATTGTTAAGTTAGTAACATGGTTGTTAAGTGAATCTAGATTCCCCATTGACTTTGCTTGACAGAAGGTTGCAAAAAGGGGTCACATGACCCTGGAACACTGCAATTGTCATAAATAGGAATCTTTTGCCAAGTATGTGAATTTTGATCGTGTGACCATAGACATGCTGCAATAGTTGTAAGTGTAAAAAACGGTTATAAGTCACTTTTTCAGTGCTGTGGTAACTTTGAACAGTCACTAAATAAACTGTTGTAAGTCAAGGTCTACCTGTATAACATCACTGAATGTTTCCCAAGGCATCTTGGATGCTGACATTTCTATTGTACATAATTTCAATATATTCTTCTATGTTTCATCTTCTTTGAATGAATTAGTATACATAAGCATGCAATTTAAGACCTAATCCTTCTGAGTTCAGACCATATTTGGAAGATGTTTCTTATTTTTCTGTACCTCTTTCCCTTTGCAATAACTTTACAGGTACTGCAATGCTGCCTCTTGTCTCTTCTAAAAAACTCTTTGAAATGCTATGTTATGATTCTTCATGAGATCTTTACTTTTTTTGGCTTTGGCTTCTCTTTTTGGCAATTTCCATTTTTTGTTTTGACATTGTTTCTTAGTCTTTGGCTTTCTATTTTTTACTATAACTAGATATAACTATAACTTCTTTGATATCATTGCATAACTGCTCTGTTTCCCTTTGAGTGGTGTTCATGCTTCAAAGTGATTCTTAATATTCTCCTTGAAGTGCATTTCTACATGCTCAATATGCATAATAATGATTTTATCTTGAGAATATACTTACTTTATTTAAATAATAACTGTCAAGTTTCTGACGTATGGGCCTTTCAAGTGACTCTGAGACATTGTTTACCTTAAAAGTCCTTTATTCAGCCTAATACATCAGCAAATGCGTGCTCGAAGGAAGCTGGAATCTGAAATTTCCGCCCCTTGCACAATATATTAAAACACAATTCTCCACCTTTCTAATTTTGTCATTAATCATATTCTCCAATTAATTTAAAGAATCACTTTCCTTTCCGTTAGAAAACCTGCCAAGGTCTTATCTTCTTTAGTTAGAAATGGCCATGAAGGTACAATCCTCCTCTTCCCCCCTCCCAACCTTAAACTCAATCTCTTAAAGCAATACACAAGTTTAACATATGAAATGGCTACTTCTTCATCTCTTGTCAAGCAAGAACATTCGATGTTAGCAGTGTTGACATCAATCTCGACAATTTATAGGATTACTGATCTGCTATTCTGGAAGTGGTCAAGCAATTTATTAGAAATTAAATATTCCAAATTGAAAGGTTTTCCTGTTAAAAATATTAGCCTCTGGGCCATGCCTGGTTTATTGGTTTTGTGATATGGAAACGAAAAAAGGAACATGGTAGTCCCTGGCTTGTTTTATGTTTATGGTTTCTTTTATTAAAAGATAAATAATGAGAGTCAAGCTTTCCTTCAAAGCAAAGATGCAAAGCAATTTTAGTGTGTTCTCTAATATACATGGCCAGTGTTGTTTAGCAAGTCTCTCATATAAAATAAGAAAATAGTATATTATTTTAAAAATTCATATGATTTCTATATCATAGGTAAGGGAACATAGAAAGGACTCCATGAGATTTGAATGTATTTAGTCATTCTAATCAGTAATGTTTTTCTTTAGAGACACCATCATTTGTACTTAAATGAGTTTGGCACAGGGCCATTTTAATATAGGAAAAACATTTATTACGTAATTTCTGGAATTAACTTATTTCTGCTCTATTGTTAAATAAACTGATTTTATAGTTTGTATATATCTGGATCTGGTTTTTTGTCATAAAATGCTTACCCAAATTCAAAATAACAGTATGATGCATTTTATGTACTAGTGTGTTCTGTGAATTTCTTTTCTTAGCTTTCTTTTCAATTAGCATTTGATCATAACAAATGAAACTATTATTACTGATTTTACTTTTAACTCAGTGTATTATTCACTTCTATCAACTTGCATATTATATTTTAATGCAGAGTTATTCAGAAAAAAACATTTTAAAATATTTTTAAAAAACTACATTACAAAAAAAAATAATGCAAGCAAACAGAAACAAAACAAGAAAACAAAACAAAAATTAAAAAGCTTCAGTAAAGACCTTTTCAAAAAATACAGTGATACCTTGGTATTCATCATTAATTGGTTCTGGGATGCATGATGAAGACCAAAAATGATGAGTACAAATTTTTCCCATAAGAAACATTATAATGAATCACAGGACTGGCAAGTTCTAACTTGTGTGTTGATTATCAAACAAACAATTAGTACCAAGAAAAAACTTCCATGTCAAAATGAGTACCAAATTTGATGAGTTTCAAAGCTATTGAGTACCAAGGTACCACCATACAAGTCTGAGGAGCTGTGGAAAAGGCTTTTAAGAAATTTTATCATGTTTCCTTCTGCTGTATTTTTTACCTGAACTTTTTAAGAAAGAGAAATAAATTATCAGTATGAGAGATTACAATGTAGCTCCTTCTATTGGACCACTGAACCACTATCAATCTCAAATATATAAATAAGTAAAACACAATAAACATTCCTTGATAAAAATAATTTTACCTGCTTCTTTGAAATGTAAAGAAGCAAACAAATCCTTGAAACCTGCTTTGCTGTACATATTGATAGACTACTAATTGTTCTTTTCTTTTCTACATTTCTATTCTGACATCATTCTAAGTGTTATGTATTGAGATAAATTGCTTGTAAACTGTTGTGCAATGGTTAATGGCCGTTACTGTTTAAACTCCAGACTGCTTGCCTCCGGAGCTGTTAGTTTGCATTTTAGGCGGGAATTACTGCTTTAATCTCATTGGCTGCCGACTAGCGGCAGTCCGTATAAATAGAAGCTAAGCAGCAGTTAGTGCTGTTTCCATTGTAACTGAATAAACATGTTCCTGTTTTCACCACACTGCCTCGTCAATGTCTCACTGATCCTGAAACATAACACTAAGTCTTCCAAAACATATCTCAGTTCTACCCTTTACACATTTTTAGTAATGTCTGTTTTAAAAATGAAGAGGAATGGAACCAAACCAATTCAGATTTATATTTTCATTTCAGCTTCTTTCTAGGCAATTCAAAGTAAGAGTTCAGGTCTTCATTAAGATTGATAACTGCTAAAAATTTGCCCATATGTCAAGTTTTCTAGAACTCTTCAACAGGAAGTTGATACTACTGTGTCAGAAGCATCAAAGCTCTTCAATAGTGAAAGGATCAGCTGGTGACATAAACATTGCCTGGGGAAATGCCCAGTTGGGGTTCCTTTCATGTCCCCATTAAGTTGCCCACTGAAATGGTACCCCCTATCTATTTGTGGCCACCTTTTGAACTGCTGGGTCAGCAGGAACTGGAGTGTGAGATAGGAAGGTGATGAAATAAAGTGACCTAGGCAAAATTATTCAGCCATGAGGTCTTTAGTTTGACTACAATTAAGATATGGAATCTGAGGATGAAGTGAACTGTTAATATTAAATGTTGTTGGTATGAAATTGTAATAAACTTTATTATGGTCTTTCATCAGAATATATACATATATGCACATCTAATTCTACACAGTTGATAAAAACAAATTGAAAGAATTTAAAAGAATTTAAAAGAAAAAAAAGTGGAAATGATAAAATTCTGAAGTATTCAAAGAAATGTAATTTTATTAAACAATATTGTTAGGCATAAAGAAAATTGTAGTCCCATTTCTTTATCAAATGAAGTACAAGTTATCACCTAACAAGATAGACAAATTCTAGCATACTTCATGATAATGTAGAACTTACAGTTATATTTGCAAAACAGTTCATGTAATGATTTCTTGTATTTTAGTGACATTGCAGATATTGCAACCATATCCTCTTACAAATGAAATAGAATTTCTTTGCAATATTTTGTAGTTATATTTTTGCAGTACATACATTATAAGGACATACTTAAAAGTGTTCTAAATAATTACTTTCATTAAACTAACAGGAAGAGAGAGTCTTGAGTTTTTAAGGGTGGCCTTCAACATATGTATTTTTCACCTTGTATGTCCATATGAAGTTTGATAGAAGGTATTAGACTGTCACTGCATCTCTAAATTTACTTTGATGCAGACTGGCAGTAGCAATAGGCACTGCGAAACTAATCTTTTAAATAACATATGTCTTCTAGAAGAAGACAAGACTGTGTATATTAAAAATGGTCTGAATGAAGAAAAAATACATTGACTAGGATTTTCTTAGGGATCTGGTATTTACTTTTATGCACTATATACTCTTTACTATATTCCTTTCCTGAGCATCTGTGGAATGAAAAAAGGCAAGTTTCCCTCAATCTATTTCTAAACTTTGTTTCTCTTTTATTAAAGAATAAATAATGTTTCCCCTGTGGGATGAGAAGTCTCTTTCCTGACTATGTAGTGTGAAAGAGAAAGTTAACTGAAGTTACCTCTTCTGTGGCCAAATTCTCCATTTCTTATTGCTTTTGTAGTCTCACCTTGTGAAAAGGTGACAAATGAAAGAATAGACATACAATAAGAATCATTATGTGACTAGGTAGAAGAAGATATCTATTAACACCCACAAAGTCAAAATACCAACACTAAATTCTTTCTTACTCCCTTATTTATTGTTACTTGGTGGATATAGTTTCTGTTCTAATGAAATAACTCTAAAGTTACCAATTTTGTCCCAAGGTCAAGTGAGGATTTGTTTTTGAGACTTCTTAATTTTTAAATCATACTACTAATATGCTAGACTAGAATTTTTGATTTTGAAATAGGGTTCTAACAATCAGTAAGAAATATCATTCTTTTTAAAGCTACTAGCTGTAAACTTTTTCTCTTTAGTTCTTGCTCTAGCTGGATTTCTGCCTCAGCTGAATGCTTTTGGTTGTGCTCGTGTGTGTGTGTGTGTGTGTGTGTGTGTGTGTGTGTGTGTGTGTGTTCCCTAGATATTTTCTAGGACTGTTTTCATCTCATCTCATTTGTCTAATCGGAACAATTGTCAGAGTAACCGGTAAATTATTGTACTATATTTAAGTGAATTAAATAAGTGCTATTAATATTTTAATGAAGTACATTCAAGTCAAATAAATTAAATTATGTTCCTGAATGAAGAAAAAAAATAGTCAGAATAAAGTAGAATATTACCCTATGATGTTGTATATTAAATATTAATTCAAAAAGTTCTGGCAATAAACATTATCACTGCTGTTCAAGATACCTACATTATGCATTTTAAAGTAAACAATTTCCCAAGTTATTTATCTATAATTTCCTAAATCTTTGAGGTGGCTGCCAAATCTGTCAGCCATCAATTAACCATGTTGTTATGACCAGCAAGATAAATGAGTGCAGTAAATGCAGAACTCTCTATAATCTTATTTCCTATTGAAGAAGACATGTTGTATATCAGACATGTCAAACTCGCGATGTCGCACAACATATTGAGATGGTTTTGCCATTGCCGGCAATGGGGTGGGCGTGGCTTCCACGTGACGTATCCAGCCCATGGGCTGGCAGTTTGACACCCCTGAATTAAAGAGTATGATTCTGTCATATGTAAGTTGTATATTGCTTTAGTCTTTTCAGCCTTTTTCTTTAGTATTTTTATTTTGAGCTTTTTAAAAAAATGCTGTTAGCCTTTCAACTTATTGGAAGCCAAGTATTATGAACATTTTTGCAGGTCTTTCTAAATCTAACAAGCCATGCTAAATTATCATATTTCATTACTTCCCAAATAAAAAATATGCTTATTCTACAAATATTCAAACATCCATAATTCATGTTCCTATATTCCAAAGAGATGTGTGTAACAAGTAGGTGGATGAAGAAATGACACCTGGAAATAAGGCAACTTGGGACCAGGCTCAAAGGAAAATGTCAGGAATTGCTAAGGTAGAAGCAGGAAACAGTAAGTTTTATGGCCTACACAAACTAAATAAGGAATAGTGTCTACCTGGATTTTACCATGTATCCAAATGCTGACAGGATTGGAACATATTTTAAAGACCCACATTTATTAACTGAGCCCATAAACATTAAATCTTGGTGGTTAGGAAGGTCTGAGAGAAAGGCACATCCGATCTTGAACCATGCAATAAGTAAGCCATTCCTGCATCACAAGCTTCTGTCCTATACTGCAGGCAGGATGGATATGGTCTCCTGCATGACCATGAATAAATTAAGGAAATTGAGAAACAATTAGCAAATAAATCAAATAGTGGGGAAGTACTATACATTGTTTATTTCAATAACTATGTGATTAATTCTGTCAAAAACATGTACAGTAGTACTTCACATATTGTATTTGCACATGTGACATTTTTATTGGATGAATTTCATGTGCTGCTTTTAACATAATGAAGTTTTTTTGGTTTTCTTCTAAAATATATATTCATTCAGCTCTGGGGAACACCAACAACTCTTAACTTGGAAATCAGGACACAGGGAAGACTAAGACACGTCCAGACCTAGGCTGGATCACATGCCTCACACAGCCAATACTGTGTCTTAATCAAAAACAGTTCTCATTGGCTGGTTTGTTGCTATGGCTATTCCAGTTCATAAATTCTTACACACTGACAGTTAATATAAACCAAATTCAGACGAGAGAAAAGAAAAAGAATAGTACAAAGAAAGAAAAGAGAAAGAGATTAAAGAAAAGAGAAATAGTTAAAGAATTGACCTCTGATATTCATAACCAGTACAGATAAACTTATTTTTCTCCCATTAACTTTAACTTTTTTAATTTCCAGGAGTGACTAAAAAGTGAGGTTGGCAAATGTGCTTTAAAAAGTTCTTCCATTAGAGAGCATGATTCCTTTGCCTTCTATTAACCAGTCCTTCAGACTTTACCACGGTTGTATCTTACCTTAGTCAGAGAAATACTAATTTACCATTCCTCACTTGGAAATGCCAATAATGCAGAGAATTTTAAAAATTGACATCCATATGAAGTCTATTAGTACTTACAAATAATCAATTAGAAAATCAATTGTGGATAATTGATTTTACATATGGCAACAACAGCAAGCTTATTATATGCACAAAAATGGAAGAGTATAGAAATACCTACAACCTAGGAATGGATTATAAAGATACTGAAATTGAAGAAATAGCTGAAGTGGCTCGATTCTTTAAGGAGGAACAACTACTACTTTTATAAAAGACTGGAAACCCTTTATGGGCTTTTTGCTGAAATGGATAAAATTGAATTAATGATTACTTTATTTACTAATTAATTAAGACAGAATATGGGGACAAGAGTACCATGTTATATAATTTTGAAGGGGAGAAATGGTTTCAAATATTTTTCTAAGTGCTGTGAAGAAGATTGGAACCGGCTTCCTTAACACTCTTCCAGTGCTGTTTTTTTTTCTCTTTATTGCTTTTTACTTTACCTTTACAATATATTTTCTCTTTTATAACACTCTTTTTGTTGTTTTGCACTTTAACTTTGTACAAAAAATCTTCAATAAAACTTATAAATGTGAGCAGTTTGATTATAAACATAAATAATTTGAGACTAATTCCTGACAAGAGTTAGTAAATGTCAGTAGTATTTCATTCTACAGTAGTAATTTAACATTCATCAGCCAGCAGGAAAAATATGTAAGATCAGGACAGATAAATGAGGTACACCTTTGTAAGTTATAAATATAGGTGTTTCTTTTTCAGATATTTGTTGTTGTTGTTAGTTGCAAAGTCATGTCTGACACATCACAACCCCATGGACAACGTTCCTCCAGGCCTTCCTGTCCTCTACCATCTTCTGGAGTCCATCTAGGCTCACGCCTACTGCTTCAGTGACTCCATCCAGCCACCTCATTCTCTGTCGTCCCGTTCTTCTATTGCCCTCGACCTTTCCCAGCATTAGGCTCTTCTCCAGTGAGTCCTTCCTTCTCATTAGGTGGCCAAAGTATTTGAGTTTTAGCTTCAGAATCTGGCCTTCTAAAGAGCAGTCAGAGTTGATCTCCTCTAGGACTGACCTGTTTGAATGTCTTGAGTCCAAGTGTCTCACAGGAGTCTTCTCTAGCAACATAGTTCAAAGGCCTCAATTCTTTGGTGCTCCATTTCTTCCCCATCTATTTGCCAGGAATTGAGAGGGCCAGATGCCATGATCTTGGTTTTCTTAATGTTAAGTTTCAACCCAACTCTTGCACTCTCCTTCTTCACCCGGATCAAGAGGCTCTTTAGTTCCTCTTCACTTTCTGCTATTAGAGTGGTATCATCTGCATATCTTAGGTTGTTGATATTTCTCCCAGCAATCTTAATTCCAACTTTTGATTCATCTAGCCCTGCCTTTCTCATGATGTGCTCTGCATATAGGTTAAACAGACAGGTTGACAGTATATAGCCTTGCCGGACTTCTTTCCCAATTTTGAACCAATCAGTGTTTCCATGTCCAGTCCTCACTGTTGCCTCTTGACCCGCATATAGGTTTCTCAAGAGACAAATAAGATGGTCTGGTACTCCCTTCTCTTTAAGAACTTGCCACAATTTGTTGTGATCCACATAATCAAAGGCTTTAGCATAGTGAATGAAGAAGAAGTAGATGTTTTTCTGGAACTCCCTAGCTTTCTCCATGATCCACCCTATGTTGGCTACCTCTAGTTAATTTGCCTCTTCAAAATCCTGCCTGTACTTCTGGTAGTTCTTGATCCACATACTGCTGGAGTCTAGCTTGTAGGATTTACTAGCATGTGAAATGAGAGCAATGGTGCGATAGTTTGAACATTCTTTGGCATTGCCTTTCTTTGGAATTGGAATGTAAACTGATCTTTTCCAATCCTGTGGCCAGTGTTGAGTTTTCCAAATTTGCTGGCAAATTAAGTGTAGCACTTTTACTGCATCGTCTTTTAAGATTTTGAATAGCTCAGCTGGAATACTGTCACCTCCACTAGCTTTGTTGTTGCTCAGCTTTCCTAAGGCCCACTTCACTTCACATTCTAGGATATCTGACTCGAGGTCAGTGACCACCTCATTGTGGTTATCAGGGACATTAAGCTCATTCTTGTATAGTTCTTCTGTGTAATTTTGCCACCTCTTCTTAATTTTCTTGAAAAGATCTCTGGTCCTCCCTATTCTATTGTTTTCTTCTATTTCTTTGCACTGTTCATTTAAGAAGGCATTCTTATCGCTTCTAGTTATTCTCTGGAATTCTGCATTCAATTGGGTGTATCTTTCTTTTTCTCCCATGCCTTTCGCTTCCCTCCTTTCCTCAGCTATTTGCAAAGTTTCCTCAGACAGCCATTTTGCTTTCTTGCATTTCTTTTTCTTTGGGATGGTTTTAGTTGCTACTTCTTGTACAATGTTGTGAACCTCCGTCCATAGTTCTTCAGGCACTCTGTCTATCATATCTAATTCCTTAAATCTATTTGTCACCTCTACTGTATATTTGTCAGGGATATGATTTCGTTCATACCTGAGTGCCTAGTCACCTTGTGCTTTTCCCTACTTTCTTCAGTTTAAGCCTAAATTTTGCAACGAGAAGCTCATGGTCTGAGCCACAGTCAGCTCCTGGTCTTGTTTTTACTGACTGTATAGAGCTTCTCCATCTTTGGCTGCAGAGCACATAGTCAATCTGATTTCTGTGTTGACCGTCTGGTGATGTCCATGTGTAGACCCGTCTCTTGGGTAGTTGGAAAAGAGTGTTTGCTATGACCATCGTATTCTCTTGACAAAATTCTATCAGCCTGTGCCCTGCTTCATTTTGTACTCCAAGGCCAAACTTGCCTGTTAGTCCAGTTATCTTTTGGCTCCCTACTTTAGCATTCCAATCCCCCATAATGATAAGGACATCATTTTTTGGCGTTAGTTCTATAAGGTGCAGTAGGGTTTTATAGAACCGGTCAATTTCATCCTTTTCAGCACCAGTGGTTGGGGAATAGACCTGGACTACTGTGATATTGAATGGTTTGCTTTGAATTCTCACTGAGATCATTCTGTCATTTTGGGGATTGCATTCCAGTATTGCTTTTCCTACTCTTTTATTGACTATGAATTCTACTCCATTTCTTCTGAGGGATTCTTGCCCACAGTAGTATACCTGATGTTCATCGAATTAAACTCACCTATTCCTGTCCATTTTAGTTTGCTGATTCCTAAGATGTCGATGTTCAGTCTTGTCATCTCTTGTTTGACCACATCCAGCTTTCCTTGATTCATGGATCTTACATTCCAGGTTCCTATGGAGAAAAAATCTTTACAGCATCAGACTTTCTTTTCACCACCAGATGCATCCACAGCTGATCGTCCTTTCGGCTTTGGCCCAGCCACTTCATTCTTTCTGGCACTACTAGTACTATTCTTCTGCTCTTCCCCAGTAGCATATTGGATGCCTTCCGACCTGAGGGGCTCATCTTCCAGCGTCATATGTTTTTGCCTTTTGGTACTGTCCATAGGGTTTCATGGCAAAGATGCTGGAGTGGGTTGCCTTTTCTTTCTCCAGTGGATCACATTTTGTCAGCACTCTTTGCTATGACCTGTCTGTCTTGGGTGGCCCTGCATGGCATAGCTCATAGCTTCATTGATTTATGCAAGCCCCTTCACTGTGACAAGGCAGTAATCCATAAAGGGGTTCAGATACTAGTACAGTATTTATACTAACATATGTTAACAATATTTTTATTGTTGCTTTAATCATTCTCAGAATATATTGGCATTAAGATTATTATTTCTTGCTCATGATTATTTTCTTCACAATTAGTTTTTCAGCAAATTTATAGTTATTAATTGAATTAGTGTAAATATTTCCTCTACTTAATAATAGGATAAGTTCATGTAATTGTAAAAGTCATTCTGATTAGTTGCCTTTCTGCTCATTGATCATACATAGGGCACTTAATAGAATTTAACTTGATTTACTTCCCTGTTCTCAGAAAATTTAAATCATGTAGAACAGGGGTGTCAAATTCACAATGTCACATGATGTGTTGCAACGTATCGTGACTTTTTTTCCATTGCCAGCAATGGGGTGGGCAAGGGTGCCCGCAGGCCGGCAGTTTGACACCCTTGATGTAGAAAGATCACTTTGTTGGATTTTTTTTTTACTTCTGTCATTTTTTCAAAATTTTATGAGGCTTCATACAGAAACGTATGTAACATTTTATATTCTACATTTAATCATATAAATTCATGGGATTATACATAATAAAATACTTGAGTCAATTCAAGTGTTCGCCGGTATTCCCATTATTTTATTATTTGCAGGTATTGTTTATATAGATAAGCATTCAAAATTGGTAATGCCTTTCAAATGTACATCTTTCAAAGTCAGTTGTGAAAAGAGAAAGAGAAATTAACTTTCTCAATACTTTCTCAGTAATGGAAATAAACAAAACACAATACTAGGAATTTCTAAAAATACATTTGTCACATACTTCGAAGGTAGCAGATTGATAAGACCTAAACTGTTATCTGAGATTCTGCAAAATGAGAGTTTTAAGATTGTAGCAGTTATGTTTCACTTGCTGTTAGAAAAAAGCACAATAAATGTTATTTTCTTAAAAAGGGGAATTGAAATATTCCTGAAAAACTTTAATGTGTTGTAGATTGGCATACAAGTAGTCTCTTTAGTAATTGGGGTAGGCTATTCAATTGCTAAGTGATATAATTGCTAAGCGGAAAACCATGTGATTGTGCTTATGATTTTACTTCAGGCTTCATTTTCTTCAGTGTCTCACCGATGCTGTTCGCCTAATGTGCTTGGTGTTGGGAACCACAAACCTCTAGGCAAATAGCAGGTATATTCCCATTGTATGCCTGCTTACCCTTTTGTAACCTCTTTCTCTCTAATCTTTCTACAATGGAGAAAAAAAGAGAAAAAAATGGGTCAGGCATAGGATAATGCATACTAATTGAATGTTAAGGCAAACATATAACAGAGACACGGCAAATCTCATAAAAGCCCTAATTGGTCATAATTTTTTTCAGCACCATCATAATTTTAAACTGTCATTGCATGAGCAGTTAATAAGTGAAGTCTATCTCTCTTTATGCTCTGATTTTATTCTTTTTCGTATCTGGTAGCATCTAGCTGCAATGTTTTTAGTTTGGAAATGAGAATTGTATTATATTATTTAGAATATTTAACTGTTTAATATTCTGCTAGCCTAATCTTATTTTTTTATCACAGCAGATGCTGAAAGATCTATTGAGACATGATTTCAATTGAAATGTAAAAAAAGGATTAAAGGAAACAATGTTTAATTAGGTGGAGTCTCATTATGAGTTTTCTAGAAAGGAACTGCTAATTTGGGAGAAGACAGATAGCAAGTAATAGCGATTTCTGCTTGTTATGAAAGCAAAAACTAATGCAAGAAACAAGAAAGAAATGGTTTATCTTTGTAACTCATCAAGGCCTGAAGAGAACACTGTTAAGAAGATACTCTGTCCTCCTCAACCCATTGGGTCATGTTTAGTGCAGAAATTTTGTCTTAATAGTTCCAAAGCAATAGACGCAAAGGATGAAGGCATGGAAACAGATTCTGAAACAATGTTTTCATGGGAGTATATTTTCCTAAATCCAAACCAAATCAAATAACAAGTTTGCTCCCAAATAATAAGCAGAATCTAATTGGCACAAAACAGGATTTATTTACGGTATTGCTTGAAAGCCCAAATCAAAACTTAAATACAAATAATGAATAAGAACTTGGAGTCAAGCTATTCTCCAAAGCGCCTAAAGGCAGGACAAAAAGCAATGGATGGAAACTAATCAAGGAGAGAAGCAACCTAGAACTAAGGTGAAATTTCCTGACAGTTAGAACAATTAATCAGTAGAGCAACCTGCCTCCAGACGTTGTGAATGGTCCAACACTGGAAGTTTTTAAGAAGAGACTGGACAGCCATTTGTCTGGAATGGTATAGGGTTTCCTGACTGAGGACGGGGTTGGACTAGATAACCTCCAAGGTCCCTTCCAACTTTGTTGTTGTTGTTGTTATTGTTGTTGTTATTATTATTATTATTATTATTATTATTATTATTATTATTATCATCATCATCATCATCATCATCATCATCATCATCATCATCATCTCACTGGGATGAAACAGGGTTGCCTCCTTAAATCAATTAGATGTTTCTTTTATAACAACTATCCAGATCATTAACTGTATCTTCTGGTGTATCATGGCATGTGTCAGATTATTTATTTATCATATGGCACATTCACATCACATTTCAATTTAAAAGCACAAATGTTAAAATATAAAATATTATGAACATATCTAGATTACAGATATAATTTTTGCTTCGGCTGTTAAAGCCAGGAAATAAGCAAAGTCTCCATTATAGGCTCTATGTTGGCATTCTGTCACTATATGTTGAATAGTTTGTTTCTCAGCCCTGTAGTCACATTTCAGTGATGGTATTTTGTCCCACTTATAGAGGGCATCAGGAATCTACCATATTCAGTTTAAGTGTTAAATCTAAGTAGTTTTTTTCAAGATTCAAGGCAAATGTTGACATTGTGGGGCACAATTTTCTATGCAGTGGTGTTTCCATATATTGTATATATCAAAATCATC
This sequence comes from Vipera berus, assembly GCF_964194415.1. NCBI lineage: Eukaryota > Metazoa > Chordata > Lepidosauria > Squamata > Viperidae > Vipera > Vipera berus. The sequence goes on along the minus strand of NC_138209.1, from coordinate 48,911,432 downwards.
TTCCACAAGTACTTTAGCAGTAGAAATAGCTGGATGTCTGGATCTCAACCTGTTTTGGTTCAGGCAACCTACATCACTCAATATAGGCAGCTGGGAGTTATTGATAATCTTCAGGTATTCTTGGAAGAGGGCATTTCTCATCTTACAGCCAGTATGTGGGAATAGTTTGGATACTCCCACTAACAATGCACATTGACTCATACAATTGTGCATCAGCTCTATTTGTGTATGCACTATTAAGCCATACTGGAACATAATACTCTGCTGCTAAATAAATCAAGCTGAGTGCAGCATGTAGCATGTCCATTGCCAAAACCAAACACAATTTGTTCAATTATTTCTACTTCTCAATTTGGCAGCAGTCTTTATCAAATGTTCTTTGTAGGAAAGTGTTTGTCCAGGGTAACCCCATGATATTTAAGATACTTGTTGTGATTGAATATTTTCCCCTTGAAATGTACATTAAACTCTCTGCCAGTTGAACTATTACAAAGAAGGAAGCATGTTACTTCCATCTTGGTTGGATTAGGCTGTAGCCTCCATTTATGAAGTTACTTATCTAATATGTCTGTCAGAAGTAGAACATCTGCAGTTATCTGAAAGGTTTTATGTTGGGTGGCTAAACCCTAGTCATCTGCATAGCCAAACTTCCTGGTCTTTGTATGAAGTATATCCGTTATGTATAAGTTAAAAAGAAGGGGTGGAAGAACTGAGCCTTGTGGTAGTCCGTTGTTTAATATTTTAGGAACAGTAATATCCTTTCCCATAGTCACAGAGAAAGTTTTGTCAAGAAGCATATTATCAATATTTTGAGTGAAATATATTGAAGGCATGGTATTACTTGTATTAATTTATATAACAATCCATGCCTCCATACTCTATCCTATGCTGTGCTTTGATCTATCAAGGATATTGATGTGTTTTTTGTTTTGCCTGATATTCTGCTTCTGTGTAGGTTATTAATGAAAGCACTTGATCAGTGCAACTTTGAGCATGTCAAATTGCAGCTTGTTCCACTGGGACTATATCTTTGCTATCTTGTTATTAAATTTCTAAAATCATGACAGCATGCTTTTGGAAGACACTCCTATAATATTTGTTCCACATGTACTATATCATATACTAAGTAATTTATTGCAATTGGAAATCATTTAGGATTAATTTTATTTCACATGTTGTAGATTATTGTCCTGACAGCATGTACTCTGATAATAGAAATATAAAAGTAAACACATGCAGCTAATATGGAGCACAGTTATTTGTCTTCTTCAAATCTCAGTCTTAATTGCTGTTTTCAGCAGCTGTGTGTTCTTATTCTTATTGACAAAAGCAATAGGACTCCAAAATGTCTATGAAGCATAAGCTGTTAACATAAAAAAATACATCTGCTTTTCTCTCTTTTTTAAATCTATTGCTAAGATTTCTACAATACTAAACTCCCTCACATGCTGTTCTTTCATGTTTTCAATTTTTATGTTCAGCAGTGATGCTTTCAGTAACGTTAGAAAGTCAATGTGTCATCAGATTAATAAATACCAGTTTTAAACTTTTATAACAATGTATCTAATAATCAAACAAGATAAGCTTGTACTTCAGTGCTAATAGATAAAAGGATGTGCAAATGTGCAAATTCAATTTTAACTTGTATATCTTTAAGCTTAATCAAAAGCCAGAAGGATGCAGTGTGTGGATGTGTATGTGGATGTGTATGTGTGTGTGTGTGTGTGTGTATTTATATATATATTATATATATAAATATATACTCCTGATTACATGTAGTTCTTGGGTTACAATGGCAGTTGGGACTGTGATTGCCATCACTAAATAATGTCATAAATCACAATAACACATGACCACTTCACTTGGCAATGGCAATCCCAGCAGGCCTGTGTGTCATCAGAAGCCCAGCATGCATGGATCATTAAGAGGAACTGTAGGAGTCCCAGTGTATCATAGGAGATGGGGAGAAACCCAGATGGGCTTGGAAGATGCTGCAGTGACAAATTGAAGAAGGCAGGGGGAGGGATTCTACATAAAAACAGATACAGAAGCCCAGTTCTGTTCACTTGCATAGGAGCTATAATGCAGACTACAGTTGCTCATGAAAGATCAGGAAATCTGATCTCTAGACCACAGTCTCTAAGCCCTGATACCCAACATTACCCAACAGATACTGGCTATGAAAGTGTACATCAGAACATGTTTTGAACCCAGTTGCTTTTTTACCATATTTTTCCTACCTCTGACAGGAGCACCGTCCTTACTCTCTACATCTGGAGCATATTCATTCTATCTGACTTGTTGGAAAGTTTAGAAACCTTCAGGGAATGATGATCCCACAAATAAACTTGTCCTTTGCCACTCATGGCTTTAAGATTTTCTACTGAAAATAGCTCATGTAGGCCTATATACTAGAAATAATGTCCCTGTGGTGCTCCAGACTAAATTGCCAAGACTTAAACTGGCAACACCCGGAGGAATTGTCAAGTGTTTTCTTCAGGTTCCAAAAGGGATGATGAAAATTAAAATTAGAAATGGATTAAGATTAGAATTATATTTTACACTAGGCAATTTTACATTTGAATCTTACATATTTGCATGGTAAGTATGCTCTCTCATCAAGAGAATAAGATAAATTAGCTTCATTTATGGACATTCCTTATTTCATTCCTTTGTTTGAATATTTATAACCCAGACCAGTGGTAGAAATTTTTGTAACCCACCAAGACCAAATCAATTATTTAAAAAAAAATCACAGCAATAGCAAAACAATAGCACTTGAGAATTCAACAGGCCTTGAAAAGACAGAATTATGGTCACTGTAACTGAGAAAAAGTTTTAAGGAATAACTAAATTCATGCATTGCTGATATGAAATTTTTCCAGAGTATAAATATTTCTACTGAAACTCACATAGAATTACACATGCAATTTTCCTTGTGTGAATTTAAATTTGTAACTTATTAAACCAAGCAAGCTGCCAAATGATGGGTGGCTTCTATTATTTTATAAATAGATAAGTATTAATGAAAGATGTACTGATGTGGAAAATGTAAAAAATCATTTGAGTTAAGAATTTAGAAATAATCTGACTGGAAACTAATGATCTCAGTTAAATTTCATGTGAAACTATAATTGCTATCATAAGGAAGAAATGCAAATTTAATATTTTATATGGAATATCATGGTACATTTCTTTATGGTATATTTACATTAAATAATATTCCTTATAATAACCATAGAATAGCGCTTAAAAAAGGAAGAGCAAAACACTTTAAGAAGCATCTAAGTGTATTTTTTCAAAAAATGCAAAACATTTTAAGAAAGATATATGTAGAATTTTTAAAATTAGAATATATTATTGGATTTAATGTCTCATAATGCAATTTTGTATATAATCATTACATAACTTTAAATAATTTTATCAGTGTGTCAGAAGCTTATCTGTTGTTTTCTTTTTATAAAAGTCATGGAAATGTGTCCATTTTTAAATTATTGTTATAGATCTATAAAGTGGACATGCCCAACCTTTTGGCTTGCCTGCCCACACTGAGTGAAGAGGAATTGTCTTGAGCAGCATATAAAATATATAATACAGTTAATATAAAGGCACATAATGTTAAAAGTTTAAAATCTTATTGGGCTGCATTACTAACTGTCCAGGACTATACATAGCTTGCGGGCCAAGGGTTGGACATGCCTATTCCAAAGCATATTTGAAATTTTAGGAGCAGCCCCCTGACCATCTCTGGAACAAATGATGGAGTATTCAAAAACGTTGTTTTTTTAGGATTAAAATGGGTATCTGAAGTCTTGCAGGTACTTAAAGCATCTGATTTCACTCAACACCTTACCCCTTTGCCTTGTTCACTTTTGGAGGTCTGGATTTAAAAGCTTGTATTTAATTATTCAGAATTTTCCTAAGTTAAAGAACTGTTTCAAATTGATAAACATGACTTTAATTTCAAATTTAGAATGTCTATAAATGTTTTCTTAACTCTGCACCAAGTGGAAGATCAAACAGATTCCTGTCAAACCTAGCAGACAACTTTCTCTCCCAAAAAGTAGAGAAGGGAACTAGGGGATTAGCCATATTTGATTTAATTCTCACAAACAGAGATGAAATGATAGAAGGTGTCGAAGCCAAAGGAACCTTGGGGGGAAGTGATCATGCAATATTGGAATTCAACATTCTGGAGGCACAAGCAATAGAACACAGCCAAACTAGAGTCTTGGACTTTAAAAGAGCTAATTTCAATAAACTTAGAGAGACCATGGGAAGAATTCCATGGATGAGAATCCTAAAGGGGAAAACAACTCAAGAAGCTTGGGGAATTTTGAAAAGTGAGATAATAAAGGCCCATCCTAGTACAATACCAACAAAGAAGAAAAATAACAGCTCTCAAATGAAACCAGCATGGCTGCATAAAGAACTCTCTGATAAATTGAAAGATAAAAAGGACAAGTATAAGAATTGGAAAGAGGGGCACATAACTAAGTGAGAATATGAGCAAATAGCCCGTGCCTGCAAAGATGAAGTGAGGAAAGCTACCGTATTTTCCGGCGTATAAGACGACTTTTTAACCCATGAAAATCACCTCAAAAGTTGGGGGGTCGTCTTATATGCCCAGTCGTCTTATACGCCGGAAAATCAGTGGGTGACGTCTGGCGGGAGCCGGCAGGGCAGTCCTGTGCATGCGCGCACTCCCCGGCTGCTCCTTAGCAGCTGGGGAGTGCGTGCGTGTGCAGGACTGCCCTGCCGGCTCCCGCCCGACGCTGTTCCCACTTGAGGCAGCTGCTGCCTCAAGAGGGAAGAGCCGGCTCCCGTCCGACGCTGTTCCCTCTTGAGGCAGCTGCTGCCTCAAGAGGGAAGAGCCGGCTCCCATCCGACGCTGTTCCCTCTTGAGGCAGCAGCTGCCTCAAGAGGGAAGAGCTGGCTCCCGTCCGACGTTGTTCCCTCTTGAGGCAGCAGCTGCCTCAAGAGGGAAGAGCTTCAGATGGGAGCCGGCAGGGAAGTCCTGCACACACACGCGCACGCAGGACTTCCCTGCCGGCTCCCGTCCGACGCTGTTCCCTCTTGAGGCAGCAGCTGCCTCAGAGGGAAGAGCGTCGGACGGGAGCCGGCAGGGAAGTCCTGCTCCTGTCCGACGCTGTGCTTCCGCCGGGCGGTGCTGGCCGAGACGAGCCAGCAGGCAGCTGCCATGAGCGCGGTGCTGAGGGGCAGCAGCAGGACGGCCAGCAGCCCCACGCGCAGCAGCAGCCGCCGGCTCAGCAACAGGTCCGAGCGCAGGAGCCGCACCGCCAGGCTGCCCAGGAAAAGCAGCCACACCGAGAGGCTGCACGCCCAGTCCAGCTCCATGAGGGGCAGGGCGGGAAGCCGGCCGGGAAGAGGGACCAGGAGCCCGGGCCGAGCGCGCCTCGGCCGATGGTGAGAGGGAAGCGGCACATGAAAAAGAGGCTGCGGGCGGAGCTGCCCTGCCCTGCGCCGAATGGGAGATGTTCAAGACCTGGGGGGGAAGCAGGAGGGGTGCCGGCCATGACGGGTTGGCGGCTGCCCTCCGGCGCTGCCTGCTGCCCGGGAAACGCTGCGCCTCGGGGGCCGGCAGAAGCATGGGAGCAGCGGGAGGGCCGGCGGGGCCAGTCGGGCCTTCGCCTCCTCTGCGACGGACAGGGAGGGCAGGGCATGTAAGTATTTTCTGGCATATAAGACAAAAAACCTTGAAATTCTTCTTAAAAGTAGGGGGTCATCTTATACGCCGGGTCGTTTTATACACCGGAAAATACGGTAAGGCTCAAAATGAACTAAGGCTTGCGACCAAAGTCAAAAATAACAAAAAATGCTTCTTTCAACATTTAAAAAACAAGAAAAAAGTTAAGGAAATGATTGGTCCATTAGTGGGGGAAAGTGGCAAGAAGGTGACAAGCAATAGGGAGAAAGCAGAACTATTTAACTCGTTTTTTTCATCTGTCTTTACACAAAGGGAAAAAACAGTCCAACCTACCAAAACCAGTGCCATAAAAAACAGAATAGAAACGCAAGTTAAGATAGGCAAAAAAAATGGTAAGTGAACACCTGTCCAGCCTAGATGAGTTCAAATCACCAGGACCAGATGGATTATACCCCAAAGTTCTCAAGGAACTGGCAGACGTGATCTCAGAACCACTGAACTATATTTTTCAAAGATCCTGGAGCACTGGGGCCAGGAAAAGAGCTGATGTAGTTCTCATCTTCAAAAAGGGGAAAAAATAGATCCAGGAAACTACAGACCTATCAGCCTGACCTCAATACCTGGGAAGATTCTGGAAAAGATAATCAAACAACAAATCAGTGAACATCTTGATGCAAACAAAGTTATCACTAAAAGCCAACATGGGTTTGTCAAAAACAGATCATGCCAGACAAATCTTATTACATTCTTTGACCAAGTGACAAAACTAGTGGACCAGAGGAATGCTGTAGATATAATTTACTTGGACTTCAGTAAGGCATTTGATAAAGTAGATCACAACCTACTATTTGATAAGATAGAAAAATGTGGGTTAGATAGCATCACCACCAGATGGATTCGTAGCTGGCTGACAGGCCGTACTCAGCGTGTGGTCCTCAATGGAACTGCATCTACATGGAAGGAAGTGTGTAGTAGGGTGCCCCATGGCTCTGTTCTGGGCCCAGTGCTCTTCAATATCTTCATTAATGATTTGGATGAGGGGATAGATGGGGAACTCATCAAATTTGCAGACGACACCAAGCTGGCAGGAATAGCCAATACTCCAGAAGATAGGCTTAAGATATAGAAGGATCTGGACAGACTCAAACACTGGGCACTATCTAAAAAAATGAAATTCAATGGTGAAAAAAGTAAGATTCTACATTTAGGCAGGAAAAATCAAATGCACAGGTATAGTATAGGTGGTACCTTGCTAAATAGTAGTAACTGTGAGAGGGATCTCGGAGTCCTAGTAGACAATCACCTCAATATGAGCCAGCAGTGTGCTGCAGCTGCCAAAAAAGCCAACACAGTGCTAGGCTGCATTAACAGAGGGATAGAATCAAGATCAAGTAAAGTACTAATACCACTTTACAATGCTTTGGTAAGGCCACACCTGGAATACTGCATCCAGTTTTGGTCACCATGATGTTAAAAAGATGTCGAGACTCTAGAAAGGGTACAGAGAAGAGCAACAAAGATGATTAGGGGGCTGGAGGCTAAAACATATAGGGAACGGTTGCTGGAATTGGGTATGTGTAGTTTAACGAAGAGAAGAGTGAGGGGTGACATGATAGCAGTATTCCAATATCTCAGGGGCTACCACAAAGAAGAGGCAGGCAAGCTATTCTCCAAAGCACCTGAAAGCAGGACAAGAAGCAACGGATGGAAACTAGTCAAGGAGAGAAGCAACCTAGAACTAAGGAGAAACTTCCTGACAGTTAGAACAATTAACCAGTGGAACAACCTGCCTCCAGAGGTGGTGAATGCTCCAACACTGAAGGTTTTTAAGAAGAGACTGGACAGCCATTTGTCTGAAATGGTATAAGGTTTCCTGCCTGAGCAGGGGGTTGGACTAGATAACCTCCAAGGTCCCTTCCAACTAATTCATTGATATTTATTTTGCTATATGTACAAGTACAAAATATCTGTATTTGGATACGGCTTGGTATTGCGTGTACATGTGGCAAAACAAACCATGTGATTTGTCATATGTAACAATTTGTCATTTCTACAAAATATTATTTCCATTAAGGAAATTTTTCAAATTTGAAGAAGCTATGAGTGACAAACTGAGAACAGTGATGGAAGCTATTTATTTTTTGTTGACAGTTCAGACTGAGATCATCTTACATACATTAACTATTGGTTTTTGTAATGTTTGGACTAGGACTAGAGAACCCTTTTGCAGGCTGAGTGAGAATGGAGCTATACTGAAATCAGGATGAGTCTCAGGAAATATGATAATGACAACAGGGTGGTAAACAGGGAAAATCTTTTCTGTAAAGGGTTATGGTTTAGGAAGCGCTACTCAAATTACTGTGTTGTACATGTTTCCTATTACATGGTGCCTATCTGCTTCTATGGTAATAAAAAGCAGGTTTTATTTTTTTGATATAATTTATTGATTTTTTAACATAAGCAGCTTGATATTTAGTAAACAGCATGTTGTCTGGGTTTATTTTTACAAAGTAATCACTATCAGTTTCTGTATTCCAAAGTCCACGTAATAGCCTTGCTTGATTTTCTCTTCTTCCAATAATATTCTCTTTGCAACCTCAAATTAACACAATGCTTATTAATTTGATAGGTAACAGTTAAATATAAAGATTTTTCTAAAATTTCTACTAATAATAATCACATTAATATCATGCTGCTTTTCTATCTGGTCATGAATCCTGTTTATAATTCTTATTTAAATTTATTTTCCCTACAATGTTCAAAACATTCTTACTGGTTAAAATTTTCCCAGAGTTAATTACCTTGAAGTATTTAAATCTATTTTCATGTCTCAAAAAGTAAATAAAAAAGACACAAAAGAAAAACAGAAAAAGAAAAGACGAGAGAGAGAGAGAAAAAAAAGGAAAAAAGGGAGAGAAAAATAAGAAAATAATATACTACTTAAAATACATATCCCTCTTGAACTAGTATACACTTATTTCCGTTTTTTTCTGTTCTTTTACCTATAATTAAACCTATGTTTAATTTTTAAATGTTCCATTTAATAAATCCAATCATCTAATCTTTTAACTCTATTCAAAACATTTTTTTTCTTTTTAGCTATCCATTGGAATTTTCTTAAAGTCAGTTACATTTAAATATCTAAAACAATTCCTTTATATTTATCATCCCAAACATTTTTGTATTTTTCATATCAAAAAACAAAAAAAAAAGAAAAGAAAAAACACTGGCTTTATTTGGAGGGTTCACCCCTCTTAAACTAAAATACTTTCTATTTCTTCAACCATATTCAAACAAGTGTTTAATTTTTAAATATTCCCTCTGATACACCCCATAATCTAATTCCTCAATTCTCATTTTAGCCCTCTTATTTTGCCAAGCATCTTTCTCAATCAATATATTCCATTGAATAAAAGAGTCTTTCCATAATCTTGTAAATGTTGTTTTGGATATAGTAGGCAAATCAAGCATCATGTCTTTGTAAAAAGATTTTGCCCCTTCATATCCATTGAAGATTTCTCTCATCATCCCTTGTTGCCCCATTTCTTGTAGTACTTCCAATAGCTCAGCAATCCATTTTGTCAAATCTTTTTCCTTATCCTCAAATTTACTTTGTGGTCTTAGAGTACAAGTTATCTTTTTCCATGTTCAATGTTTCTTGTAAGTCCTTCTCCACTTGAGTCTCCACTAGTTTATATTCAGTTGTCTGCTTTACATGATTTCTCTCTTTGTTTTCTGATCATTTAATTGTTATGATGTTAAATTGAGAATGCATTCATTTAAATTTTCAAATTCATTTTTAATTTCCTCGTGGTTTGAAATTAATATCATTTGCATTTGTTGTAACAGAACATACATTTCCTCCTGGTAAGTATTTATTTTTTCTTAATATGTTCTTTCTGCAGATCTCTGATGCTCCATAATGACCAAAAATCCTTTCTCTGCCAATCACTTTAAAGTCACAATTTTTTAAAAAAATATTTATAATCCAGGAAGGTCATTTTTTTCTAAGTTTTATAGTTCTCACTTTGTAGATAGTCCACAATGTTTTCTTTTCTTTTGTTATAGCTGCTTTTTGTTTAATCAAAGCCCTGAAGGTCACAACAGGCTTTTTTTCTGGGATGTATATTTAGGGCAATATTTTCATCCACTACTAGATGTCAGCACCAGTCCACCTTTCAATTTTCTGTATTTTTCCCCCCTAAACTTAATTCACCGTTTCTGTTTAGAGGAGGGTGGAGCAAAGACACACCCCCTTCTCACTTTCGGAGGATTTTTACTTCTGAGGCTTTTCTCTTTTTTTCAGGAAATCAGTCAGGTGTCAAACCGTCCCCGATGAGAAAACAGTCGATGAGTCATGGTACGGTTGACAACGATGGTTCCTTTATTCACAAACTCCAAAGTAAATGCAAAGTCAGCATTGGAAACCACATGCCCCAATGCCTGCTTTATGCCAATACATGCCTCAGCCCCACCAAGCCAGCATCCGGCTGGCACCTATTAAACCCCTGTCCCCTCATGCGTCCTCGTGCCCGTGCTCCCCTGTGACCCATCCACCATGAAGTAAGTACCTTGTGATATCCCCCAGCCCCCTCCCAATCCTAACCCTAAACGTCCAGTGTGTACCCAGCCCTCTGTAACCCACTACATCCCCCTCAGCCCCACGTAGCTCTGATAAACTCTTCCACACGTCCCACAATGAGTCTTTGCCAAGGCCCGGCTCCAGACCGTCTGGTGTTTCCACTAATGGCCAATGGTTGCAAGGCCTCACCGGAGTACAGGCACCATCATAGACAGACCAGTCCTGCCAGGACCCCTCTCGACCAGCCATGCACCCTCCTGATGTAGGCCTATCTATGGTCAGGCCTCCAGCGGCTACCTCCGGTGGCAACTGTTGGGGTCCTTGTGTGACTGGGCAGTTTGGGGTGTCCTTTCGAGTGCCTGTGGGGCCTTCCTCAGGTCCCTCTGATGCAAGCGCGATGGAGAGTCCTGGAACAGCTGATCATTGGAGCACCAGAACCCAGACATGTGAAGTAGCCGCCGGCTGGCCTTGGGAGGCAATGAATGGCTGGAACTTGTCTGGAGCTCACAGAGCAGGTGGCAACCAAGTCTGAGCGTGTGGGGCCCACAGATCAACTGGCTGTTTGGCCTGTACCTTTAGAGGCCAACACCCAGCTGGTCATTGGGACCGCCACTCCCATGTCTGTGTGGGTGCAGAGCCGTGTGGGTGGGTGGATGCCTTAAGTTCTAGTCCAGTCCCTAAACGCCCCTTATAGTGTCAGGCCCAAGGGGCTCGACATCAGGTAACAGAAAGAGAATCAACATTCTTACCCAGTTCACTCACGCTGTTTACAATCACCCTTAATTTAGTGCTAGTCTTTCTTCTGTTGGTTTTTGGAGAGCTTTCCCCAGACGTCCGGACTGACCACTATCTCCCCAGGATTAGTGGGGCTTCCCTCCTTCCTTGCAACTTCTCCGGGGTTGCTTTGGGCCCATTTAGGGTCCCCAAACAGAAAGAAATCAGCTGTAGGGTGCGGATCTTCACGATCCCTCAGCTGTCGTGTAGCTGCACAGAACTGGAAGCCTAAAAAGTAGGTTTTAGTTCATAAAGTATCACTGTATGCTTTAAGTTGTATATTCATAAAAATGTGCACTTCCACAGTATATTGATTTATACTTGAATTTGGGTACCTTAAAGTTAAATATGCTGATCAGACTTACCAAGGAGAAACAAATACCTTCAAATAATGAGAAATATATTCTAGTTTAGATCACACGGTTTCTATATTTACTTTCAAAGCATATCCACAACAATTTCATCTTTATTATTCTCTATGAACTCTGTAACATTTCATACTAATGTTAGAGTTGGTCTTTGATCTACTTTTTTGTTTGCTTTTTATTTCACTGTAATAAATTCTGGAAACAGGCTTTGGTCTGGGATCTATCATGCTGCATGCAGAAAAAGATGCTTTTAAGACAATCCATGCAGTATACAAGGTGCTCTTAATGTTAATAGCACTGTGCATGTTTACTATGTCATTGTAGCAGAAGATGCATATATCTTTGCTATGCTCTGTTTCCAGCCTCCCTGGCTTTAATTGACCATGTTTCTTTACATGCTAGCAGGAGTTGAAGGGAGGCAAGATGCTTAGGGCATTTTTAATTTGTAGTTAAGTTTTATTTTGTCATTAGTCTTATTAGCAGTCATTAAGCAGTTTAATAATTAGATGCCTCATTAACATTTTAATGAGGCTACTGGCCATTGGTAAGTGTAATTAAATTAGTTTTATTGTATGATATTTTGAAACTGCAATTAAATTAGCTTTTAGTGTGCTTTTAAGAACAAAAACTATGGAAATCACAGTGAAGCAGCTGACTTGTTAACTTAGGAAGTGTCTATGAAATAGTAACACAGAAGAGAGAACGCAGAAGATTCCCTACTGAGGTTAATCACAAAAGAGAAAAAAAAATCAAATATTTCTGCTATCTCTGCCCCAGGGTTACTAATGTATATAATGTATCGTTGGTGTTAGCAGTATGTCTCTATCATTCACAGAGGATACTTTTATATAATCTGTATTATATAATCTGTATATAATGTTTTAGAAATAGTGCCTAGATGATGTGGCGTACCTTACTTTATAATTCAGGGGTTAATCCTTTTGCCTTTAGTAAGACAAAACTCCTGCAGAGTTCAAATGGAATTTTGCAACAATAGGAGTTGCCAGATATAACCTTACATGAAATATGACTTTATCATATTATTGCTGTAAAAACAAATTGAGGATGAACAAGAGCAAGAGAGAGGGTGCTGCAGCTTTCTCAACAGGGTAACCCTGCTTCAATAAAATGGGCAGATCAGCAGAGTTGGGAGTGAGTGAGTGACTAGCAACAGGGTGGTAGAAGACATTTAAAGCTGATGACGTAGAGAATGTTGGCACAATTGCAGATGCTTCCACAAAGTGTTTAGGCAGCGGTGACTGAAAATCTCAGAATAATTATTTTAAGACAAATACACATAAATACACATACAAACACACATACACGTATACAAATGTGAATACAATAATTATGGAAGACAATGAATACATACGCACTTAGGTTTGTAGTTAATATACTATAGAAAGCTGTAATACTAAGCACTTTTATAAGGCTGGTAGAATCCAAATGGATTTAATGCTAGGAAAGCAAGTTGGCAATTATCCTTCTTTGGATCATCCTTTAAATTTATGCATGCAGATAAAAGTGAATTCCATTCCATAGAATAACATTGGCAGTAGAAAGGGCAATCTTCAACATCATCTGCCAAGAAGCACTGTGCAGAGTTCTTGATTATCTTGTCTACAATAGCAATAGCTATTATATCCAGCTTATATACAGCTTCAAAGTGCTTTACAACCCTCTCTAAGTGGTTTACAGAACAACATATTGACCCCAACAATCTGGGTCCCCATTTTATCATTTTATTCTCAGAAAGATGGAAGGCTGAGTGAACCTTGAGCTGGTCAGGTTCAAACTCCAGACTGTGGGCAGTGTTAGTCAGCAATACTGTATTCTAAGCACTGTGCCACCATGGCTCAAGCTTTAACCTCTTCTGTGAGTAGAACTGTAGGCAGTGGAAGGTTTATATATGTCAGACATAGACAGTGAGGAAGAGAAATATTACTCTAGAGAGAAAAGGATGGTTCAAGAGCGAACACAGCAGCATGTGGAAAAATATTTTCATTTTCAATTTTATTTTTTACCTAAAGCATATCCAGTAACTTATTATGCAACTATTGTCTATCAGTATCTTTAGAAATAACAGTTATATTATCATATCAGAGAAACTTAAATTAGGATGTGGGAATGATCTGTCTGTCTATCTCTCTTCTATATACATTTATACATTCACTAAACTGCTTTCTAAAAATTGAAAGTTTGAAGAAATTATTTGAATTTAGGTTAATAATTTAGTAAATACAAGTTGTAATCTGTGTGTGTGTGTGTGTGTGTGCGCGCGCGCGCGTGTGTGTATCTCTCTCTCTCTCTCTCTCTCTCTCTCTCTCCCTCCCTCCCTCCCTCCCTCCCTCCCTCCCTCCCTCCCTCCCTCTGTAACTCGCTGTCTGAGTACTTTTATTGGAATTTCCTCTGAAAGGACTATAGACATCTGGTACAAACTGCATAGGTATAATATGGCAAAATGTATTATGACAGAAATCTTCTTTTTTGGTACTTGCATCTTGATGTCAAACACAAATATGTAAGTGAAATGCTTTGTATTATAATGCACTTCTTGTTCTTTCTCCCTTCCTTTGGAAACATAAAAAATAATGTATATTTTATATTTATAAATATTTATTTATAGCTACCAGTACTTTTTTTGTAAAACAAAAAGGTGCTGGAACTCACACATGTCATACAACCGGCCTTGCCTACCCTACAAGGTTCCATCCAAAAAAGGTGCCAGAACTTCGTTCTGAGCGTTTTATGAGAAAAAAAGCCCTGATAACTACTGTATATTGAAACAATGAGATATGCAACATCCCCTTTTCCTTTGCTTTACCCTTGTTCCATCTTCCTTGCTATTTAACTGACAACATGCAAATACTTTTTGACAGGTTTCTGTAGGTATTGTTTAGTGTTAAAGCTGTAATTATTAGGAATGTGAAATGAATTTTAAAGTGTCCTAAGAATATCATGAGAGAATTTGCTTTTATTTGAGAAACTTATTTATAACAGTGTAATAATGCAATTTTTAAATTAACACTTTGCATACTGTATAAAGTCCATAATTGCTTGAAAAAATTACACAGGGTTTGCAGTAATTAATAGCATCCACTGTTTGTATTTCAGTTTGTTTCTGTGTTCAGCAACATGAAGTTTTTTCTGCCATACTGTACTTCATAGTTCTTAGTAATTTTCATCAGATGCTTGGATAACTTTTTTTTGTAAAATCATTTACAGGAAAAAAAAAACCAAGCATGGCTTACAGGATAATAAAACATATCCTGCAATATTTCCTGCATCTTCTTTTTTGTCAGATGTTATTGGTGCTATAAATAGAAGCTTTAATTTGTTCACTTCATCAAACTCTAAAACTAATGGTAGCTTCGCTTATAAATTATCTTTCCCCAAATCACTATAATAATTAATATTATTTTTCTTTTTAAAACCTGTTTTAAATATTATTGTAGGTTAGAAGATTACCTCCCTTCATGGATTACTGCCTTGTCGTGGCAAAGGGGCTTGTGTAATTCAATGAAGGTATGAGCTATGTCGTGCAGGGCTACCCAAGATGGACAGGTCATAGCAGACAGTTCTGACAAAACGTGATCCACTGGAGAAGGAAATGGCAACCCACTCCAGCATCTTTGCCATGAAAACCCTATGGACAGTACCAAAAGGAAAAAAAATGATGCTGAAAGACGAGCCCCTCGGGTCAGAAGGCATCTAATATGAGCAGAGGGCTAGTACTAGTAGTGCCAGAAAGAATGAAGCAACTGGGCCAAAGCTGAAAGGATGCTCAGCTGTGAATGTATCTGGTGGTGAAAGGAAAGTCCAACGCTGTAAAGACTTTTTCTCCATAGGAACCTGGAATGTAAGATCCATGAATGAAGGAAAGCTGGACGTGGTCAAACAAGAGATTACAAGACTGAATATTAACATCTTAGGAATCAGTGAGCTAAAATGGACACGAATGGGTGAATTTAATTCAGATAACCATCAGGTATACTACTGCGGGCAAGAATCTCTCAGAAGAAATGGAGTAGCCTTCATAATCAAGAAAAGAGTATGAAAAGCAATACTGGAATACAATCCCCAAAATTACAGAATGATCTCAAATTCAAGGCAAACCATTCAATATCATAGTAGTCCAGGTCTATCCCCCATACACCGGTGCTGAAGAGGATGAAATTGACCAGTTCTATGAAGCCCTACAGCACCTTATAGAACTAACACCAAAAAATGATGTCCTTATGATCATGGGGGATTGCAATGCTAAAGTAGGAAGCCAAAAGATAACCTGAAAAACAGGCAAATTTGGCCTTGGAGTACAAAATGAAGCAGGGCACAGGCTGATAGAATTTTGATGGTCATAGCAAATACTCTTTTCCAACAACCCAAGAGATGGCTCTACACATGGACATCACCAGACGGTCAACACAGAAATCACATTGATTATGTGCTCTGCAGGCAAAGATGGAGAAACTCTATAAAGTCAGTAAAAACAAGACCAGGAGCTGACTGTGGCTCAGACCATGAGCTTCTCATTGCAAAATTTAGGCTTAAACTGAAGAAAATAGGGAAAAGCACTAGGCCACTAAAGGTATGAACTAAATCATATCCCTGATGAATATACATATATAGAGGTGACAAATAGATTTAAGGAATTAGATCTGATAGACAGAGTGCCTGAAGAACTATGGACGGAAGTTTGCAACATTGTACAAGAAGTAGCAACTAAAACCATCCCAAAGAAAAAGAAATGCAAGAAAGCAAAATGGCTGTCTGAGGAAGCTTTGCAAATAGCTGAGGAAAGGAGGGAAGTGAAAGGCAAGGGAGAAAAAGAAAGATACGCCCAATTGAATGCAAAATTCCAGAGAATAGCTAGAAGAGATAAGAATGCCTTCTTAAATGAACAGTACAAAGAAATAGAAGAAAACAATAGAATAGGGAGGACCAGAGATCTCTTCAAGAAAAGTGGATAGATGAAGGGAATATTTCATGCAAAAATGGGCATTATAAAGGCCCAAAATGGCAGGGACCTAACAGAGGCGGAAGTGATTAAGAAGAGGTGGAAAAATTATACAGAAGAACTATACAAGAACGAGCTTAACATCCCTGATAACCACGATGAGGTGGTCACTGTCCTTGAGCCAGTCATCCTAGAATGTGAAGTGAAATGGGCCTTAGGAAAGCTGAGCAACAACAAAGCTAGTGGAGGTGACAATATTCCAGCTGAGCTATTCAAAATCTTAAAAGACGATGCTGTAAAAGTGCTACACTCAATTTGCCAGCAAATTTGGAAAACTCAACACTGGCCACAGGATTGGAAAAGATCAGTTTACATTACAATTCCAAAAAAAGGCAGTGCCAAAGAATGTTCAAACTATCGCACCATTGCACTCATTTCACATGCTAGTAAAGTTATGCTTAAAATCCTACAAGCTAGACTCCAGCAGTATGTGGATCGAAAACTACCAAAAGTGCATGCAGGATTTCAAATAGGCAGATTAACTTGAGATCAAATTGCCAACATACGCTGGATCATGGAGAAAGCTAGAGAGTTCCAGAAAAACATCTATTTCTGCTTCATTGACTATGCTAAAGCATTTGATTGTGTGGATCACAACAAACTGTGGCAAGTTCTTAAAGAGATGGGAATACCAGACCATCTTATTTGTCTCTTGAGAAACCTATATGCCGGTCAAGAAGCAACAGTGAGAACTGGACACGGAAACACTGATTGGTTCAAAATTGGGAAAGGAGTCCGGCAAGGCTGTATACTGTCACCCTACCTGTTTAACTTATATGCAGAGCACATGATGAGAAAGGCAGGGCTAGATGAATCAAAAGTTGGAATTAAGATTGCTGGAAGAAATATCAACAATCTAAGATATGCAGATGATACCACTGTAATGGCAGAAAGTGAAGAGGAATTAAAGAGCCTCTTGTGCAAAAGTTGGGTTGAAACTAAACATTAAGAAAACCAAGATCATGGCATCCGGCCCTCTCAATTCCTGGCAAATAAATGGGGAAGAAATGGAGGTAGTGACAGATTTTATTTTCCTAGGCTCCAAGATCACCACAGACGCGGACTGCAGCCAAGAAATTAAAAGACGTTTGCTTCTGGGAAGAAATCCATGGCAAATCTAGACAGCACACTAAAAAGGAGATACATCACCCTGCCAACAAAAGTCTGTATAGTCAAGGCTATGGTCTTCCCAGCTGCAATGTATGGCTGTGAAAGTTGGACCATAAGAAAGGTTGAGCGCCAAAGAATTGAAGCCTTTGAACTATGGTGCTGGAGAAGACTCCTGCAAGTCCTTTGGACTGTAACGCTATCAAACTGGTCAGTCCTAGAGGAGATCAGAGAGCTCTCTAGATCAGGGGCCTAGAGAGCGGTTGGAGGTCCAGCCGATCCGAATCCGACCGATTGCGACTAAGAGCCTACATTAGGTCTTATCTCGCTGCGATAAGGGAGGCGAGGTCTAACCACTTCGCCACCCTTATCGCGTCCGCAGATAATCGCCCGGCCGCCCTGTTTAGGGTGACTCGCTCCCTCCTAAATCAGGAGGTGAGGGAGGATCCCTTGCAGGGTCGTGCCGAGGAGTTTAACCAACATCTGTCGGACAAAATCGCTCAGATTCGGACCGGTCTGGACTCTGACTGGGCAGAGTCTGACGATCAGGACACTGGCGGTCTTGTCGATATCACCTGGGAGGAGTTTGATTCTGTGACTCCGGAGGAAGTGGACAGGATCATGGGGAGGCTGAGCACCACCACGTGTTTATTGGACCCGTGCCCTTCCTGGCTGGTCTATGCAGCCCGGGAGAGGACACGCAGCTGGTTCCAGGCAGTTATATCGGCTTCTCTGAGTGAGGGTTGCTTCCCCGCCGTCTTGAAAGAGGCGGTGGTGAGGCCTCTCCTCAAGAAGCCTGCCTTGGACCCAGCTGTATTAAACAACTTTCGTCCTGTCTCCAACCTTCGCTTTCTTGCGAAGGTTGTTGAGAGTGTGGTGGCGCATCAGCTCCCTCTGGTCCTGGATGAAGCGGATTATCTAGACCCGTACCAATCGGGTTTCAGGCCCGGGCACAGCACGGAGACGGCATTGGTCGCGCTGGTGAATGATCTCTGGAGGGCTCGGGACAGGGGATATTCCTCTGTTCTAGTCCTATTAGACCTCTCGGCGGCTTTCGATACCATCGACCATGGTATCTTGCTGCGGCGTCTCAGGGGATTGGGAGTGGGAGGCACAGTTTTACAGTGGTTCTCCTCCTATCTCCGGGGACGTTCGCAGTCGGTGTTGGCAGGAGGGCAGAGGTCGACCGCGAGGTCTCTCATTTGTGGAGTTCCTCAGGGGTCGGTCCTCTCGCCTCTCCTGTTCAACATCTACATGAAACCGCTGGGTGAGATCATTCGTGGCTTTGGAGTTGGGTATCATCAGTACGCTGATGATACCCAACTTTTCCTTTCGACCCCAAACCACCCCAGTGATGCCCTCAACGTGATGTCCCGGTGCCTGGAGGCGGTTCGGGTCTGGATGGGGAGGAACAGACTCCAACTCAACCCCGACAAGACTGAGTGGCTTTGCATACCTTCATCCCGGGTTTATTCGGATGTTCCACCTTTGGCTATGGGGGGTGAACTATTACCCCCCGTAGATAGGGCTCGCAACTTGGGAGTCCTCCTAGATTCACGGCTCACCCTGGAAGATCATATAGGAGCTGTGACTAGGGGGGCCTTCGCCCAGGTTCGCCTGGTGCGCCAGTTGCGGCCCTATCTTAGCCGGGATGATTTGTGCACGGTCACTCATGCGCTCGTGTCCTCTCGTCTAGACTACTGCAACGCTCTCTACATGGGGCTGCCCTTGAGGACCACCCGGAAGCTCCAACTGGTACAGAATGCAGCCGCGAGAGTTGTGTTGGGAGTCTCCCGATACTCCCACGTTACACCGCTGCTCCGTGAGCTGCATTGGTTGCCAGTTGTCTTCCGGGTGAGATTCAAGGTACTGGTAACAGTGTTTAAAGCCCTTCATGGCATGGGGCCGGAGTACCTTAGGGAACATCTGCTGCCGGCATCAAGCTCCCTGCGCCCTGTGCGTTCCCACAGAGAGGGCCTCCTCAGGGTGCCACCGATCAGAGAATGTCGATTGGTGGCGCCCAGGGGGAGATCCTTCTCTGTGGGCGCCCCGGAGCTGTGGAATCAGCTACCGGTAGAGCTCCGGATGGCGCCCGATCTTCGCTCCTTTCGTCGTGATCTCAAGACGTTTCTGTTTGTTCAAGCCGGCCTAGCCTGATGGGGATTGGTGGGGTTTTTAGTCTTGTGTTTTAATTTTAACTTGGTGTTTTAGAACTTGATTCCAACTGTTTTAATATGGGCAATTATTTAATCTTGTTTTAACGTTTGTATTTAGTATTTTACTCTGCCCTGTGAACCGCCCTGAGTCCTCAGGGAGAAGGGCGGTATATAAATATTATTAAATTAAAATTAAATTAAATCAACCCTGACTGCTCTTTAGAAGGCCAGATCCTGAAGTTGAAACTCAAATACTTTGGCCACCTAATGAGAAGGAAGGACTCACTGGAGAAGAGCCTAATGCTGGGAAAGGTTGAGGGCAAGAGAAGAAGGGGATGACAGAGAATGAGGTGGCTGGATGGAGTCACTGAAGCAGTATGCATGAGCCTAAATGGACTCCAGAAGATGGTAGAGAACAGGAAGGCCTGGAGGGAAGGTTGTCCATGGGGTCATGATGGGTCAGACACGACTTCGCAAGTAACAACAAAAGAAGATTGCCTAACACAGTTCCCCTAAATGCTATTCCCTTATATAAAATAATAATAATAGCAGCAACAACAACAACTGATCTGAATTTCTATTGGTCCTCCTGTTCAAATTTGGCAGAAAACAGTAAATATTCATATAATTTTTCACTAACAGTAATAATTCTGTGCAATTCTTGCTGCTTTCTGAGCTTGATTGTTTATTTGCAGATGTTTCATTACCTAATTAGGTAACATCAGTGCATTATAAACTCCGTACTCACACTGATGATATTACCTAGCTGGTAATGAAGTCTGCAAGCATGGTATTAGGTTCAGAGAGCACCTGGGGATTCTCTTGTTCAATCCTGAGCTGCAGATATTTTCTTCTATTGGAATAATCAATTTCATTATCCTAAATCAGCATATGGTCTGGTGAGAGGGGAAAAATAAAATTAATAATTAATTTTATCCCCATACCAATTAAAAGAAATAATTTTGGACTATAGTATGAGTCTGTTTCCTTAAACTAAATCTACACATAGTCCTCAATTTACAACCATAACTAAACCTGCAATTATGGTTCTAAGTTGTAATAGTCATTAACTGTGCCCAATTGTCTGACCCTTTTTGCAGCAGCTGTTAAGCAAACAGTGTTTGTAAAGCAAATGCCCTAGTCATTAAGTGAAAACATTGCAATGGAGCTTTTTTTTTGCTGCATCTGAAAGTAAATACCAGTTTCCAGCAAAAACATCGTAAATTGTAGGCAAACCTGTGAGATAGCAAAGAATTGGAAGCATAGTAACTACCGTAATTTCACATTTTTTATTAATTTGTTTTATATGTAATGGTACAGGTACTTTACGTATTTGTTGTTTATTGAACAGTAGCTGTGTTCTTCCATGAATAGCTGACTGTAGCTGGAATCAAATACTTAAACAGACAAATGTAATTTACAGTATTCTCTCTCTCATTCTCTTTCTCTGTCTCTCTGTTCCTCCCTCCTCTCTCTCTCTCTCTTTCTCCCTCCTCTCTTTCTCTCTCTTTCTCCCCTCCTCTCTGTGAGTGTGTGTCTAATTATTTAATATCTCTATAACCTGAATTGATATAAACCTGAACCATGAGAGATTAATTAAGAATTTTCTACGGGCAAGATGATTTTAACTAAAGATATATTTCTATTAGCCACTGGAGGCTCTTTTCATCAAGGAGAAAAACATTTTTTGTGGCTTTGGGGAATGAAGAGAGGCTAAATTTAGCAAAAAAATAAATAAGTTCCATTAGTTCCAATTTAAACATGTTAAGAGATTACAATGTACCAATAATAGTGATGGAAATATGCAAGCAAATTAGGTGATTTATGTATCTTTTGTATCTTTCAAATAAATACAATTAAAAGAATACCATCTATAACTAAAAAGGCTACCACCTATACTAAGGCATTGTATAGCTTTAAGCAATTTGTTTAAGATATATAATTGTAGTCTTAACTACAGACCCAAGTCCAAAGTTGACATAGTGAGATCAAATCAAGTCCAGTTCTATATTTGCTTATACCTAGAATCTTATATTTGCTTATACCTAGAATCTTATATTTGCTTATACCTAGAATCTTGCCAGACTAAAGCTGTACATTTCTAAGTTAATAGACCCATCCTGGGAGACTCTAGCATACACCTACTGCGAACCTTTACCTCCATCTCCCACCCTGTTCAGGACAACGAAGTCTCTTGTGCTATCTCCTCCCTGGGAATTCATAGTACTATTGCCAACATTGTTCCCACTTCTTCTCCAGATGCACATCCCATCACAATAACTAATTTTAATTCACACCAGATATATAGATATTAGGGGGCAGGAAAGATAGCAGTTGTGATCTGCAATGAGTTTGAGTTATTGACACTAAAGGAAAAAAAAACCTCTGTTCATTTGGCACCTTCCTCCTGGGTTGTTAAGATGACCACAAAAATGTCTTCTATGCTGTACTATTGGTATCACTCAGAAAAAGGGTGGGTGCTTCACCCTTGAAGAGGCAGTTATGTATTACTTCATCAAAACTACAATCTTGGACCCAATTTTACATTACAATTTTGTTGTGAAAGTTTGCAGCTGCAGAGGACCCTGGATTATGAAACTGATTATCTAGACCTATTTTGGTAAGGTTTCAGGATGGAATTCAGTACTGAGATAGTCTCAGCTTTACTTGTTGATGACTTAGATGGAATTGTGATGGAAGTGATGGTGTCTCTCAGCTACTATTAGATCTCTCAGCAGCTTTTGATACCATCGACCACGGTATCTTGCTGCGTCGTCTTGAGGGGTTGGGAGTGGGAGGCACCGTTCTGCGGTGGTTCTCCTCCTACCTCTCAGGCTGTTCGCAGACGGTGTTGGCAGGGGGGCAGAGGTCAACCCCTAGACCCCTTAGTTGTGGGGTGCCTCAGGGGTCAGTACTCTCGCCTCTCCTGTTCAACATCTATATGAAACTGCTGGGAGAGATCATCCGTGGCTTCGGGGTGAGGTATCATCAATATGCTGATGATACCTAGCTTTTCATCTCCACCCCGAACCAATCCAGTGATGCCCTCGATGTGATGTCCCATTGCCTGGAAGCGGTACAGATTTGGATGGGAAAGAACAGGCTCTGGCTCAACCCGGCCAAGACTGAGTGGCTTTACGTACCGGCATCTCGTTTAGTCCAAGAGGTTCCATCCTTGGTTATAGGAGGAGAGATGTTACCTCCCATTGATAGAGCACGCAATCTGGGCGTCCTCCTGGATTCACAACTCAGTTTTGAAGATCATATTGGAGTCGTGGCTAGGGGGACATTTGCCCAGATTCGCCTGGTATGCCAGTTACGCCCCTTTCTAGACTGAGATGCCCTATGCACAGTCACCCACGCACTCGTTACCTCCCGTATAGATTACTGCAATGCTCTCTACATGGGGCTGCCCTTAAAGACCACCCAGAGGCTTCAGCTGGTGCAGAATGCAGCTGCATGGGTAGTGATGGGAGCACCCCAATACTCCCATATTACACCCCTCCTGCGTGAGCTGCATTGGTTACCGGTTGCCCTCTGGGTGAGATTTAAGATGCTGGTGCTTACCTTTAAAGCCCTACATGGCTTAGGCCCGGGATACTTGCAGGACCATCTGCTGCCAGGAACGAATTCCCATCGCCCAGTACGCTCACACAGAGAAGGCCTCCTCAGGGTACCGTCGGCTAGACAATGTCGGCTGGCGACCCCCCAGGGGGAGGGCCTTCTCTGTGGGAGCGCCAGTCCTGTGGAACCAGCTCCCCCATGAGCTTCGGATGGCCCAAAATCTCCAGTCCTTTTGCCGTGGCCTCAAAACACGCCTTTTCCACCTGGCTGACCTGGACTGACAGGGATTTTAATTATGTTTTTAATTTTTAACTCTAATTTTTAATTTATTTTAATTTTAATTTTAATTTATTGTACAGAGGCCTTTAATTTTAATTTTATCTTAACTGCCGTATTTATTATATGTTATTGTTGTTAGCCTCCCTGAGTCCTTCAGGAGATAGGGCGGCATATAAGTCCCAATAATAAATAAATAAATAAATAAAATACTTTTGATACAGTTGACCACAGTATCCTTCTGAGTTGGCTGCAGGGATTGGGAATTGGGGACAATGATTTATGGTAGTTCTTATCCTTCCTTCAAGAGCCTTGGTGGAGCAGCGGGCTAATGCCTCCTTAAGTAACACCAGCTACCTGCAATTAGTGCAGGTTCGCATCCCACCAGGCTCAAGGTTGACTCAGCCTTCCATCCTTCCGAGGTAGGTAAAATGAGGACCCAGCTTGTTGGGGGCAATTAAGCTGACTTTGTAATAATGCCGCTTGGGGGGGGGGCGTGAAAGCCCTAATAAGCAGGCATATACATAGAATGAAGGCTACTGCTAAGCTTGTAAGCCGCCCTGAGTCTTCGGAGAAGGGCGGGATATAAATGGAATTAAAATAAATAAATAAAAAAACCATGAAATTTAATGTGGAAAAAACCAAGGTTTTACACCTAGGCAGAAAAAAACAAAGATACAAGTAGAGACTGGACAAAACCTGACTCAAAAACAGTAAGTGTGAGAGGGACCTTGGAGTCCTAGTGGATGATTATTTAAACATGAGTCAGCAGTATGCAGCAGTAGCCAAAAAAAGCTTATACAATCCTCAGTTGTATAAACAAAAGCATAGAATCAAAATCATTTGAAATATTAGTTCCACTTTATAAATCCTTAGTAAGACCACACCTGGAATACTGCATCCAGTTTTGGTCACCACATTACAAAAAAGGTGTTGAGAGTTTGGAAAAACTACAAAGAAGAGCAACAATGATGATTAAGGGCCTAGAAACAAAAACATATGAAGAACAGTTGCAAGAATTGGGTATGGCAAGTCTAGAGAAAAGCAGGAGTAGAGGGGACATGGTAGCAGTATTCCAGTATTTGAGAGGCTGCCACAAAGAAGAGGGGCTCAATTTATTTTCCAAAGCACCAAAGAGCAAGACAAGAAACAATGGATGGAAACTAATCAAGGAGAGAATTAAGAAGAAACTTCCTAACTTAGAATTAAGGAGAAACTTCTTAACAGTGAGGACAATTAACCAGTAGAAGAGTTTGCCTACAGAAGTTGTGGGTGCTCCAACACTGGAGGCTTTTAAGAAACTGGAAAGCTACTTGTCCGGAATTGTATATTGTCTTCTGTTTGAGCAGAGATTTGGACTAGAAGACCTCCCAGATCCCTTCCAGCTCTATTCTGATTGAAAGTTGCTCCTTTTTTTCAATTGGCGGGTCCTTCAGATAGCCACCCATGTCCTACTCACCTCAAGACTCAATTACTACAATATCTTCTAATGGAGATGCCATTAAAAAGCTCTAGATTTAGACTGGTCCAGAATGCAGTGGTGTGGGCAGTGGTGAGTATGCCTTGGTATCCCCATGTAACACCACTGCTCTGCAAGCTGAACTGGTTGCCAGACTGCTTCCAGCAATGGTACAATATCTTGCCATTACCTATAAACCTACATGGCATGGGATGTGGTAACTTGAGGCATTGCCTATTTTCCATGGGAATATTGTGCCTGTGTCCCACATTGTGTTTGGCATATATTGGTTTTTATATTATTTTGAACCACCCATGTCGAGTGATGTCTAAAATGCAGAAGCACATTATCTTTCTTCCACTCACTAAAGAAGCCCAGAACATTTGGTATTTACATAAGCATGGAAATATGTGTTGTTTCTTAAGTTGGAATTTGCTGCCAGTCCCACTCAGTGGTGGGATTCAAATTCCTGAACCACTGGTTCTCTGCGTGGATGCAGGCCTGAGCTTCTGAGGCCTAGAACGGCTTCCAGAAGTGGCATCACTTCTGCAAACCGGCTAAATCCCATCACTGGTCCCACTGCTTTTTTGCCCACCTGTGGTCTTTCTATTTCTCTGTTTAAGGAAATTTCCCTGAAAGTCTGACCCAGCAGATCATGCATTATCGTGTCTGTATACACATACACACAAAGCACACATATATGCATATATACATACATGTGCAGTCTTCTGCAGCATATAAAACAGCAAACCATTTCATTAGAAGAAAGACCTTAAAGGAGCATTTTTTGTTTTTCTCTATTAGAATTGATTTATTGAATCAAAAGAATACTTTGAATAGTTTGGGATTGGAACAACTGTTCTCCATTTAAGACACAGACACATACAGTTGCAAATATACTACACATCACACTATATGCTGTATTAACCATATAAATTATTGCGTTACCATTCAATTTACATTAAAAGTAAAATAAAATGATTTCATATTTTTGCAAATTTTTTGTTTTTAAACATCAATTTTCTATGTGTGCAGTAAATAGGTAGCAAATTTGTCATTTGGAAGTGCTAAAGATCAGCAAAAAATGAAATTGCTGTAGATCTGACCTTCCTCCTTCATTACTGACTGCTAGATCTATAACTGGAAAAGAAGATTAAAGACTCTGTAGCAATATAAATAAGCTTTTCAGCAAGATTTTTTTTCTAAAACTGTTAGATTCATATGTGAGCATTCTTTATTAAGATGTTAATATGTTTCCAGATATTTAAGTTTAGGCTTTTTTCGAGATTGAATTTTTGCTTATAGAATTGTTTTACTTAGGGCTATTTTAGATAACCTTTTAAAACACTTCCTGATATAGTTGTAATCCTGGACAATTGGTAAATGCCAACAATTAGTTGTCCTTGATGGGGAATGCACCTTCCCATTGAAATCAAAGAAGAAATTCTGATAATTCAATGAATCCAAATTATTTATGTAACTATATATCAAGATCAACTTCTTGGTCATGCCTGAAAAACAGAACTCTTCCCCAGTTTCCTATGTTCATGTAGAATTTCAGTTTGGAGAAAACAGATCTGCACAATATAATCCATAAATAATTTTTAATTTTAAAAAGTGCAGATAATTAAAGACTGAAATCTGAGCAGTACTGAATTGGTAACAATAATTACAGGTGGTCCCTGTCTAGTAACCACAATTGCGACTGGCAATTTGGACTTGTTCATTAAGTGAAGGAATCTCTAAGTGAAACCATGACTTTTGCTTAAGTTCTTACTTCAGCTTTCCATTGCTTTCAGATCTGTGAAGGTTGTAAATGTGAAGATTGATTTAAAAGTTGCTTTTCATCATCATCATAACTTTGAATGATGACTCATTGAGAAGTCACTAAATGAGTATTGCCTGTATTTATAGAAGTGTGATTACTCATTATGTCTCACTAGACAGCATTGCATAATTCTGAATATCATTTTACTACTATTGACTATCAATCTTTCTGATGTCTTAACAACACCCATCATTGTTTGATCCTGTTTATATTGTAAATGTCTTCTGCAAAGAATTTTTTTGGGGGGAAATGCACAACAGTCTACTTAAACCCCCTTAAGTATACCATAAGGTTATCCATGCAGATATGTACAATTAATTTGTGCATAATGTGGCTTGCTTATTTGTGGTTAATATGGCTCATGAAACTAGCAAATGTTTATACATTTTGTAATCTTTTCAGTGCATTATGTAAACCAGTCAATTTCTGATTAATCAACAAACCAGGATAATTTAACACTTTGTTAGAATGCTGTATGAAATTGGTATTAACACTTTAATATAAATAATAATCCTAAAAATATGTACCTTAAGCTATTATATTTAAATATTATGTTATATTAAAACTGCATTTGTTCATAATGTTTCATGAGTCATTGTTAAAAAAACATATTCTGTACTAAAGCTAGCGTCTATTGAGGAAAAAAATCTAGACCAGAATAACTATTACAGCAGTTCTTGAAATGGGGGTGAATCTTTCAAAAACTTTCTTAGAGATGGTATTATTGGCAGTTCAATAATGCATTTCCACAATCACTCAGCAATGCGAATGATTTCAGCAATATCTCATTGCAGCTATAAAATGGTTTGCTTGAATTTATATGTGCTCCCTTTCCTTTCAGAAAGAACTACATCTGATTACTGCAGCTATAGGCTCAAACTCTCTGAAATGAATAATATATGAAAGGGAATTGTATGGGCTTGATGCCAAGAAGCAATGTTACTAAGCCATTAGATTTGTATTAGAACAAGAATGTATACGTAGAGGTATTTTTGGTGATGATGTGACAATGGTTCTTCATTGCACATTGCCAAAGATAATTATCTACTGTAATGATGTTTGTAAAATTTTATAAATCTCTTTGCTATAATTCAACTGTAACATCAAATATCATTTCTTTGCACAGTTAAGCTTCAGTACAAATTATGGAATGATCCATTATCCATCATCAGTTCTGCAAATGGCAAAAATCCAGGAATTCTTCTCTGGACGCATTGTATTAGAACTTCATAATAATAATAATATGAATATAATATCTTCTTTGAGATGAGTTGCCATATTCAAGACCATGATAGACTTAATCAGAGCCTCTGTAAAGTAAAGATGCCCCTATAGAATTATCTTTACATGTAAGAAGTGATATCAGTAATCAATTGATGGCAAAACATTCCCAAAATTGGAGTTGAGAATATAAATAAACAAATGTCATTGATGACTGTGTGTGCAAAAAGGAAGGTACAACAGGTATAGGAAAAAAAGGCTTCTGGATTTGAATTGGGGGAGCGGTAATTTGTCAAACATTCTTGAACTATTCAGTGAATGTAAATTGTTGGCTGCAATTCCTGAATTTTACATGCTAGTAAAATAATGTTTAGGATCATCCAATACAGATAAGAGCCCCACATTGGAAAATATATATATGTGGTTGTTTTTTTTGTAAAAACTGACTATTTGCTGATACATACAATATAATTGAAAAAGCCAAACAATTCCAAAAAGAAGTCAATATGTGCTTCATTGATTATAGAAAAGCCTTTGATTGTGTTGACCACATCAAGGTGTCAAATGTACTCAAACAGAAATTCCAGAACCGCTCATTGTCCTAATGAGAAACTTACATACAAGTCAGGAAGCCACAGTATGGATTGAACATAGTAAAATAGTCTGGCTTCACGCTGGCAAAGGAATTAGACTTGTTGTTGTTGTTAGTTGCGAAGTCGTGTCCGACCCATCGCGACCCTATGGACAATGTTCCTCCAGGCTTTCCTGTCCTCTACCATCTTCTGGAGTCCATTTAAGCTCACGCCTACTGCTTCAGTGACTCCATCCAGCCACCTCATTCTCTGTTGTCCCCTTCTTCTATTGCCCTCAATCTTTCCCAGCATTAGGCTCTTCTCCAGTGAGTCCTTCCTTCTCATTAGGTGGCCAAAGTATTTGAGTTTTAACTTCAGGATCTGGTCTTCTAAAGAGCAGTCAGGGTCGATCTCCTCTAGGACTGACTGGTTTGATCGCCTTGCAGTCCAAGGGACTCACAGGAGTCTTCTCCAGCACCAGAGTTCAAAGGCCTCAATTCTTTTGCGCTCAGCCTTTCTTATGGTCCAGCTTTCACTGCCATACATTGCAACTGGGAAGACCATAGCCTTGACTATACACACTTTTGTTGACAGGGTGATGTCTCTGCTTTTTAATGTGCTGTCTAGATTTGCCATGGCTTTCCTCCCGAGGAGCAAGCATCTTTTAATTTCTTGACTACAGTCCCCATCTGCAGTGATCT
The DNA here is from genome assembly GCF_964194415.1 of Vipera berus. Taxonomy (NCBI): domain Eukaryota; kingdom Metazoa; phylum Chordata; class Lepidosauria; order Squamata; family Viperidae; genus Vipera; species Vipera berus. The sequence continues at coordinate 48,882,139 of NC_138209.1, read as the reverse complement.
TGGAGCCCAGGAAAATAAAATCTGTCACTACCTCCATTTCTTCCCCATCTATTTGCCAGGAATTGAGAGGGCCAGATGCCATGATCTTGGTTTTCTTAATGTTTAGTTTCAACCCAACTTTTGCACTCTCCTTCTTCACTCGCAACAAGAGACTCTTCAGTTCCTCTTCACTTTCTGCCATTAGAGTGGTATCATCTGCATATCTTAGCTTGTTGATATTTCTTACAGCAATCTTAATTCCAACTTTTGACTCCTCTAGCCCTGCCTTTCTCATGATGTGCTCTGCATATAAGTTAAATAGGCAAGGCGACAGTATACAGCCTTTCCGGACACCTTTCCCAATTTGGAACCAATCAGTGGTTCCATGTCCAGTTCTCACTCTTGCTTCTTGGCCCGCATATAGGTTTCTCAAGAGACAAATAAGATGTTCTGGTACACCCATCTCTTTAATAACTTGCCAGAGTTTGTTATGATCCACACAATCAAAGGCTTTAGCATAGTCAATGAAGCAGAAGTAGATGTTTTTCTGGAACTCTCTAGCTTTCTCCATGATCCAGCGTATGTTGGCTATTTGATCTCTAGTTCCTCTGCCTCTTCGAAATCCTGCCTGTACTTCTGGTAGTTCTTGATCCACATACTGCTGGAGTCTAGCTTGTAGGATTTTAAGCATAACTTTACTAGCATGAGAAATGAGTGCAATGGTGCGATAGTTTGAACATTCTTTGGCACTGCCTTTCTTTGGAATTGGAATGTAAACTGATCTTTCCAATCCTGTGGCCACTGTTGAGTTTTCCAAATTTGCTGGCAAATTGAGTGTAGCACTTTTACTGCATCGTCTTTTAAGATTTTGAATAGCTCAGCTGCAATACTGTCACCTCCACTAGCTTTGTTGTTGCTCAGCTTTTCAAAGGCCCACTTCACTTCACATTCTAGGATGTCTGGCTCAAGGTCAGTGACCACCTCATTGTGATTATCAGGGACGTTAAGCTCATTCTTGTATAGTTCTTCTGTGTAATTTTGCCATCTCTTCTTAATCTCTTCCGCCTCTGTTAGGTCCCTGCCATTTTGGTCCTTTATCATGCCCATTTTTGCTTTGAACGTTCCCTTCATCTCTCCAATTTTCTTGAAAAGATCTCTGGTCCTCCCTATTCTATTGTTTTCTTCTATTTCTTTGCACTGTTCATTTAAGAAGGCATTCTTATCTCTTCTAGCTATTCTCTGGAATTCTGCATTCAATTGGGCGTATCTTTCTTTTTCTCCCTTGCCTTTTGCTTCCCTCCTTTCCTCAGCTATTTGCAAAGCTTCCTCAGACAGCCATTTTGCTTTCTTGCATTTCTTTTTCTTTGGGATGGTTTTGGTTGCTACCTCTTGTACAATGTTGCGAACCTCTGTCCATAGTTCTTCAGGCACCCTGTCTATCAGATCTAATTCCTTAAATCTATTTGTCACCTCTACTGTATATTCAATGGGGATATGATTTAATTCATACCTGACTGGCCTGGTGTTTTTCCCTACTTTCTTCAGTTTAAGCCTAAACTTTGCAACAAGAAGCTCATGGTCTGAGCCACAGTCAGCTCCTGGTCTTGTTTTTACTGACTGTATAGAGCTTCTCCATCTTTGGCTGCAGAGCATATAGTCAATCTGATTTCTGTGTTGACCGTCTGGTGATGTCCATGTGTAGAGCCGTCTCTTGGGTTGTTGGAAAAGAGTGTTTGCTATGACCATCGTATTCTCTTGACAAAATTCTATCAGCCTGTGCCCTGCTTCATTTTGTACTCCAAGGCCAAACTTGCCTGTTATTCCGGTTATCTTTTTGCTTCCTACTTTAGCATTCCAATCCCCCATGATGATAAGGACATCATTTTTTTTGGTGTTAGTTCTATAAGGTGCTGTAGGGCTTCATAGAACCGGTCAATTTCATCCTCTTCAGCACCGGTGGTTGGGGCATAGACTTGGACTACTGTGATATTGAATGGTTTGCCTTGGATTCGAACTGAGATCATTCTGTCATTTTGAGGATTGTATCCCAGTAATAGGGACGCGGTGGCTCAGTGGGTTAGGACACTGAGCTTGTTGATCAGAAGGTCGGCAGTTTGGCGGGTCGAATCCCGAGTGCCGTGTACCAGAGTGAGCGCCTGTTACTCGTCCCAGCTTCTGCCAACCTAGCAGTTCGAAAGCATGTAAAAATGCAAGTAGAAAAATAGGGACCACTACGGTGGGAAGGTAACAGCGTTCCGTGCGCCTTTGGCGTCTAGTCATGCCGGCCACATGACCACGGAGAGGTCCTCGGACAAGCGCTGGCTCTTCGGCTTTGAAACGGAGATGAGCACCGGCCCCTAGAGTCGGAAACGACTAGCACGCGTGTGCGGGGGAACCTTTACCTTTACCTATCCCAGTATTGCTTTTCCTACTCTTTTATTGACTATGAAGGCTACTCCATTTCTTCTGAGGGATTCTTGCCCGCAGTAGTATACCTGATGGTCATCTGAATTAAATTCACCCATTCCTGTCCATTTTAGTTCGCTGATTCCTAAGATGTCGATGTTCAGTCTTGTCATCTCTTGTTTGACCACGTCCAGCTTGCCTTGATTCATGGATCTTACATTCCAGGTTCCTATGGGGAAAAAATCTTTACAGCATCGGACTTTCCTTTCACCACCAGACATATCCACAGCTGAGCGTCCTTTCGGCTTTGGCCCAGTCGCTTCATTCTTTCTGGTGCTACTAGTACTAGCCCTCTGCTCTTCCCCAGTAGCATATTGGACACCTTCCGACCTGAGGGGCTCATCTTCCAGCATCATATCGTTTTGCCTTTTGGTACTGTCCATAGGGTTTTCATGGCAAAGATACTGGAGTGGGTTGCCATTTCCTTCTCCAGTGGATCACATTTTGTCAGAACTCTCTGCTATGACCTGTCCGTCTTGGGTGGCCCTGCACGGCATAGCTCATAGCTTCATTGAATTACGCAAGCCCCTTCGCCACGACAAGGCAGTAATCCATGAAGGGGGGAATTAGACTACTCTTCCCTTATTTATTCAAGCTATATGCACAATATATATTAAGGGAAGTTGGATTGGAAGAAGATGAGTATGGTTTAAAAATGGAGAGATAAACATCAGTACTCAACATTATGTTATGGACACTAACCTGGTAGCTGAAAATGCAAAGAATCTGTATGCCTACTCCTGAAAGTCAAAGAGCACAATAAAAAAAATAGAATTAAAATTAAATATACAGAAGACCAAGTTAATGACAACAGGTGGAACAATCATCCTTAGAATTGGCAATGAAGCTAAGTGGTGTTAGCTTCTTACCCTAGAATCAACCATCAAGAATAAAGGTTGGTACAGTAGTCATAAAGACCTTGGAAGAGGTACTCAAATGCTGTGAAATGTCTATATCTACAAGGATAAAAATTATGTGACATTCTATGGAAGCAAAAATTAGATTCTAATGAAATATGATAGGAAGAATATCATAGTATCAGTAAGGACTAAATAATGAACCATGGGGTGCATTAAACACAAGGAGAAGGAATTTGTGTTTGAAGTCTTGATTCAGAAATGCATTTATTCTTTAAATTGTCCAAGCAACAAAAACTATATTGCAGGGAAGCCTCCTTTACTCCACTTTTTCTGTGATGGAAAGTCAGAATTCTGATTCTTTTAGACATAAACTAAAAAAGATGGAAGGATTGTGGATATCAAGTATGTTCTTTCAGTGTTTTAAAAGTACCATCTATAGGATCTGAAATGTTACTTATACCAACTTCATATCCAGTGGTGGGATTCAAACATGTGAAAAACCTGTTCTCTGTGTGGATGGTGGGCAACAAAAAATTAGCTACCAGTTCTGCCAAAGTGGTGCGAACTGGCTGAATCCCACCACTGTTCATATCCATATATTATTTACAGAGATGATAACTAAGGCCTTATAGTTTCTGTTGCCTGCCGAACAAGGATTCAAAGTCACCTCATAAAAGAGTTTTAAGAAGAAGTAGACAGCCCCATTGGGTATCCCTTCAGAAACATTTACTTACTTATAGAGAAACAGAATGTGGGACCTGGAGCAATTTCCAACAACCTGCCAGCTTCACCATTGAGTTTCTTATTGGAATCTAGCAAGGAATATTTAAAATATTCCCTTCCCTTCCAGGAGGCAAGTAAGTGGCTGCTGTGGGTGAGAGAGAGGGTGAGGGATTATGAAACTGCCTGGGAAACTGTCACAGAAAGTTGAAAATGAGGACCTCAGTGTAATAGCAGCCAGTAGCACTGAAGCAGCCACAATTTTCCAAAATTTAATTCCCTCTGGAGTCTTGGTTCTCAGATTTTGGACTCATTCTGTAAGTTAGACTATTTGAGGTGCCTTGATTGAAATATGGTGGCTTATGTTGTACCATGTTGCCCATTTAAAGGTCAAAACAATGTGAGTTTTAATTGTATATAGATTTAGCATTTTGAATAAATTGGAATCTGTCCCACTTCCTGATTTTCATGCAGCTGGAAATGCTAAAATCTGGCTTCTGCTGCTTATATGAACAGAGAAGAAAAGATGTAAGGAAGTTTGCCTATAGGATCTCATTTGTATCTTTAGAAAACTATTGCAGGTTTAGCATAATGTACAAGCTATTTTAACTTTTACACAAAACACTAATAGGATATGTTATAATCCATAGAGCGTTTTGGTGTGTCAGAAGAGTAAATAAACAAAACCCTATCAGAGGGCAATGAACCGTGGTTCATTTGATGCATGATAAACAACAGGTAAAAGAAAGAAAACCCGAAGCATATATTCTACTATTAACCTTTTAATTACAAAGAAACTTGTAAAAACACAGAAAGACTCATGACTACATGTCTAAACTCTGCTACCATGTCAATCTCACCAGAGAGCACAAAGGAAAGGAAAGAGAAAGTAACTTTCGTTTTGGACATGCGCACACAGTAATAAATATAAAACCAAACAAAATACATGGCTGAACATGTGACACTCACCATGGTTACAATGATAAGATAACAATTCAACTTGCAAAGAAACAGACTGCAAGGAGCTTACTGACAAAAACAACAACAACACAGTGACATGATGCCCAAAACTATAGGAAGTAGTGTATAAAGTATATTACTATTTTTACTCTAATTCTTACAGTGATTACCATATAAATTTATTATTATAAATATACATATGGCAACTTTACTTCCATGTATACAGTATGTATATGTACTACATATGTATACACACCAACATATGTATTTGTGTGTGTATGTATGTATGTGTATGCACTTACACATACATATAAGAGAGAGAGAGAGAGAGAGAGAATGCTGCCAAGAGTCATTGGTGCATATGTGTATATGTAGTATGCTTCTATGTGTGTATTTGTGTGTGTGCATAATATATATATCATACAAAAAAATAAAAATAAAAATGCATGACCCTAGAACAGTATATAACCAAAAACAAACCCAGGAAGGGCACAAAGCCAGACCTTTAATAGCTTCCTGAATGTTAAAGTCTTTACCTATAATTGCTGTACTTACTCAAAAAGAACATGATTGTGAAATCCATAAAAAAAATTTCTACCAGAAAAAAGAAGAAAATAGTAAATGAATAAATGAAATATATATACTAATAAATACATTGATTACCCTACAGCAACCATATCTTGGTAACCAGGGTTACCAGCTCCCATCAAAACCAATCCTGAATTTCTTCAATCCCAACAAATGTATAGCATATTATATGTTTGTTACATGCTTCTGCATTTATTATATATTTGCATGTCCACAGGACACAGAAAAAATGGTCAGGGCTAGAGCCAATGAAACAGCTAAATATTACTTATTAAAATAAATTTGTTGTATATAAGGCACATTTGTAGATTTGATTGATCTGTTATATGCACATAAATATACAAAGAATTACCTTACACATAAACTATTTCCTCAAAACATGGAGAAAAAGATTATATTTTCTGTAAATTACATAAATATCCTTTGAATTTATTCATGCTTAGTAAGATTGGTGGGCTATTCTCCTGTCAATCTTCACTGTGTATAGGAGATTATAGTCAGTAATGAAGAGCTCCTGTGACTATTTTTTCTTGGGTCAGAGAAGGCCTTTCTTTACTTCCTCTCTTTATTTTCACCTCTTGCCCATTCACTCTTTTTCTTCTAAAATTGTATATTTGGTAGATTTAATAAAACCTATTTCTTTTCCTCTCAGACTGCTGTGAAGCTTCCTATCCCTAACAATGCAAAATAATTTTGTGTTATTTCCTGCAAGATGGAACTCCAAACTTGATTTCTTCTTCTTCTTCAGAAGCAGAGTGGCTACCACAAATAGAACTATGGAAAAAATGATATTTTTTGGTCAAAAGGATAAGCCAGTTATCTTCTGATACAGAAAGTTGAATTTAATAGCTGGGCTATTACTATTAAATAAGCAGGCTTCTGTTCTTTCCATTAGAAAATTGCTTAACTAGATGAGTAGTAAAGGCATAAATATGACTCATGATTTACACAGTTCTGCTTGTAGGAGAAACATCCAAGTAGTACATTGAACCATAAACTAAAAATCAAAAGTTACATATAATATGTATAGATCTGTGAAAGATGGTTATATCTCTCCTGATCTCATAAAATCTGTAAAGCACTTATCCAATATTTTCCAGAGAAGTTAAGGTAAAGGTAAAGATAAAGGTAAAGCATTTCTCCAATATTTTCCAGAGAAATTTCCCTTTAGTAGAATCAAGATCAGGAACATAGTTTCTTTGTTTTTCTTAAAGTTTTGGTTTGGCTACTATTTTTGCTTCCACAACTCATTATAGAATATTTGGTGAAGAATGTAAAATGTTTTTTTTTTCCCTGAAGAAATAAAAAACTGAAAACTATTATAAATTTACTGAAGAAGAATAAAAATACCATTCTGGGAACATTAGTAGAGCTTTGGATTTCCCATGTATAATTTACATATTAATATGTCCCATTTTGTTTAGTAATAGTTACTTCCATGTAAGTGCGTATAGAATGGAGTGCCTAAGTAGCGTTTCTGAATTATTACTAAGAAACTAATGGAATCAAATAATAATTTCAATTGTCCTGCTTTTGTCATTTTTAATTCATGGGGTGAAGCTGAAATAGGATTATTATAGTTGCTATTTTTTCTAATTTTGTATATAAACATTCTTATTAGCTATGATGACTAATTCTAAGTTTATTATATTTTGAATTAATGTATTCATGTTTTTGTGACTTTTTAACAGGCAATAACTTCAAACTGGGTTTGCAAAGAGAGATATTACTACAAGAAAACAACAGTAAGTGTTTTAGCTCACTATAATTTGTTTTAAAAAAGATATTATGTCATTTTTGTGGTATTACTTGAATTAATTTTTAAAAGGCATTATAGCTAGCTTTTTTTAGCCTGCAGTATCCTGTCAAACCCCTTAAAACTTTCTGGAGAATGTTGGTACAACTCTGTAGTTTTAAGATATGTAACTCTTTTTTTTACATTTTTACATTTGTTCATTTATTTAAAATACATTGTAGTCTGCCTTGCCCAGCTTTGACTTATCAGCTGAGAATTATCTTTAATTCTAATGTACTGTGGTTGTGGTGTTGTCCTGGGATAGGAAAGCCAAGTTAGTTGAAGTCCTTGCTTCATTAGGTACTTCATTTAATTACTTTATGTCAATCACATTCACAGCATCATTGTCACAGAGCTAGAAGCTTATATCCACATATCATATTGTGCTTCCAGAGGAAAGGGAGGTTATAAATGTATATTACATAAATAAAAGAGGTATTTAGGGAAATGGTAAATTGCTTGCAAATACAATTCTGAATGTTTGTCTCGTATGTAATTTGGCAGTTGTTGAGCTCTGGGATGAAACAAATCCCTATATTGGCTGAAAAACAAACATATAAAAATAATAATTAGTTTAATAATTGCTAAAATAAAATATAGTACTGACCAAGATAAAAATTATGTTTACACTGAAATACCTTCTTCTGCAAAACTGTTGACAGAAATTAAAACACTGACTTTAAGAATATATAAAAAGGAATGTATAATAGTTGTTAAAGATCCCAAGACACTGGGAGAAGCAGAAGAAGGAAGCTGAAGCCACCAGCCTGAGGATGACGGATGGGATTCCGTCGAAACGTTGCTCCTACACCTTCAACTCTACGCGGGAAAAAACCCAAATGACCAAAGATCCACATACAAACACCCGCGAAAACCTCAGAAAACATATATATATATATATATATATATATATATATATATATATATATATATATATATATATATATATATATATATATATATATATATATATATATATATATATATATATATATATATATATATATATATATATATATATATATATATATATATATATATATATATTCCTATTGTTGCTTTTTGACAATATTACCCTGTATATTATTATTTTAATATTCTAGAGCTCTTTTAATTAATTCATTTATCAGATTTATACCTGTTACAATCAATCAAACTCTTGTTAGTTTACAGTAATGAATACTGGTGACACATGTAATTTTTTTACAATAATTAAGAGCATAAATTAAGGAGCTTCTAAAATAAGAAGAAAAATACATAAAAAGATAAAAAGTAGTAACTAACAATCCATGGCAAGCATCCCATCAGTGACAGAAGTACTTTAAAGAGTTAGGTTTTCAGTAATTTTCAGATGGCTAGCAATAAGGAGGCCAGACTAATCTACAAGGAGAGACTATTCCATTATACCACTGAAAAGCAGTGCTTCTGAATCTCAACTATGTGTACTTGGTTGAAGTAGTGTATTACTTTCTCCTGGGACACGTTGTTTGGCTGTGTTGATTCTGGTTAGAGAAGATTAATCCTGAAAGTTTCTTGATGCTAAGTCATACAAGGTTTTTATAGTAACAACTCAAAACTACATATGGAAACCAGTTTTGTTTGTGGCAAAGAATGTGAAATGAAACCTGAAAATAACCTTGGAAAACAAGGGAAACAGATACTGCCTACGGAATGACATAAAAGGGGGAAGGACTGAGTACACAAATGAGTTATTGGGAGACAAAGAAACTAGAAGGATCCTCCCTAATTTATCTGGTGGTAAAAAGAGACAGTGGGAGATTTATACTTCCATATTTGCAAGATTCTGTTAATGTAGCCTGACAATAAAGTATAATTAGTTTATCTTGCTATGTTTCTGATTTGGTCTACTTGGAAGGCTGACATCAATTTTGCAAGTCTGAAACAGCAAATGTTGAATAGAATAGAATAGAATAGAATAGAATAGAATAGAATAGAATAGAATAGAATAGAATAGAATAGAATAGAATAGAATAGAATAGCATAGCATAGCATAGCATAGCATAGCATAGCATAGCATAGCATAGCATAGAATAGAATAGAATAGAATAGAATAGAATTCTTTATTGGTGAAGTGTGATTGGACACACACAAGGAATTTGTCTCTATTGCATAAGCTTTCAGTGTACATACAAGCAACAAGTGATAATCATAATCATAAAATAAATCATAAATCATAGATACAACACTCAGTGATAGTCATAGGACATTAAAGCAATCAACATAAATCATAACAGGATACTAAATAAAAGCAATCAACATAAATCATGAGATACAACAATAGGTTATAGTCATAAGAATCTAAAAAAATAGGTAATAGGACAGATGAATATAAGTAATACAGCCCTACTAAGTGGTATAGGACTATAATAGGATTGTATAAGATTTGTGCAAAATCTTTAAAAGCCCTGCTTCACAGAGTGCATTCATATGAGCAAAGCAGCCATCATATGACAAACACCATAATTAAATTTTCACTGTTTTTATTTAGGGTATTTCTACAGGCGGAAAAATATATAAATAGGTTTGACATCTTGATCTTGCATAGCTTTAGGTTGGTTTTATTAATTTATTAGTAAGGTTATTTGCAATCATTTCATCTATTTGTTCCTGTTCACCCAGCAGGAGTGTTATATTTTTTAAAGGGAAAAATTACTTTTCATTTTATTATTGTAAATTTTTACATGACTACAGTTTACAGGGTTATAAAATTCAGACTGGAGGTTTCATTTGACAGTATTCTAATACTGTCTGCAGTGTTTGGCATTAATTTATTTTCTTCCTTTTATCATGACATTGGTTAACAAATTGTATATTCTTTTTGCTGTGTTTTGTGTGCCTATAGTTTGCTAAAATCAGTTGTCAACTTGGTGCCCATTCCTAAATAACTATAACTTTCCCCTTGATAGCTCTGAGAGCTGCAAAACAGGGTTCAAGTAGAGAAAAAGAGTGATCGTGTGACAATCTGTATTAATTCTTCTCAGATTTTTTTAAATTTTTCCCCATTTTGAACTGTCATATTTTTGCAGTGTATTGTGTTCCTTGGAACCAGCTGGTATTTTAACAAGGCATTTCTTCTAATCCAAGAACCTGCCATTGTCAGATGATGAGTTTTCTGTCTGTCACTTTTTCAAAGGTACAAAACCAGATCCTGATTTAATAAATTGGGTTCCTTTTAACAGTTTGGCACAAGTATGTTCTGACAATTTAAGATTATTTTGGAGGAGAAAATTGTGAAGCTGAAGCACACATGTATAATTACGTTTGTATGTGAATACAAGAGAGAAAAAGTGCATACAGGTAGTTTTCAACCTGAAAATATTTGTTAAACAAATATTTGAACTATAACAGCGCTGAAAAACGTTATTGGTCTCTGCACTCGCAACTGTTCCAGCATCACCAAAGTTATGTGATCAAAATTCAGGCACTGGGCAGCTGGCATGAATTTATGACAACTGCAGTGTCCCAGGATCACATTATCACCATCTGTGACCTTCCCAGGGGACTTCTGACAATCAATGTCAATGGGGATGGTCACTTGCGCTTAACAACTGTGTCATTCACTTAATAACCTTGATGAACTGCTGAATGACAAAATTTGCAAAACTGAGCACAGTTCACTTAACAACCACATCACTTAGCGACAAAAGTTCCTGTCCCAATTGTGATCATAAGTGGAGGACTACCTGTATAAATATAGACACAGAGAGAATATTGCTGAGTTGATTTGGTAGAAGAAATAAGACATTTAAATATCAAAATTTTACAAAATATCTAGCAAAATGTAATAGTTCACTTAATTAGAATATAATAGTTTTCATGGTTGTACTACTGCAAACCAGCATTTACTCATTTTGGTTTTATCACAGATCATTTCATCACTTTTGCATTTTTATTTCTTTTTTTAAATTTCTTATATATTTTATTGTTTTTTTAACAGAATTTAAATCATTCAGTAATTAGTAAACAGTATGTTGTCTGGGTAACATTTGTAAAACAATCTTTAACAATTGATTTCTATATTCTATATTCCATAGTTAATTTCAGTTAATTTCCCCTTTCCCCAAAGTATCCTTCTTTGCAAACATTAGATTAAAACAATTCTCATTATTTTGATAAATAACAATTAAGTATATAGTTTTTCCAATATTCCTATTAATCATTTTAGTTGACTTATCACAAATCCTGTTACTGTGCTTATTTCAGTTTATTTCTCCCCCCCAAATTCTAAATATTCTTACTAGTGACAGTTTTCTCAACAATTAATTACACTTACATTGGTGGATTTAATTCTATTTTTTCCCTATAAGCCCTCTCATTCTTTTATATTTCTTAAGCAATAGATAAAAAAGTAGAAAGAGAAAAGAAAAGAAGAGAAAGATGAAAAAGAGGAGGAAAAGAAGAAAGGGGGGGAGACAAAAGCAATGACATACAAAAAATAACATACTACTTAAAATATATATCCCTCCTAACTTAATATATATTTATTCCCTCAATTTTTTATTCTTTTTAACCATAGCTGAGAATATATTTAATCTATTTAAACTTTAAGCATTCCATTCAATAGATCTAATCATCTAATCCTTTAAATCTAATTCAAAACACATTTTTTATGCTTTTCTTATCGGTCATATTTAAATACCTAAAACGTTTGCTTTGTTTAAGTCATTTCAGCTTTTTTCCTCTTTCTTTCTTTCTTTCTTTCTTTCTTTCTTTCTTTCTTTCTTTCTTTCTTTCTTTCTTTCTTTCTGTCTGTCTGTCTTTCTGTCTTTCTGTCTTTCTGTCTTTCTTTCTTTTTTACAAAAAGGGAAAAAACATATTGTATTAGTTAAAAAATTCATCCCTCTAAAAGTAGTATATTCTGAAGTTTTTCCATTTCTTTAGCCATATTCAAACAAATTTTTCTTTTTTAAGTATTCTCTCTGATAAGTCCCATCATCTATTTTCTTGGTTTCCATTTTAATCTTTTTTCTCTGGCCATTGCCTTTCTTAATCAGTGTATTTTGCTGCATCATTAGTTTCTCTGTAAAGTATTTTTTCTCATCCTTTTTCTTACCTTCAAAGTTGCTTGAGCACATTAAAATATCTCCCACTTGAATTAAATCATGATTTTTTATTTTATACGGTTCCATCTTTATGTCTCTATCCTCAGAATTATGTTCAGTCATCTCTGCTGTATTTTCCTGAGAAATTTCTGGGAGTGAAATTAAATTGGACATAAGTTGATTCATACTCTCAAACTTGTTCTGTATTTCTTTGTAGTTTAAAATCATTGTCCTTTGAAATGGTTGTCGCTTATCATATATTTCCTCTTGTGAAGTATTCATTGCCTCAGGTTTGTTAGTCTCACTTTACACAGCTGTACTTATTAAGAACTTTGAAGGTCAGAGACAAAAATCTTCACCCACCAGTAGATGTCAGCGTTTGCTCATTTTTCAGATCTTTCTAGTCTTTTTTTTTCTCTCTCTAAAGGGTAAGTTTCGCCACTTCCAATAGCCAAAAGGAGGGAGTAGAAACCTCCTCCTCTTTTCTTTTTTTCAGAGATCTCTTGTTTTTGGGACTTTCTTCTTCAGGAAAATAGGTAGGATAGAGAAAATCAATATTCTTACCCAGATTCAAACGTACTGTTTAAAATCAGCTTAATATAGAGCTTGTGACTTCCGTTGTTTTCAACTATGGCTAGACAGAGGAATTAGCTAGCCTTTTCTTCTGTTGGTTTCTGGAATGCTTCTCCTGGACCATTTGGGGAGACCGCTGTCTCTCCTAAGTCCCTGGGATTTTCTTCATTCCACCTCTTGGGGGTGGGTTCTGGCCCCAACAGAAAGAAATTCAGCCGAAGGGTTCAGCATTCCAAATCTTCCAACTGCTTCACTGTAAACAGGAACAGGAAGTCTACTTTTGTATTTTTATTTCTGTTCCCTCTGCTTGCAGCTTTTTATTTAGCCCTTTTAAATCCTGCTATATATCCATCAAAACAATTTTGCTTTCAAGCTGTCTCTTTTAGTTTTAACCCTTCCTTATTCTTTTTGCTTATTTTCTTTTCTTTGCAGTTTTTTTTCTAAGTAAACACATTGTATTCATGCATGCATCTGAATCTGTGTCTGACTGTATTCCTCTTTTTTCTTATATGGGTTTTTTTTCACCACAGCCTTGCTTCATTTAAACACATACATAACTTCTTTCCCTACTCATTCTGTCCCAAGCAACATACCCATAATATTTTGTTACTTATATTTTCTATTAATTCAGGTTGGATATTGATCTATCTTTTAATACTTTATATGGGACTTGTACTTGTACCTTCAGGCATTCCATTTTCAGTCTTGTTTCTTTCACTTCTTTCATTTCATTTGTTCTTGACACTGTCAGAAAGGTCTGTCCCATACTCAGAACCACTTATCGCTCTTGTTTGCTTTACTAATTCTATAAGTGATCATTTTTTCAGTATGAACAAAATCACTCTGATAAAGCATTTAGTTTTCTATTCACTCTTTTGCCATGTATATTCTTAATTGTGCATTAAAAAGAAACACACATCTAAGAAATTATTTGTCATCATAACACCATCCCTAGTCAGTTTAAGATCTCTAAATATCCCAAATACTTTTACTGTGTTTCCCTCATCTCATTTTCCTGAGCCGTTCATGTCATATGACAAAACAGATGTTGAACAGGAGAGGCGAGAGGACCGACCCCTGAGGAACTCCACAAACGAGAGGCCTTGAGGCCGACCTCTGCCCTCCTGCCAACACCGACTGCGAACGTCCAGGAGGTAGGAGGTGCCTCCCACTCCCAACCCCCAAAGACGCTGCAGTAAGATACCATGGTCGATGGTATCAAAAGCCGCTGAGAGGTCTAATAGGACTAGGACAGTGGAGCAACCCCTGTCCCAAACCCGCCAGAGATCATTCACCAGCACGACCAATGCCGTCTCTGTGCTGTACCCGGGCCGGAAGCCCAATTGGTATGGGTCTAGATAATCAGCTTCCTCCAGGAACAGAGGGAGCTGCTGCGCCACCACACTCTCAACAACCTTCGCAAGAAAGCGAAGGTTGGAGACCGGGCGAAAGTTGTTTAAAACAGCTGGGTCCAGGGCAGGCTTCTTGAGGAGGGGTCTCACCACTGCCTCCTTCAAGGCGTAAACCAGCCAGGAGGGGCACGGGTCCAATAAACACGTGGTGGAGCTCAGCCTCCCCATAATCCTGTCCACCTCTTCCGGAGTCACAGGATCGAACTCCTCCCAGATGACATCGACAAGACCACCCATGTTCGCACCGTCAGACTCTGCCCAGTCGGAGTCCAAACCAGTCCGGATCCGAGCGATTTTGTCTGACAGATGCTGGCTAAACTCCTCGGCACGACCCTACAAGGGCTCCTCCCTCACCTCCTGATTCAGGAGGGAGCGAGTCACTCTAAACAGGGCGGCCGGGCGATTATCTGCGGATGCGATGAGGGCAGCAAAGTAGTTTGACCTCGCTGTCCTCATTGCCACGAGATAAGACCTAGTGAAGGACCTTAGTCGCAATCGGTCGGATTCAGACCGGCTGGACCTCCAACAGCTCTCTAGGCCCCGTCTCCGATGCTTCATCTCCCGGAGCTCCGCAGAAAACCATGGAGCCCACTGGGATCTGCACCGGGTCAGGGGCCGCATGGGTACAACTTGGTCGAGTGCCTCAGTGGCTGCCTTTTCCCAGGCTTCCACTAGGGCTTCGGCCAAGCTGTGAACTAAGGCGGCAGGTGGGGACCCAAGGACTGCCTGGAACCGCTCAGGGTCCATTAGGCGCCTGGGGCGGAACCATCTAGTTGGTTCAACAGCCCCACGATGGGGGTTGGCAAAATGGAAGACCAGCCGCAGGAGATGATGATCGGTCCATGACAGGGGCGTAACAATTGGGGAGCCCCCACCCAGATTATCTAACCACCGGCCAGATAGAAAAATCAAATCGAGCGTGTGACCCCCCCATGAGTCGGGCCCTGAATTACTTGAGTCAGGTCCATGGCTGTCATGGAAGCCATGAACTCCCGAGCTAACTCAGATGATCCCCCCAGGGATGGCAGATTGAAGTCACCCAAAATTATAAATCTGGGGAACTCAATCACCAACCCCGAGAGGATGTCGAGAAGGTCAGGCAGGGCTGCTGCTATGCGACTAGGCGAAAGCAAGCCCAACTGAGCCCTAGGGCCACATCTCATGAGGAAAGACTCACACCCAGCTATTTGGACAACAGTGGCCTCCTGCGGACATAAGGTCTCCCTCACGACTACCACCACACCCCCACCCCTACCCTGAGCCCAAGGCTGGTGAAGCACCTGGAAACCCAGTGGGCAAATGTCAACCAGAGGGACACCTCCCTCTGGGCCCAACCAGGTCTCCGTGATGCAATCCAGGTCCGCACGCTCCTCCTCAACCAAATCCCGGATGAGCGGGGCCTTATTAACTACGGACCTGGCATTAAAATACACAAGCCTGAGCTCAGGTGGCTGCTCATCCCTGTTCCCGGGACCACGGGACGAAACTGGAGGGTCAGAGCGCATCACCGCTTGAAGACAGCGGGGACGCACTCCCGAGTATTGATACGGCCCTCTGTTCGAGCATCTGCTGCCATTCCCTAATGTCGTGGGAATAGGTACTCCCACACCCCGCCCCGGGGCCCCGGAGGCAACCCGCCCAAGCCCCATCCGATCATGATCTATTCCAGGCCTGGCCTGAACAGCGAATGGTGGACACCCCCCAAAATCCAACCAAGAACGCAAACCCTCCCCCCTCCCTAACCCTATAAAATATTTTGATAAAAACAAATCAGGAACCTCTTCTTAAATTTATACAAGAGGTTCCTGTCCCTACCCAACCATCTCTCAGGGTCCCAATAATTGGGCCCGTCATCAAGAAGAGAAATAGAAAAACAGGCGGGTTGCACCCAGGAAGGGGGTGTATCCCTGAGAGTGAGTAAATCTGTGCTGGAGTAATGTAAACGAGCCATAGTTGTCCATGAGGGTCCAGCAGAGGCAGACCCATAATTAAAAGGAGGATCTTAAATCAGAGGATAGATAAATGTCCAGACCGCCTAACCAACTCCACTGCCACTCGAGTTGGATAACCTCTGAACAGGTCGGCCACCATCTTCTCACGACGGTTGCAGGCCTGCACCAAGAAGTGGAATGGAAAATACATCCAGGGTAAGGCCTGCCCCCATAGAGCTCTCACCTCTAGGGGGGATAGCAGATGGTACCTCCGAGCCACTCTCTCACAGTGGCTCAGCACCTGGGTCCTTCTGAGTCTTAAAGGGGATGGAAGTAAAAGGAAATTAGACAGTTACTCATCGAAATGTAAAAGCCTGCTGGATGGCAAAGTCAGCAGATGTCCCGGCTACGAAGGTTCTAGACCATATCAAGGGAAATTGGACGATAGGCGGGTAAAACACTGGCTGACGGAGTACCAGGAGTTGTAAAGCCCTCCCCGCCAGCCACAACCTCACCATTCCGCCATTCTGCAGGATGCTCTATATGCCAGTTTTCCACACACTGTACCAAGCCGCAGCTCCACCAGCTCCAAAAATCAGCTGGTCAAAGCCATTACATGCCCAAAACCAGCTGGTCGGGGCCAATTACAGGCCGCGGCTCTTCTGGGATCTTCCAGGCCCAACCAGGCCGCTCCGAAGGTCGCCGGAGCTCACGGAAGCAACTGCAGGTTCCTCCGCCACTCTGCTGTTCCAGAACTCTCCACCACACGCCGTTCTTCCGTGTGCTGCTCCGAGCCACAGCTCCACTGACTCCAAAGGACTGCTGGTCGGAGCCATTACAGGCCCAAAACCAGCTAGCCAGAGCCGTTAAAGCTGCGGCTCTTCCGGGATCTTCCGGGCCCAACCAAGGCCCCCTCCAAAAACCACTGGAACTCACAGGGACGAACCTCAGGAACCTCTGCTTCTCCTCAGCTTTAAACGCTCCAAAAATGCCCCTTCTCACGCCGTTCCTCCAAAGCATTCTCCTCACGTCGTTCTAAGCTGCGGCTCCCCCGGCTCCGAAAATCAGCTGGCCGTTGCAAGCCGAAAACCAGCTGGTCGGAGCCGACCCAAGCCGCAGCTCTTCCGGGGTCCTCCAGGCCAAACCGACAATCTCACAGAGCCAATTTCAAGTATGGAAAGTCAACTCTCCAATTGTATCGCTCCGGCCCCAGTACAGAGGGCAAAACCCCTCTGCTAACTCCCAGGGTCACCAAAAAAGCTGGAGCCCATCGCGGAACTCAATCCAGCACGTCCACCATCTTGGGCATGCGCCCAAGTATCAATGTGGTGAAATTCAATGCTTAGAAACTGAAAATTGAATTAGGTTTTCTTTGAAGCTGTTACTAATTTAATCAAAGTACTGGTGTTTTTTTAAACTTAAAGTTTACAAAATCATAGAGTAATACTGTGAAGCTTATATAGATAAACAGTTTTGCAGGCTAATTAGCAACTATCTTACACAATGCATTCATATAATAATATAAAATTATTATGGAATAAACATAAATAAATAATATTTATTTCACCTTTGAGGAATTAAAGTATGCAGTCATTTTTAATTCTATAATACATTTGTGCTGGTATTACAGGATTGGCTTCACACAGATCTAAAATAATACATAATTCTATCTTACTCACAATGGATTGTATCTTGATATATATTCAGAAGAGACAAATTACAAGTAATAGTTGTTCTGCGACTTCACCATCTAGAATAAAGATGTGTTACTCTTATGAATAAATGTTTCTTCTTGTCAAAATATCTTAGCTTCAATTGATTCAAGCCTATGGCAGCTTGGTTGTCGATGGCTGCATCTTTATTAACTTCTGAATGGCTAAGACATACCATATTTTCCGGCGTATAAGACGACTGGGCGTATAAGATGACCCTCCAACTTTTTAGATGATTTTCAAGATTTTTCGTCTTATATGCTGGAAAATCAGTGAGCCCGGGAAGGCATGCCCTCACCTCTCACTGTGGAGGAAGCAGGGCAGGCGGCGTCTGGCGGGAGCCGGCAGGGCAGTCCTGCGCACACGCGCGCTCACCAGCTCCTAAGGAGTCCTCAGGGAGCCATGGCAGGTGCCTCATGCTCTTCCCTCTTGAAGCAGCATCGGCGGAGCCATCCGGCGTCAGGCAGGAGCCGGTAGGGCAGTCCTGCGCACGCGCGCACTCCCCGGCTGTTAAGGAGCACTCCTTAGCAGCCGGGGAGTGCGCGCGTGTGCACGACTGCCCTGCCGGCTCCCGCCAGACGCCAGCCTGCCCTGCTTCCTCCACAGTGAGAGGGGAGGGCGTGCCTTCCCGGGCTCTCTGACTTGCAGCCAAGCCGGAGCCGAAAGGGGCTTTTCCTTCCACCCACCCTTTGGAATAGACGCAAGAGCTCCCGCGGTCTGGCGTTTGCAAGGGGGAGGGGAAGGGGCTGAGAGGCTCTTGGGGGTGGGAAGGGAGAGTCACGTTGGAGGGGGGACTGGACTAAGGAGGCTTGAAGTTGCTTTGCAAGAACAGGGGCGCTCGATTGATTTATGTACTATTTTCCGGCGTATAAGACGACTGGGCGTATAAGACGACCCTCCAACTTTTGAGATGATTTTCATGGGTTAAAAAGTCGTCTTATACGCTGGAAAACATGGTACCTAAAGCCTCTAGATCCAGTGAAGGATAATATACAGTAAATATCAGGGCACATTACATAAAAATTTAGCAGCAGTTGCTAAATTATGTTCTTCATACTTGCCTTTTTAGGGAGTTGTTTAGCCTTATTTCTGACCCTTTTCTGATTTATTTGAAAACTTTGTTTTCTTAGAAACATTGCAATTGTCCAAAGCTTATTGGGATGGTACTATGTTTTTTCATTGATGGGATCTTTTGCTTATCTTACCTGCTGACTCGATTACACTCTCCCAGAGAATCATGTTTTGCTATTGGTTTACAGATAACTTCCAGAATGCAATTCCCTTTCTCCAAACTTTATAGAAATATGCAACAATAGCTATAACTTTAGGAAAAATTTCTGGTGCAAAAAAGTATATAAATGCTGATATATTTTCATTTCACCTTCATACCATTTTTAGAAAAGAAGAAAAATATTGAGGTCAAAAAGCTTGCCATTACAACAACCAGATTTCTTTGTTTTATTTTTATATTTTGCAAATGTTTCATGCAATAAGTATTGAACACATGAATGGATAGATGTTAGGAATTTATTTTAATTCCCTTCTATATGCTAAGTAAGCTTTAGGCTTACTCCAGAACCAGCAGTAGATCAGGCTAGTGAGATACTATTTGGATAACTTTTGCATTCTTGTAATAGTCAGATGAAGGGACGCGGTGGCTCAGTGGGTTAGGACACTGAGCTTGTCGATCAGAAGGTCGGCAGTTTGGTGGATCAAATCCCGAGTGCCGCGTAACAGAGTGAGCGCCTGTTACTCGTCCCAGCTTCTGCCCACCTAGCAGTTCGAAAGCACGTAAAAATGCAAGTAGAAAAATAGGGACCACTCCGGTGGGAAGGTAACAGCGTTTCGTGCGCCTTTGGCGTCTAGTCATGCTGGCCACATGACCACGGAGACGTCCTCGGACAATCGCTGGCTCTTCGGCTTTGAAACGGAGATGAGCACCGGCCCCTAGAGTCGGAAACGACTAGCACGCATGTGCGGGGGAACCTTTACCTTTACCTTTAATAGTCAGATGCAAGATGAGATTGCTTGGCACAAAATGTTCCCAGTATTTCAAGGATGGTAGATATTAAATTGATCAGGGGTTCAAACTGTTCTGGGAATGATTGGATAGTAGGAAATTGAACAAAAGTGCCCTATGCTTCTGTGTAAAAAAATAGCAATGGAAATTGCAGTCAGAGTAAAAAAGCTGAGACAAAAAAAAATGAGAATTAAGAATAAGCTTTAAAAAGATTTGGGAATGGCTAGATTGGTTTTTAGGAAGAGCAGAGTGATTAAAGTGCAAGTCCAT
Source organism: Vipera berus (assembly GCF_964194415.1). NCBI lineage: Eukaryota > Metazoa > Chordata > Lepidosauria > Squamata > Viperidae > Vipera > Vipera berus. The sequence goes on along the minus strand of NC_138209.1, from coordinate 48,861,790 downwards.
CTATAGCCATCTTGTGAACTTTTGTACATTTGTATATTGCAAAATGCTTTTGAATACAGGCAATATACAACTATTTGTTCAGTGACTGTTTTAAGGTAAGGTGGTACTAAAGAAAGGAACTTTTGGCTGGGCTCTGAAACTATGCCTGTGCAGTTCTCCCACCATCATGTGATCAAAATTTGGGTGCTTGGCAGCCCACTTCACTTATGACTGCAAGAGTGCTTTAACTCCCCCCCTAGCTGACTTTCACCATCTTGGTTCTGCATCTGCTCACCAAGCATGCCTGGCCTGGCTCTTTATGAAGCAGCTAGTGGCCACACAAGACTGTTCTCCCCAGATCACACATGGTAGTTTCCTTGCAAGGCTTGAGAACGATGGCATCCTGTGGGACCAGCAGCCGCTTTGCAAAGGGCCAAGCCAGGCATGCCTCATCAGCAACAGAAGGAAGAGGATGACAAACGTCAGCTGGATTGGCCGAATGCTGACCTCAGAGCACAAAGTTGCAAGAATTACTGGGACTGGCCTGGGATGGCTGAGACTTCCAAGGTGGCAACAAGCATCTTTGTGCCATGCTGCTAAGCTGGCAATGGACTTTGCACTTCTTGCAGATTTATGTTGCAGCATTCCAAGAAGCCGTTTTGTACTTTCTGGAATGCAGTGGTTTTGTACTGCACTGCTGGGGCCTGGCTTTGTGCTGCAGGGATGGGGTAGCTGGAATAGTTGACGCTTTCTGAGACAGATGTGGCTTTGCACTGCACTGTGACTCAGTGGCTTCCTGAAGCATAGCCTTTGAGTTGCAGCGTATTCTTTCCCTGGTCTCCTGCTGTTACACACATGCAGACACACACACACACACCTTTCCCAGCCTGCCTGAGATTGTGTTACATGGAAGGCAGCATAATTATATTATTTCCCTCCATTTTTTCTAAGTAATACTGTGATACAGATTAGACTGAAAGAGAGTAACTCTTTCAGGGTTACCTAGTAGCTTTATTTTACTTTAGCCACTCTACTGCATCAGTATTTATAGACACAATTAGTAGAAAAAAAGAGGGATGTAAAATCACTTCAAAACTTGCTATGCTAAAAAAAATATTTATTACAATGAAAGACCAACATAGATGGGGTGGGTCACAGTTATTTAAAAAGCATAAAAATAATTATGAAAGCTAAACACTATAAAAGGTAAAAGTAAAGGTTCCCCCGCACATGTGTGCTAGTCGTTTCCGACTCTAGAGGCTGGTGCTCATCTCCGTTTCAAAGCCGAAGAGCCAGAGCTTGTCTAAGGACGTTTTCGTGGTCAGGTGGCCGGCATAATTAGACGCCAAAGGCGCACAGATTGCTGTTACCTTCCCACCATAGTGGTCCCTATTTTTCTACTTGCATTTTTACATGCTTTCGAACTACTAGGTTGGCAGAAGCTGGGACGAGTAACAGGCGCTCACTCTGTTCCGCAGCACTCGGGATTCGATCCGCCAAACTGCCGACCTTCTGATCGACAAGCTCAGCGTCCTAACCCACTGAGCCACCGACACTATAAAACAGAAACATTTATGTTAAAATGTCTACAAAGAATTTAAAAGGATGGGTAGGAGCATTACATGGATGTAGGAGAGCATCAAATTAAGAGACAAAATCTATCACAGCACAGAGCACACTAGAATGATAACCTAGATGATAATACTAGTTTATGATATAGATCATCATTTGATGGACTTTTAAGTACTGCTGTGCAGAAACTGGCAACATTATATGTTACAGCAGAGTTAGTATCCAAAAACGACAAGGAGATGTAGAATTATCTTGTGCACCTTGAGTATTTATGTAGTAATAGTGAGATGATGGTAGTATAAATTCCTCTGTAATACAGGAATTGGAAGAGTACATATTCTGTTGTTCCTATGTGTCCAGAGTCACAGCATTATTCTGTGACTATACAGGGAAAGACAGGGTCTCTCTAGGTAGAGAATTGTTCTATATTGGACTTCAAGCACAGCTGAGGGCAGGGCCTGATATTGTGTTAGATATTCCATGCTGAGTAGAAGACCTGAAGAGAAATCCAAGGATGACATTTTAGTTGCCACTGCCTGTTTCCATGTGAACTGAAAATCATTTGTCATAGTTAGTGAGGCAAGGCCATGGGTTAAAAAATGATAGTTTTGAGTCAATAGTTGAGTATGGCCACTCACACTTTAGCCTACACTTTCATGAAACCTGTCTGTAGTCTCAGGGTGACCTTAGAGACACATTTTTGGACTTGAAGGGTTGAACTTAGAAATTTGTATAGAAACTCTAATGGTGCAAAATTGGAGAAGGAGACTATCTGGCACAGTAAGAATAAGTTGTGCTATTGGGATTTCCTTTTGTTGGTACATTAAAGGTATTTATGGCCATCAATGACCCAGAAAAAGCTCTTGGGCCTTTTGCCAAATGCCATTATTTTAATATCTGATACCTCTTTCTGGGTTCTAGCTGGTTTCCCATGTAATTCTGTGCCAATATTGTCAGTGCTCTTTTAAGGATCTTGTAATGTTGCTGTGTCAGTTGCATACAGTAGAACAGAAATGTGTCTTTCGGCAAGTTATGCCCATGATGTGAAAATGGCACAACATGGAGTTGATGTAGAAATTGAGTAAGAGTGGGGCCAATATGCAACCTTGTTTGATGTATTTCTCAATTTCAGTGGCACTGTTGAGTAGGTCCTAGGGATTCCATCTTACTTAGAGTGACATCCTTTCATGAACCATACATATTAGATGAAGGAAACATCAGTTAGCTCCAATTTTTCTAATAATTTAGCTAATAATATGAAATCAAAAGCTGCATTGAAATCTATAAAGGCAGCATAAAGAGAAGTTGTGGGAGGAGTATTTTTTGATAAGATGTTGAAACACTGTGCACTAATCAATGGTGGATTGGCCTTCCCTAAATACAGCTTATCCTTTTGCTTCTACTTGTTCCTGACAGTCCTACTATTTCCATTCCATGTGTCTTACATATAGTTTGCTAATTGTGTTAAAGTTGATTGGTCTTTGATTAGCAGAACCATCCTTGTTCTCATAGGAACAATTATCACAACTCCCCAATCCTTGGTGATTCAGCCATAGATGGCAATTCAGATACAGAGTGAAGCCAGAGAGGGAGCATAGAGAGCCAAGATATCTTCTGATTTGGAAAAAAAATACTGTTTATTGTCTGACCCATTTCATAGCAATAGCACTTAGAATATTGTTTCACAGTGTTCTACAGCCCTCTCTAAGCAGTTTACAGAGTCAACATGTTGCCCTCAACAATCTGGGTCCTCACTTTACCAATCTCAGAAGTGTGGAAAGCTGAGTCAACCTTGAGCTGGCCAGAATAAAACTCCTGGCAGTGAGCTGCTGTATCACAGTGATGAGTAATTAATTCTGTATTGCAGGAAATCAGATATGAACATAGAATATTGATATGATGAAACTACATTTGGGAAAAATGCCATAAATAAGTAACCCTAATCTTCTGATTGACTAAAATGACTGCAAGGCAATATTTTCATATTGTATTTACATCTGCTAAGAGTGTATGTAAATATGCTCTATAAGAGACACATCATTTTGTGTACTTAGCATATGAAATGTTTTTCTACAAGCATGCATATGGATGCAATTGCATCATCACCATCACCATCATCATATTTATGTAAAGGCCATAAGATTAACTAATTTCTCATATATGTTATATTTATGTGAAGGAATATTGCTAAATTCTTGATATAACTATAAGGATCCATGAGATGCTAACTAATTAAATAACATTGCCAAAAAAATAAATAACATGACATCTTACAAATATTCTTGCAAACTAATTAGAAAACTAATATATATGTGATTTATTATTGTTTCATTTAAATAACATTTATTGCCTTCTTTATATTATAAATACATGAAAATATATTTGTGAAACTTAAATGAATATAAAAACTGGTCCTATGACCTCAACAAATTTCTTCAGTGGCACAGACTTTGCTGATCTCTAATAAATGATCTGTAGCTGACAATCTGTCACTTTTATCTCAAGGGCTATTCTCATCTTAGCCAACTAGATTCCAGAGAATATCCTTAGTGTAGGCTTCTTTCATGCTCACAAAGCATGAAAAATTAACAGATAAAACAAGATAATGATAAAAGCTGAAAGTACAGAGAAAGATACTATCTTAGATTACAGAAGAATAATCAAATGTAATTATATTTTAATGAAATAGTTATGGAAATGATTGCATATGCTACTTAGTTTATGCCCGGCTACAAAAACCAGGAAAGGTATGCTGAGATACTTCAAAGGCTTTTTATCTTTATTGTTCTTTACCTATATAGACAGAAATCTTGCCATATTACTTGTATCACTAAGCTCCTATAGAAGATCCAAAACTCTGTTCTTCCCAACCAAAGTATCTAAACTTTACTGTCTTTTGCTGTTATTACCAAAATAACTATTTTATCTCTATTCTTGGCAAAGGAATAAAATGTTGGGGAGAAAAAGCAACTTGGGGAACATACAAAGTTGTTTTAGAAAGAGAAAATTGTAAGAGAGGAAAATTCCAGGAAGATTTGCTTTCAGTGTGCCCATAGATAGATTTCTTATTATCCCTACTGGTATTGAAATGTGACCAGTATTTAGGCTATTCAAAAATGCTGTTTTTAAACTATAGATGGTACTTTTCTGAATGAAGTAGTATGTGTTATCCAATTTTTATATGGACAGTTAAATTTATTCCTTCAGAAGAAAAATTATTAAAAACTTACTTGAAGTAACTGGTACATTATTTTATACAGAACGTGAGAAAACACCATGTATTAAGGGTTGAGAACTGAAGTTTTTATGTTCATTTATTTTCTTTAAATCAAAGGCTTTGTGTTGGCTTCAAAACAATCAGGTTTCTTTGGGGAGTGATATGTTCAACAAGACAGAAGATTGGTTGGTGCCAGTTATCTATAGTTTTGGAAATTCTATTCTATATATACTGTATTGAATATATATCTGTTCTCTCTCTCTCTCTCTCTCTCTCTCTCTCTCTCTCTCTCTCTCTCTCTCTCTCTCTCTCTCTCTCTCTCTCAACAGAATTATAAAATATTTATATTATATATATTTTAAATGTTCTCCTTTTTTACTGAATATCTCATCTGACTCCTGTCTCTTTAACTGAGGAAGGGTCTGAGAAAGAAAAGAATATCACTTTAAAAGTCTTCCATTCAAAAAGAGCAGTGACAGCTATTTCCAAGTTATTCAGATTGATTGAGGGTATGTTTGTTAAGGCATTCTAGATTATGAGTATTAAGGATATGTCATTAAACTGTGCTTGATATCATGGGTTCTTTATTCTCTCCAATAGCTGGTTGGATACTGGTTTGCAATTTCTGGAGATGAGTGAGTTCTAAGAACACTAGGGGAATTGCTTTTATTTAAGACATTTTTCCTTCATTAAAAAAACAGTCACTGGGAATCCAACAGGAAATGTTAGAGATGATGGGAGGTGTGTGTAGGGGGGGGCACTGCAAGATTTCAGCTTCATACCTGCAGACCACAAAGGGATTCCTCTCCCTTTTATACACAACAGAGATCCTTTGTGGGGTGTTGAAAGAATGGAGTTTCAATACAAAAAAATAACTATAATCAAACAAGCAAACAAACAATCAGAATAGAGCTGGAAGGGACCTTGGAGGTCTTCTAGTCTAATTCCCTGCCAAGCAGGGGCCCTATATATTTCAGACAGATGGCTGTCCAGGTTTTCTTAAAAACCTCTTGTGATGAAGCACCTTCAACTTCTGAAGGCAAGCTGTTCTACTGATCTCACTGTTAGGAAGTTTCTTCTTAATTACAGATTACTTCTTTTCTTGATTACTTTCTATCATTGTTTCTTGTCTTGCTCTGTGGTGCTTTGGAAAATAAGTTGACCCCTTCTTTGTGGCAGCCCCTTAGATACTGGTATACTGCTATCATGTCACCCCTAGTTCTTCTTTTCTCTAGACTAGCCATACCCAATTCCTGCAACCATTCTTCATATGTTTTTGTCTCCAGGCCTTTAATCGTCTTAGTTGCTCTTTGCACTTTTTCCAAATGTGGTGACCATAACTGGATGCAGTATTCCAGGTTTAGTCTTATTAAGGATTTATAAAGCAGTAATAATACTTCACGTCAATTTGATCCTATGCCTCTGTTTATACAACCAAGGATTCTATTAGTTCTTTTGGCTGCTACTGCATACTGCTGGCTCGTTCTTAAGTGATCATCCACTTGGACTCCAAGGTCCCTCTCACAGTTACTGTTTTTGAGCTAGGTTTCATCTAATCTCTATTTGTACCTTTCATTTTTCCTGCCTAGGTGTAAAACCCTGCTTTTTTCCACATTAATTTTCATTTTGTTGGATAGCACCCATTGTTAAAGTCTGCCAAAATATTTTTGGATCCTGAGCTTGGTTTTTTGGGTGTTGTCTATTCCTGTTAGCTTAATGTCATCTACAAATTTGATGAGTTCCCCTTTTATTCCCTTATCTAAATCATTGATGAAGATATTGAAGAGTACTGGGCCTAAGAAGGAATCTTGTGGTACCCCACTGCTTACTTCCCTTTATGTGGATGGAGTACCATTAAGGACAACTCACTGAGTATGGTTTATCAGCCAGTTACAAATCCATCTGGTGGTGATGCTGTCTTTTCTGTATTTTTCTAGTTGATCAAGAAGCAGATTGTGGTCTACTTTGTTGAATGCCTTGCTGAAGTCTAAGTATACTATGTTCACAACATTTCATGGTTATACTTTACTCACTTTGTTGAAGAATGAAATAAGATTTGTTTGGCATGATCTGTTTTTAACAAACCTGTACTGGCTTCTACCATAGTTATAACTTTATTTATTTCTTAATGTCTGCAGATCTGTTTTTTTATTATTTTTTCCAGTATCTTCCCAGGTACAATAGCCAATAATTTAATAGGCAGCCATCAACACCCAAATCAACAACTAAAAAGCCACACACAACAGGCACCATATAATTACCATAAACAGACTATTGTGGCCCAATGTGCACATTCTGCTACAAAGAAGTTCTCTGAGGATGGGCTGCAGCATGAGTTGGAAAGCTTGTAAGACTAAACCTCTGGACCCAGTGATGGATCCAGATTGCATTCTGCTACAATCAACTTCTTCACCCCCACTCCCATTTAATCTTCATAGTACTACCTAAGACTACTTTAGCTCTCCCCACCACCACCTAGGTTATACTGTCATTAGGGCTCTTGGTTTGACAAAGCCTACTATACTATTGTATACTCCAACTCTGTTTTCACTCTTTGCCTTACTCCCAAAAGTATCAGTTGTATTCCACACCAACTTGCTATTTTCCAGGAGTCCACCATGATCTCACAGGCAGAGTGCAATCACTGTAGCAGTGGCTTCTAGGCTTTGCTAATTCACCATTAAATTAGTTACTTTGAGCCACCTATCTTCATGTGCTCTTTCCATGTGATTTACATCTGTTTGTATAAAATATTAAAAAGAGTGGCAATTTTTTTTTCTGGACAAAAGCAACATGCTGCTGAAAATCATCTCTTGGGGATCTGTCCTTTTTTTTCCTTTGACAACCATATTCCTTTTTTTTTTTGCCTGATCTTTGTTTTCTCTTTTGGTCATCCTTTTCTTCTCTGCACATGGTTGTTTAGGAAAGCAATAGATGACTTTTGCCAAATTTCTTATTTCTTACATTGGATTCAAAGATATTTTTCATCTTTTCAAGCACATATTCACATCAAAAGCTAACCAGCGTTAAGCCTAACTGATACTTGGATAGTAGACCACAGGAAAAATTTTTTAAAAAATCTCCCCAAAAGGAACTGAAAAACACTTATCCATCATTGTCCCAAAAAGGGGAAAAAACATTTAAAGATGGGCCTATGGAATTGAATTCAATCAAGAGCATATATTTTATATTTTTAATTAGATTGCGAGATACATATGATTCAGGCACTACAGATTATTAAACCACAATTTAGGATATTTGCTGACTGTTTTCAGTTTGCTTACTTATGGTTTAAAATGACATGGTGAATAATAAAAACTGATCTAGCTCAATAAGAAAGTAGTGTAATATTTTTATAGCATATCTACACTGCTAAAGATTTAGATATAAAATTAATTTATAGGAGCATGTTATTCTGATTTTATCCTGTATCTGTTTCTCTTGGGTTCTTTTTAAACAGTTACAAACATACTAAAAATATTACAGTTTTCAAAAAGTCAGATTAAAATGAAACTATAAAAGATCTGGATGCTACATTAATGCTTGTTTGAATTCATGCTGAGGACACAAACAAGGTGCATAGTTTTCTTCATCCAGGAAGAAATTTCGGCTTGTTATATGTAGCCTCTAAACTTTTGTTTATTTCTTGTCCCTGAAGTGAAGTTTTATTTATTTATTTATTTTAATTCCATTTATATCCCGCCCTTCTCCGAAGACTCAGGGCGGCTTACAAGCTTAGCAGTAGTCTTCATTCTATGTATATGCCTGCTTATTAGGGCTTTCACACACACCCCAAGCGGCATTATTACAAAGTCAGCTTAATTGCCCCCAACAATCTGGGTCCTCATTTTACCTACCTCGGAAGGATGGAAGGCTGAGTCAACCTTGAGCCTGGTGGGATACGAACCTGCACTAATTGCAGGCAGCTGGTGTTACTTAAGGAGGCATTAGCCCACTGCTCCACCAAGGCTATTAATATTTATCTTTAGGCTGTAGCTTACAATGATTTAACCTTGCAGACCTAGACAATGTTTTGCTGAGATCTTAGGGAAACTGCCTAAAAAACCAACCTTAGTTACAAGAAGACTATATGTGGTAACCTTTCCTGAATGGTGCTCCATTCATTGAATTCCCAATCAGTAAGTCTGGCTTTCTGCTGGGGCGTCATGCAGCAATGGCTCCAAGATGATTTGTAACATTAGTTGCTCAAAATGAGGATCATCAATAAAATTGAGGCTAAGGCAACATATTCTAGAAATAAAAGAAAGATGTTTTATTACTTGTTAAAAAGAAAAGTGTGAGTGACAACAATGCCAATAAAATCAAGGGCTTTAAACTTTGTATTAACATTTCAAAAAGGACTCATTTTCCCCATTACCTTAAATCACGCATTCAAGGATTTCCTTTCTGTACAATTCTATAGTAGAGAAATTAAATTAATGTAAGCCTGACAGGAAAAATCTTCCATGTAAAGAAATATCTTTCAGCTAGATGGCATTTATTGATAATAAAAGGTTAGAGAATTCAGTTCTAACTTTCAGCTTTACTTGGAGAACTGAAGACGTAAGGAGAAATGACTTCCTCTAGATTGTGGATGAGGATAAAAAATGATTTCTTAGAAGTATTTTCCCCTTTTATTTAACTTCTCTTTTCCTTTTTTCAGTATTGCTACATAGACATATTATTAAAGCAATTTTAAAGGATTAGCCAAATAACATTCTTCCCTTTAGCTAATATTGAGGAGATAATGTGACTTCAGCTGCAATGCACCCTTAAAAAGTAAATGTCAGATGTGCTAGTGAATCCAACAAAGGAACTTCTGGGACATTGTTCTTCCCAAAAGTACTACTTTCTTGGAATGCACTACATTGGTACAAAAGAAGCAAAACCAACTTTGAATTTCCCACTCAAAATGCACATAATTAAACTTGAAATCCCCTTTTGACCACCCCCTTCAGTCCATTACAATGTCCAATCACCTACTCTCCTTTTGTTATGGGAACTGCCTGGATTGTTCAAACACCTGAGCAGCGTGACCTTGAAGGGAGGAACAGGCTCTCACGATCTGAAGACGGATTCTTGGCATTTCATTCCCACTCCATGTAACTCAATATCCTCCCTCCCGATTGTTGTAAAGTTGAAAGTGGAGAAGAAACTAGGTGAAAATAAAATCACTTTTGGTATGCTGAGCTCCATACACCTGTAATGAACACAAACACACAAAAGCATAAACATTTTACCATATACAGAATACTGTTTCACTTTGGTCGTTTAGGGTATCTGGTGTGAAATCTTTTTATTAGTCTAGCTGCTTTAACATCTTTTGCCACCACACATTCTGCGCCCATTACGGGATAGCCCTTCCACAGCACAAGTTATAACAACTTTCCCCAGTGGTGTCTAGAATCTAGGATTTCCTTAATCTCATAGTGTTCCTCCCCTTTTATAAGGATCAGAGGCTGAGGGTTCCCTCTGACCAGCCTTAGCACCCCGAATGGACTTTAGAGATACTGGGTGGACCCACGTAAGACTTCTCAGAATCTGTAGCTCCACTGGGTTGTGGATTTGTGTAGTAAATTGATGATTTAAAAGAATGTATTATGTTACAGTGGTGTAACATTCCCAATTATTATTTGTTCCCAAACAGCAGTACATCTTTGTGGAATATGGTGGTATAAAATGTAATAAACAAAACACTTTTAAAATAGTAATATGTACATTATAGGGTATCTTTTGTAAATATGTGTATTTTTCAGGATTCTTGCCTGGAAAATGATGTGTGCTAATATATTGTTTTAATTGCTGCCACTGTGCTTCAGGAAATTTTTGCTAGATTATGCTTCTTTGTAAATCAGTGACAATTACCTTTATTTCTGTGGTTACAGAAATCATCAAAGGTGATATATTCCAACTCATTGTGCAATGCCAAAAATATAAGCTATGAGTGAAATCATTGATTAGTGATGCTTGTCACAGCAACAATGACTATCACTACTAATGCAGCACTCTTTAATAAAATGGAGTGGCTTAAAAAGCTAATGCAGTATTATTCTACATTATTGTTGGCTGTAGAATATTGTATCGACTTCTGTGCATTGGGGTTTTGAAAGGCTATTGACAAACTGGAATTATTACCTGAAGAGGAAGAAGCTGCATATGATGTAGGTAGAGATCAAATATTATAGGGGAAAAATGAAGAAATTGTTTATGCTTTTTCTAGGGGATAGCAATCCTCTACAAAATTCTCTTCTTCCTGTTCCTCTTAAGATCATATGGATTCAAAGCAGAAAATCAGGAATTTAGATCTTAAATACAAGAAAGAACTTTCAGACAATATCAGTGAGTAGACTATGGATCTACAATAAAGAGTATTTCCAGCAGTGTAATATATTTACAAATTTCCTGATTTTTTTATTACTGTCATTCTGTAATGATAGCAATAAAATCAGAATAGATAATAAACAAGTACTGTGTTTTAGTTTTAAAATGGGCTGGGTCAGGCTTAAATATGTTAACTAGAGTAACTAATACTGATCTGATTTTCAGTGATCAGTAACCAAAACACATCTAGGAATGTAGCAATAACTATTTTGTGAAATGAGTCAAACTTCTATGTATCCACATTCATTGTGCCCTGTTTCATTCTCAGTTGTTTACAAAAATTTCAGAATTTTTAACAGTCATCATATGCCATAAAACTTGCAACCTTTCATTTTTAGGAACAGAACAAAAGATATTTTCTCAGACTGATGCATACAAGACATCACAATATCATTGTTTGCCTGCCTGCTCATTTAATCAGGACAGCTGCAGAACTGAATTTAAATTATAAGCATGTCTACCCTTCACTGTCATCAATCCCTCCATAAAAGTGGAAAGTTTTGTTCTGGGGTACAGTTACATACTTTTATTCTCTTTTATTATATTTAATCATTGAAGAAAAGAAATATAGAAATCTTACATTTTGTCATTCCTGTTTCGTTGTGATAGTTTATGACCTTATCCCACATTTGTCATTACATGTTGAATATAGATTTTTCACTTTTTCTCTCAAAATGATTTGCAGATCTTGTGGCTATGTATTTGATAATCATATCCCACAAAACATAAAGGCAATTTGCATATTGTACATTAGACAATATGCTTTGTGAATTTTATTTTTTAGGATTGTTCATCCCATCAATATGGCCATTTTGAGTTATACAGTTCATATGAAGAAAAATACATGAAAAATACATTAGACAGATTCAGTAGAATTGCTCATCTTTGCTTCTGGCCATCATGCAGAAATGACTAATGACTACACGTAAACAACTGATCATGCATAGTTTTACCTTCTTCAGCAAGTTGCATTTAGGATCAGTAATGCAAGCCCAGTCTTTCACACATTAAATAACAGATGTTCTTAAAAAGAAGGATAAAATCGAAGAGACACTGAGTTACAGGATGTAAATATTGATGTGGACCTAGAGTTGGCTATTTTTGTTTAACTACTGTAAATTAAGTTGCTCAAAGTAAAGTGTTTTAAGAGTCATATATTGGTGCTCTGCAAATTGCCAGGTGCAAAATTCTATTAGGTTGGGTGGGCTGTAGGGTACAGTTGGGACTATTGCTGTTGCATTAGTCTCCCTGTTGCAAGTACAGGTAGTCCTTGACTTACAACAGTTCATTTAGTGACCATTTAAAGTTACAACAGCACTAAAAAGTGACATGACCATTTTTCACACTTTCAACCATTGCAGTCTCCCCATTGTCATGTGATCAGAATTCAGACACTTGGCAAATGACTCATATTTCTGACAGTTGCAGTGTCCTGGGATCATGTGATCACCTTTTATAACCTTCTGACAAACAAAGTCAAACGGGGAAGCCAGATTTGTTTAACAATTGTGCTATTAGCAGCTACAGTGATTCACTTAAAAACTATGGCAATAAAGGTCATCAGATGGGGAAAACTCACTTAACAAATATCTCACTTAGCAACAGAAATTTTGGGCTCAAATATGGTTATAAATCATATTTGTAACCTCCCTGAGTTGCTTGACACCATGGCTCTGTTGGCAGTAGAGTCCCCTGGGAAACCTCTTTGCCTTCTTTTGGTGTGGTCTGAGGCAACTTGAGTTCATGGCCACCATGACAGATCTTTCCTAGATCATCTAGGAATCAGCATGTAACAGGTTATACACTGGATCTGATTTTCATGTCAGAGCAGTGATAATGGATCTGGCATTGAGATATCCCCTATCATTATCCAGTCATTCTCTACTGGCCCTCCATTTTCTGGAACTACAGGAAGGCTATATTCATTCAATCAAACTGCCCCAGGTGACTGATAGACCCAATTGGATTCAGATAAATTGTTCAGAGATTGTTCCCAAAGGGCTGCTGTATAGTCTGATTGAAACTAGTGGTTGCTTAGAAAGAGAGCATAGCTAGGGCTTTGAGTTGGTCCTATACAGCCTTTCCTCAGTGGGATCCCACAATTCGCCTTCATTGATGGAAAGCTTGAGGAAGATCAAGCAAATGAAGAGATACCTGAAGTGCTGTTAGAGGGAGACAAAGAATGTATCTGGCTGACAATGGGTTAGACCACTATTAGAGCTCACCTCATTGTGATAATGATAGTAAATATTTTTCCCACCCCTGTTGTGTCCACAATTAGCTGTCCAGTGCTCTTATTTTGGATGACTCAAACCATTTTAGAGCTTCTCCCACAAGGTCAGCATCCAATGGATATCAGTTGGATTGGTGCTAGGTTAGATTCTGGCCATGGGCCAGATCCTTTGGGGATGGAAGGAGTTTGATCTTGTTTCTTTCTGAAGAAGTGAACAGGGTTTTTGTGACTGTTAGCTCTGCCCACCTCTACTTTAGATCCACCCTCTACCTGATTTGCTAAGACCTCCCAGGAAGTAATGTACAGTTCAGTTTTGAAGGTAGTAAATTTCTCTTTGAGATAGGCTGTGGTTCCACTGACTCTTAAGGAGGCAGTGGTTTGCCATCTTCTCAAGAGGCCACTAATGGATGCAAATATTCTGGAACCTTGATCCTTATCAAGTCACATGCTTGAAGTGAATGTTTGGCTTAGTATTAATTGCTGCTCCAAGAGTTGCCCTTTGTATTAAGTTGATGCTATGGCTTGGTCTGCTGCTGAGTGGACAGTATCAAAGCCAGTTGTTGAAGTCTCAGTATCCTCCAGCTTGCTCTGTGACTTCAGCTGTTCTGTTTTCTATTCTTGTCTTCCGACAATGACCTCACCTTCTTGGATCTACAGAGTCCCTTTTAAAAGTGCAGTGTGCTGCAATTCCCTAGGGAAAGCCTATAAACAGAGTAATGGAAGGAGATCTTTTGTTGTACACCTTTAGATTTACAAGACTGGCCATTTCATGTTAGTGAAAAGTATTGGCATGCCTACATTAGCCTTAAAAAAGACATTTCAGTAACTTGCATTACCATCTAAAAATCAAAAAAATGTGAATATGTTTATGTTGTCTTACACTTTGAAGCAATGAACTTTGTAAGGTAAATATATAGGTATGTTTCAATTTTCAGTGATAATGTGAAAATAGTGAGATATCTAAAAATGGGGGTGAGGTAAAACAGCAGAAGACTGCAAGTAAAGTAAGGAGATAAAGTTCTTCAATTGACAGGATACTGCAATATAGGATCCTGGTAGTGATATTTGCAACCTCTAAACACGTAAAATCATCAACATCATCATCATCACCATCAATCATCACCATCATCATTTTGCTTTAAATGAAAATCTTTGTAGCAATTTAAATGTTCAAACAAATAATTAACCTTTTCTCTTGATAATCAGTTTAATATACAAGTGAATGCTTTGCAGAAATATATATATGTGAAAGATTGTGTGTGTGTATGCACGCACGCACACATGTGTGTGTGTCTGTGTGCACATGCATATGCAGCTTCAAGTCACTTTTTGACTTCTAGTAATGGTCTGAACAAGTTCGTGCAGTTTTCTTGCCAAGGTTTTTAAAAGTGGTTTTCTGCTTCTTCCTAGGGCTGAGAGAAAGTGACTGGCACAAAGTCACCCAACTGACTTTGTGCATAAGGCAGGACTAGAACTCAGTCTCTCAGTCTCTAGCTCAGTGCCTTAAGCATTGTGTCAAACTGGCTCTCCTGCAATAGGTGAGACTATTAAAAAGATGGGGTTTCTCCTCTAAACCAGGAATGGAATGTTGAGAATGTCACCTCCACATTAGCTAAGAAGACAGAAGGTGATGATGATACTTTTGTGCCTGTGCTCCAGTTTGTTTGACTAGCTTGCTTCAGAAGAATTGATCTGTGCTCTTCCTAACAGTATTTCAGAAAACAGTGAAAACAAGGTGTGCTGAATATTCTTAATCTGATGAAAGGCAAAGAAATCACTGATGGGATACCAGATTTTGAATTGAGTGTACATTGTTTTTGCAAATGTTATGTGCAGCTTTCTTATAAACCACTGGGAGTCCTTGTGGAGTTGATAGTGTAGAAGTGCTCTAAATAAAACAAACAAATAAATAAGTGCATATTATGTATATTCAAAAAATGTAACTCATGTAGGGTGCCAGGGATGAACTGTGCAGCTTTTCTCCTTCTCCTTCTTTAGTGGATGGAGAAGATCTGCAGGAAAAAATACAAGCATATTCATCCCAGCAGGATAAAGCATTCAAAAAGAGTGCTTTGCTAAGCATACTGTATTGCCATAAATGGAGGGATCCTTTTTTAAATTAAAGTGCCCTTTCATTGCACTGCAGAATCCTAATATTTAGTTTGTTTCACAGATCTATTTTGTCCTTTGTGGGTTTTTCTTTGTTGGAAGAAAAGTCTTCATCATGGTTCCATCCAAGCCAGGGATAAACAACATGGAGACTGCTTTAGGAAGAAGGTTACAGTTTATTGCAGAGGAAAGCCAGACAGAAAGATGGATCCAGCAGAAAAAGGACTGAGCACATGTGGGGAGTGGGTTTTTATACCCCCCTAGACTCTATTGTTTGGTTACTTCCTGTTTCAGGTTTTGTATTTCCTGTGTCACATATTCTGTCCTGAGTCTAGGTGTGCCTTTCTGGTATTCTCAATGGTTGTGGGTCAATCCATCCTGTTATGTCCTGTCTTAGAGTTTGGGTGGGGTGTGTAGATTTTAGGTGTCTTTGTCTTCCTAAGCTTCTAGCTCCAACCTTCTTGATGGCTTACATTTGCATGTCTATAGAACCTGGGGAGGGAGAGCTAGGGCTATTAAGCAAACTGGACATGTTTTCCTGGTTCTTCAATAACTTTTTTAGGAAATATATTTTTCTGCCCTTTTAATATTTCCTTTTCTGGGGAGCTGGCTTCCCTCATCTTATTAACACATGAAAATGATTTGTGAATGTGATTATGTACTAAGAGATTAATTCTCTTGACTACTCGATTTTATTGTTTGTAGTACCATGTGACAGCACACAATTAAGCCTGATTTCTATCGATATTCTTCCAGGATATATTTGTTTGCATTTGTTTGTTCCTTTTTAATTTATTTTAGTAATAAAATTGTATTTATTTTAATATGTCATAATAAAAGTTTTGACAACTTTTTCAGTCTTAATTATTGTGACTTTTATCTATAAAACCAAATACCTTCAAGTGTGCTTCAATGATCAAACAAAATAAATAATGACAGGATACCAAAGAGGGAGAGATTATTTTTCAACAAAAATAGAAAAAGAGGAGACTAGAATCTAATGGTACTGTAGATCTCTAACTAGATTGCAACGGTATTATCAGTGATTGATTGATTATGTGCCATAAAGTTGTTTTCAACTCCTAGCAATCACATGTTGTAAATGGATTTTTCTCCATGACAATCTGTCTTTAACCTGGTCTTTCAGTTGTCCCAGTGGTGTATCCATGCCACTGTAACTGAGTCCATCCATCTTGCTGCTGGTTGTTGCTTCCTTCACTTTCTCCAGCATCAGAGCCTTTTCCAGAAAGTTTTATCAGTAGCAAACTCAACATGATTTTTTTTTAAAAAAAATGACTATTAAAATTAACTTTTGGATGAAAAGATAAAGATTTAGGTTATTTCTCATACTACATTATGCAGAGATAGCTTCTTATATTACAAGTCTGTAATTCTATGTTACTTATTTACCTAAATTCATTAGGCAGTATTTATAAAAATGATTACAATGAAATTGTATATCTTTTTCACTTAGCTCTGGCTACTGAATCTTGATGTAGATGCAAAAATTCTGAAATCTGCTCAGTCCTCATTACATCTCAATATACAAATAAGGATATCTTGAAACCTCAGCATCTAAGGCCATATTAATGTAGATTTTTCTCTAGGAACAATTGGCAAAAACATGCAGCAACTATCAACTATACAGTATTGTAAGTTAAGACTGATATGATAAATCTCATGTTTGCAACAAATGGTATAAAATGGGCTGAAAATATCAACATGAAGGCTAGTAGAATGCAATAATGTTATACAAAGATCAAGACCTATTTATTTTCATTTCAAAAAATCGGTCACAATATAGTAAATTGAAATGATAAGAAAGCAAAATCCATTTTAATGTTAGAAAAAAAAAACTTCTTAATAGTTGGGTAGTGGCACTCAAAAGTATTTATGGCTTTTCCTTGGCTAGATGTGTTAAAGCAAAGGCTGGACAGTCATCAGTAATGAATTCTGTACTGAGGTTGGATTGATCACTATGACTATGGTTCTGGAAATATGGAATCTTTTAGTAAATTTTTAAAGCTAATATACTATTATTATGATGCAGTTATTTACAAAAAATGTACATACCATAATACCAGTGATTTTCTGCATTTCAAATTACTAAAAATGCTTCATTGTGACATATTCAGTGCTTAATATTTCTATCTTACTATCTTTGGCTTTTGTTTTTATATGTTTTTCTTTTCTGATTTTTTTTTGTTTTGTCTTTTAAGTGGAGTAATATTGCCCCCAGCAGGGAATTTGCTGAATGGAAATACAGTTTCTCTCATTGTTTTCATGAATAAAGTTAGTGCTTTTTGTAATAAACTGTAACTTTAAAATGGCTACAGTCTATATTATTTTTCTATATATTATTAAATTTATTTTATATAATTTAATACTCTTTTTTCAGAGTTATGCGTAGAAACTATCCTTTTTTACTGAAGAAGCTTCAATTGGCAGTTAGAGAGGGCAGTTGAATTTCTCATTATATCAAAAGAAATAATTTGTTGTCTTCTACAAAATTGCATTATGCGTACTTTATACCTTTTTTAAACTGAAGGGTATTAGTGTCTACCCATTCCTTCTACTGTAGAAAGACACTGCTAGAAATAACAAGCAAAATCTAGTTTATTATTATTCTAAATGAACATTTTAGAGAATCCTATGATAAAAATAGGAATAAATCATACTGTTTAAAATGAGGACAGTGTGTGGAAGCATGTACTTTAAATCAATCAATAAGGTTAATTGGTGGCTTTAATTTAAGAAATTGCAAGGAACTTACATTTTCCTCAAACTTCTAAATATATAAAAATGTGTTAACCATTAATTGTGAGGTGGCAGCCCTAGGCATTTTAGAATACCATTCTGTAGCCTATATATAAATGATTAGGCTCTATAGATGCTTAAGAGTATTTGCAGGTTTGGCCTAAAGAATTAAAATATGCATTATGTAGATGTTAATATAGCACTTCTTTGGCATCTAGTCAGATTTCCATCAGCCTAACAGAAATTACATTAGCAGAAAATACTTTGATTCTATTGGATATTTTGATTCTATTGGTTTTTTTCTAGGGGAAAAATAAGAATTAAGCTAATAGTTGGAGATATAGTAAGTATAGTATTTATGGCCACAATTGAGTGCAACCTTTCTGGAATGAAAAATTAATTATTTAGAACTGATTGGCAACAACTCTTTAACAATTACAATCGGGATTTTTTTCCAACTCACTTGGAAATATACAGATCTAAATCTAAGATGTGCATACAGAGTATATGGTCTATCTAAGAATTATTTGAAAATATGTTCATTATTTGGGCTCATTTAAGTTCAATTTAAGTTTAGTTAAGAATTTAAACATGCAATTTTGTAAAGCTTAAATTATATCAGCAATTTATTCTGTATCACAAAATGATTTTGAAATCTATCACCTGACTATAAGAATTTTTTTTAATTTACTATTTTTATACGTATATATGAAAACAGCTAAGAAAAAAATTCATGACAATTTACATCTCACTGATACTAATCTCATCTGATTTTACCTATAAATGCATCAAGGTATGAATTGACTAGTTTAGGTATTCCTTATTTATCTGTCTTTCAACATATAAATTTACTAATATCATTTTGATATAATATCATTTTTGTTATGTCGGTAGATAGTTGCAAACATGTTAATAGCAGGTTGCATAGAAGGTTCTTTAAAGCGGGAGATTCTGGTGCAATTATTGGTTACACTTGTAAAAGCGGGAAAATAGAGACTTGTGATTGGATACAGTTAAATCAGCTCCAGTATAAAAGCCTGTAACATTTGACAGTTGACAGTTGACATTTGTGTATTGAATAAACTCTGAGTCATATTCTACCTGAACCAAACAACTGGCGACGAAGGTGGGATAGACGGCGGACCAGAGAAGGATTTGCGGAACAGCTGCGCATAGGCGGCAAAATTTGAAAAGAAGTCACTGTCAACCACAGCGGCCGCGGCAGAATCCACAATTCTCCGAATGGCGCAAATCGGGTCCTTGAAAGAATTCGACCCAAACTTCCCCGAGGACTGGGAAGAATATGTAGGACAGGTCGAAGGTTTTTTACTTGTCAACGGTATAACTGATGACCGAAAAAGGCGGCCGCATTGCTAACCATATGCGGCACACCGGTGTATCGGATCGCTGTCGGACTTTGTCAACCGCAACCGGTCTCAAGCGTCCCGTATGCCGATCTATTGGCCAAACTTAAAGTGCATTTCACGCCAAGGAGGTCAGAACTCTTTTGGCGTCGCATATTCGAAAAAAGGAATCAGAGACCGGGCGAGTCGATCCAAAAATTCGTCGCTGCAGTCAGAGAAGCAGCAGTACGTTGCAAGTATGACAACTTAGAGATAAGAATCAGGGACAGAGTGGTGCTGGGCTTGCGTGATGAACAACTACAAAACAGAATTATAGCTAAGCCCACCGGCGACTTGCAAGAAGTACTGGACGAACTCCTAACTTATGAATCAACCGGGTATCGCGACCCCCCCGAAGTAGCACGGCTGCGTCTGCTGAAATTAATCAAGAAGGCCTTGTGGACTACGGGGAGGTGGACCCGCAATGGGAAGCTGACATTGCCGAAGTCACCAGACGGTTTGGGAAAATGGCGGCAAAACCAGGCCGAAGCGAAGGGCCTGAACCGAGCCGCCGATTCCAAAATACAACACCGCAACGACAAGCAACTACAGCCCAACGACAACTGAGCGACACAGCAACGAGACCGCGCGACAACGACAATAGATGCGGCAGCTGTGGGGGCAATCATCCCCGGGCAACTTGCAGGTTCCGTACGGCCCGATGCAGATTGTGTGGGAAGACCGGCCACATTCAGGCCATTTGCAGGGGTCGTGCACGCGACAATCGCTTACATGAAGTCGACGTTTGGGCCGAAGGTAAGGTAACCCCTTACTATAGTGGCAAAGAGACCCCTAGACCAAGGGCTAAGTTACCGAACTGCGGGGAGGTGGCGCGAGTCAATCACCGTAGAAAGGAAAAATTTGACAATAGTGCGGGAGGAAAATTAAAAATTATTGTCCAATTGCAGGGAATTCCTTGCAAAATGGAAATCGATTGTGGGGCCTCCGTGTCCGTAATCTCCGGAGAAACCCTTAAAATGATCGAACAGAAAAGTGGCAGAAAGATTCCCCTTATTGCAACAAAAATCCAATTGACCGACTTCCAAAAAACCCCCATAAAAATTAAAGGAAAAATTACTCTCAGCGTTAAGTATAAGGGGTTTAAAGGAGCATTAGATTTAATAGTTACAGAAGGCCAAAGAACTAGTCTGATAGGCCTTAACTGGTTCCCTGCCCTGGGAATTTGGATTGGGGGAATAAATTCAATAATTAAAAACAAGACCCTCAAATCAGTCTGCGATGAATTCGCAGACGTATTTGATGGGTCTTTGGGTAAATATAAGGGGCCCCCAATTAATTTTAATCTAGACCCGTCGGTTAAACCAATCAGGCTTAAGGCCCGAAGGGTGCCTTTCGCCCTTAAGCAAAAAATCGAGGCCGAGCTCGATAAGCTTGTAGGCCAAGGCGTCCTAGAACCGGTCGAGGGTGGCTTGTGGGAAACGCCGATCGTCACACCCCTTAAACCTAATGGGGATGTGAGGATCTGCGCTGACTACAAAGCCACCCTGAACCTTGGAATGAAAAAACATGCTTACCCGGTCCCGACGGTGAAGCAGGTCCTCGCCACGATACAGGACGGCGCCATATTTGCCAAGTTAGACTTGGCGCAGGCGTATTTGCAATTAACTGTTTCTAAAGAGGCTGCTGAAGCTCAAACTATAGTTACCCACAAGGGGGCGTTCCGAGTCCACAGACTGCAATTTGGTATTGCAGCAGCTCCAGGCATCTTCCAAGAAGTGATGGAGAGGACCTTAAAGGGCATACCTGGTGTATGCCCTTACTTTGATGATGTTCTTATAGCTGGAAGAAATGAAGAGATATTAGCTGAGCGTCTGGAACAGGTACTGGGAAGGTTTAGGAGGGCTGGACTTAAATTAAAAAAGGAGAAATGCTGTATTGGGGTTAAATCTACTGAATTTTTAATCAAGGCAATTAAAATGGCACCAGAACCAAAAAACAAGGCTGAATTACAAGCCTTTCTAGGGTTGGTTAACTTTTACCACACATTCGTGCCACACAAAGCTGCCATAGCAGAACCACTACATAGACTTTTAGATAAAAAACCCCATGGCAGTGGCTTGATAAACATAGAGTCAGTTTCCAAACATTAAAAAATATTCTGTCTAGCCAATCCACAGTAACCCATTTTATTGAAAATAAACCAATTTATTTAGCTTGCGATGCTTCTCCTTATGGTGTGGGGGCTGTTATCAGCCACTTGGATAGTCAGGGAATCCAAAAGCCAATTGCATATTATTCCAGGACGCTTACGAAAGCAGAGCGGAATTATGCACAGATTGATAGGGAAGCATTAGCAATTGTGGCAGGAGTAAAAAAGTTCCATGATTACCTTTATGGTAGGAACTTTACCATACTCACTGACCACAACCCATTATTGGGACTGTTTACCACCGATAAACAGACACCACAAATAATGTCTCCCAGAATGCTGAGGTGGTCAATTTTCCTCTCAGCATATTCATTTTCACTTCAACATAGGCCAGGTAAGGAAATGGGACATGCAGATGCCCTTAGCAGACTGCCCTTAAACATCATTGAGGAGGACCCTGCTCCTGTGGGACAAATTATGTCTTTACAGGACATTCCTGAATGCCCTTTAACTGCCAAAGATATAGCTGAAGCTACCAAAAAAGACCATACCCTTAAGAGAATCATGGCCTGGGTCCTTAGTGGGTGGCCAAGCGCTAACCCGGATGCAAAGTACATTCCATATTTTAGAAGGAAGGATGAACTATCATCCCATTTGGGATGTATTTTGTGGGGCAACCGTGTTGTCATTCCTGAGATCCACAGACCTACAATTTTATTGGAATTACATGAGGGTCACCCGGGAATAGTACGTATGAAGGCTTTAGCGAGAAGTCACTTATGGTGGCCAGGTCTTGACAAGGACATTGAAGAATGTGTTTCTGGATGTTATTTATGTCAACGATCCAGACCGGAGCTGCCTCACACACACACTCATAAATGGGAATTGGCCAGGAATCCTTGGTCTAGGATTCATATTGATTTTGCTGGACCTTTCCAGGGGTTAACCTTCCTAGTAGTGGTGGACAGTTTCTCTAGGTGGCTAGAGGTAGTACCTGTCAGTTCTATGACTACGTGTAGAACAATACAGGTTTTAAGGGGCCTCTTTGCCACTCATGGGTTACCTGATGTAATTGTGTCTGATAATGGGCCCCAATTCACCTCTGTTGAATTTCAGGATTTCCTCAGGGCCAACTCGATTAGGCATGCAACATCAGCACCCTTCCACCCGTCCACCAACGGCTTGGCTGAACGCAACGTGAGGACCACCAAAGACGCATTGAAACGTATCATCCGTGGTGATTGGCACCAAAGACTGGCAGACTTTTTGCTGACCCAACATACTACCCCTTGCACGGCTACCGGAAAGAGCCCAGCAGAAATGAGGTGGGGAAAAAGGCTAACCACCAAACTGGACAGGTTACATCCGGACAGACTACCCTCAAGTGCTGAACTGGACATTCCAAACAGATCATTCAAAATCTGAGATTTAGTCTGGGCCAGAAATTATGCACAAGGAGACAAATGGATTCCAGGGGTGGTCACTGACATATTGGGGCCCTTGTCTTACACCATTGAGGGGGAAGGGAATAGGGTAAGCAAAAGACACATAGATCAGCTAAGGAAGAGAGTTATGGGTAGCATGCCAGTAGAGGGTGATCAAAGTGTACACGGGGGGAATATCGCATCATGGCTTTATCATAACAACCTGCCAGTTAGTGGAGAAGCGGAAAACCAAAATCAAACCAGAGAATCCACTGCTAACCCACAACAGGGTCAAATTGAATGGGAGCAGTCCCCCTTGAGCAGGCCCGTATTAGCTGAGCATCAATATCAAACACAACATCAATCACCAATTGTCAGTAGAGTAGCATCTGAGCCAGCAATCCTAGAGTCCAGACCATCAAATGTAAGTCAGCCAAGCAGACAATCTAAGAGCAATGACCTTGGTAATCAACCTAATAGATATCCATCAAGGGTCCATAGGCCACCCAAATACTTAAGAGATTATGTCAATAAATAACAACAACTGGGGGGTAAGGGGTGTTATGTCGGTAGATAGTTGCAAACATGTTAATAGCAGGTTGCATAGAAGGTTCTTTAAAGCGGGAGATTCTGGTGCAATTATTGGTTACACTTGTAAAAGCGGGAAAATAGAGACTTGTGATTGGATACAGTTAAATCAGCTCCAGTATAAAAGCCTGTAACATTTGACAGTTGACAGTTGACATTTGTGTATTGAATAAACTCTTTTCGTTGCTAACCTCTCTGAGTCATATTCTACCTGAACCAAACAATTTTGCTGCAATTACCATATTTTTATAGGGAAAACACTTCTATTCTATTGCCTTTTGTTATATAAAATGAACGTGATGACATAAATAGCAGTGCTGGCTTTTTATTTCCATATTCCTAGTATCATAGATATTAGCATGGGAATAAAACCAGTTGTGGCAAGAATTATGTGTTCCATATATTTTATTATTCTCCTCTTTTCATATAATTATATAATCATCTTTAATTCAATATAAAAATATTATTCAGAATTTCTATTGCTGTTAATTACAAAGTCCTGGTGTTTTCCTTAATTTGTATTCTAGAACCTATCCAACCATCTACCCATTCATTCTTTTAGCAATTTGCTCATATACCACCAATATCCAAGTATTCAGAGCAATTTACAAAGAAAATAGATAATAAAATAAAACCATCAACTAACAGAAGGCCACCTATCAAGGCAGTCTAGGTTCATGCTTTGTATCAGAGACATAGGAACAATACAATACAAATACAAAAGGTATTTAAAAACATTTTCAGGTTGTTATATTTATCTAGTATTTGGGGTTTACAAATAAAATTTTAGATTTTCATTTCTACAGTTCAAACTCAAGGAATTAAATCTGTTGACATAAGATTGAATTTTATGGATGATATTATAAACAGTATTGTTGTGAAAAGTCACAATGTTCAAGTTAAGTCATTCATTTTTTTAAAAAAATAGGCTACATGATTCATATTGTTTTAATATTTATAGTTACTAGCATATTTCCTGTAATGTAAGCCAAACATATAAACAAACATCAATACTACGTTTAGTATATAGCAAAAGGTTCCTCAAGGAGTCAAAGACAAGCAAAGGGACATTAAATGTATAAAATTTAAATGTCAGGACCAGATTCATTAATGTTTTATGTACTTTTTATGCCTTCGCTGAGCTTGAAAACGTGGAAATCGAGAACTAAATGCAATTTATATTCAAGGATTTTCTTCGCATTTCTGTAAAGAAATACACAATTTTTATCCATGCCTGTGGTATCATAAATTTACAAACTCTATGATTATCCCTTATATTTTTTATTATATGAAACCTAAGATTGTTAACTCAGTATAGTTGCTATATTCAATGCTAACTATATTTTTACACAATAAGTTCTCTTCCTGTCTCTCAGCCATGAATTTTGATAACTGAAACTGCTTATCCAGAGATCAGTCTATCTGATTTGTTAAAAATTATCCAGACTTTTCAGCTAGAAAAGTATCAAGAATACTATTAAATTACTTATATAATTGTTTACTATTTTTAAATCTGATATCATAAGCAGAAAACTTAATATGTCTGAACTGTTACATAGCATTTAACTTCCATTTTGATTAATAGCCTTTCCACCAAGAGGAACTGCTTGATTTTCAGTATATCTGAAGTTAAAAGGCATGGCACTGATCTCAGTGCAAACTGAACTGATGTGACATGTTTTTAATTCACTAGAGATGAGATATGCTTTCTCTAATTTTCTAGTGTCTCTAGTGCAAATTCTCCCTTCAATGTGGTATTTGAGAACTTGATTCAACATTTAGTGAAAAGTGCATTGTGCATTGCTATAAAGACAAAAAAGGAGATATTTTGGCAATCGCTTGTCTAGCACCTGAGTAGGGAATAGGAGTACTGAATCAGAATATTGAATTTAGAAATCAACAGTTCATCTTCAAATCAATGATTCTAGAATGTACTCTCATCCAGGAGCAACGTTTTACTTTATGAAAATACACTATATTGAACATTAAAATTGGATTGCTATAGCTGCCCTGAGTTGCTTTCTGATAGGCTGCAATATAAGTTTGATGAACAATATCTGAACTGATTACATTTTTAAAAAGTATATTAGCTAATGTCTAGGATCTAGAAACTCCCTTTCTATTGCAAGATACATCTGCAGTTGCAGAATGCTTTGTTCTGGAAATATTCTTCAGAAATTTTGATATAAGAAGCCAGAATATTCTACTTACAAAAGTTTTCAAATTTTCTCAATTGTCTTATTTCCTTAATTATAGACTGATGAATTATTTAGTGCTTTTCGTTTTCCCATTTATGAAATCAAAAAAGTTATGTAATATTGTAAACACACACACACAAATACACAACTTTCCTGATGTACTCAATCAATTCAACAATTGATTTCCAATAGTGCCTCACTTTTCATAACCTGAACACAATATTGTTTGTTATTTGTAGTTAATACTTAGCAACATTTACTTCTGAACTTTAAAGTTAAATTATCCTTCATGGTTAAATAGAAACAGACTTTTGTTTTTCATTAATTTATTCTTTGTTAACAAAATCTAATATGGGGGCCATCAAAAAGTTTTGCTTAACAAATGTAAAATATATATTTAACAAACATCTTTAACAAGCCAGTCGCATAAAAAAATATTGCAAGTGTTCCAAGCACATTGTGAAAGTCCTTTAAACTTCAAACAAACAAACAAACAAACAAACAAATGGTGGAGCAGCCTTGGTGGAGCAGTGGGCTAATGCCTCCTTAAGTAACACCAGCTGCCTGCAATTAGTGCAGGTTCGCATCCCACCAGGCTCAAGGCTGACTCAGCCTTCCATCCTTCTGAGGTAGGTAAAATGAGGACCCAGATTGTTGGGGGCAATAAGCTGACTTTGTAATAATGCCGCTTGGGGGGGGCGAAAGCCCTAATAAGCAGGCATATACATAGAATGAAGGCTACTGCTAAGCTTGTAAGCCACCCTGAGTCTTTGGAGAAGGGCGGGATATAAATGGAATTAAAATAAAAATAAAAATAAAAATAAAATGGAAATAAGACCATGCTGCTAAACACTGGTGATTTGTTGACAAATTTATCTTGTGCATTTTGGGGAGTGTGCTCTTGAACCAAAATACACTTGAGTTATTAAATTATCAATTCTTATTTTAAATTATAGATAATTTGGTAGGTTTGCTACCATATGTCCAAACATTTCTTATCAATGCTCATATTTTTGTTATTTTTTTTCAAATATTACATATAATGAAATGAAAGTCTATTATTTGTTTATAATAATTTATTTCTAATAGCAACATTATATGACCCCTCTGATGAAAAGGGATTGGATCTTCATTTTTTAAAAAAATTTATTCATTACATACATATGTTAATTTTCCAAACAACGTGTGAGCTGAGTTCATAATCTATTAATACATATACAAATTTCACTCTTTGGTTCTCTTTTCCAACCAATTATAAAATCGATTCCAGCTTTCATAGTATTCTGTTTCTTCTTTGTCTTTTAATCTCATAGTTAATCTGCCCATTTATATTACTTTCTCTCCATTTTTCAAAAAGCTATACAATTCTTGTTTAAGTAAGTTAGATATATCATCATTTTTCTTCTTATTTAGAAAAGCAGTACTTGATTTCTAAGCTGGTATTCTTAAACATACGTTACAATCATTTGTATTTGTTCCTTGATATCTGAAAGTTTCTTTTCAGAAATAACCAAACAATATTTATTGTCTTGCAGATATTCTTATGCCTTTCATGCATGTTCATTTTAAATTACTTGTGTAGGATATCACCACAGATGCATAAAGATATATTAGCTTTTTCTCATTTGGTGTCTTTCATAGCAGTGGTGATTTCACTGATTAAGAGATTAGTCTGTAGGAAGAGTACATTTGAATGTGAATGGACTCAGAGTGCTCAGTGGTACCCTAGTGGGATATTTTCCACATGATGGAGGTGGCTCTAATTATTTGTACTTATTTTGATTGCTGTATTGTGTTTTACCCTTTGGATTATCATCTTATTATCATAAAATGTGCTGCTATGGTAGAAAAAATAAATGTTATATTACGCTATGGAGAATATTCTGAAATGTTCTTTATAATCTTATAAAATAGTTTCAAAGGAAACAGCGAGATGCAAAAATAATTTGAAAGGATGGAATGATTCATATTCATATTTTTAAATAAAGTGAAAACCATTTGTTCCTTCAAATGCTCAACTAATACAATACGTCTTCACGCTGACTGCAGATTTCATTTAGTGATTCTCTGATAACTTGACTTTAGTACTTGAATTCTATTAATTATATCTTCTGCTTTGCTTCACTTTTAACATTATCTCATATCAAATTTTCTTTGTTTCTTCTGTACACTGTTTCAACAAACCAACACACCCAGCAACTCTATAACTGTTGATAAAATAATAGCCTCAGCAGTGGTTGTGAAAGTGCTGTAACATTTACTTAGAGGAACATTTTTATTGCATCGGCCTCTGCAAATCAGTCTTCCTTGTCTAATAGCGTGCAGCAGAAAAAAAGATATCATATTTATTTTATATAAATATATAATACATTTGATACATATTTGCTTTAAAAAGAATTTAAATAATTTTAAAAGTAAATGAACTGAATTAAATGTGTTAAAGAATTGAAGTGTAATATGATATATTCCAAACTGTTATGTCAGTGATTTGAAAGACAGAAAATCCTGATCAAGGACAATTCTATAAGTAGAACAAATTTTGAATTTAATGAAATGCTTTAGCTATATGAGAAAGACAAGTCAATAATACTGCTGGAAGAACAATTTTCGAAGACATATTTTACTTGTATATGAGTGTGCTTTCTTGTATTTTATATGATATTATTTATTTACTAAAATATTCATAGGCTGCTCTTCTTCTTCTTCTTCTTCTTCTTCTTCTTCTTCTTCTTCTTCTTCTTCTTCTTCTTCTTCTTCTTCTTCTCCTTCTCCTTCTCCTCCTTCTTCTTGTTCTTCTTTTTGGATTTTTGCTTCTGGCATATTTCAGAAGCACAATGTCCAAGCAGCAAGATACAAAACCAGCTACAAATGCTTTGGTGGAAATAATAAATAGAGCCGGACATTTTAAAATTATTTAGGGCACCCAACATCATGTAACTTAATATATAATATCAGAGATTAACCAATGTGGCAAAATGTTATTTTACAGCATTCTAGAGCATAATTATTGGAGAGTCAAATGAAAATTCTGACATTGGATTTACCAGGAAATTATCCAGTGCTTTTCTTTGGAGCCAACTAGGTAATAAGGATAGAGCCATTGCAATGCTGTCTGTGTGGTGTTTTTCTTTTTTTTAACCACCATTATGCTGTTACAGAAGCCTGTCATGATTGATAGCACCAAAAGTCTCTGAGAAATCTAGATTATAGATTTCAGATCATAGTTTTCATGCCATTGCATCTAGGGACATCCTCCAAAAGAGAAGATATATGTGATCAGATAATTTAAACATATATTGTAAAATTGTGACAAAGTATAACACCTGTTGTTCCACTCAGAATTGCTATCATTACTTCTCCAGCCTTCCATCCTTCCGAGGTAGGTAAAATAAGGACCCAGATTGTCGGGGGCAATAAGCTGACTTTGTAATAATGCCGCTTTGGGGGGGGGGGCAAAAGCCCTAATAAGCAGGCATATACATAGAATGAATGCTATAGCTAAGCACATTTGATTTGTGCTTAGATTGTAAGCCGCCCTGAGTCTTCGGAGAAGGGCGGGATATAAATGGGATTAAAATAAAAAAATAAATAAAAAGAATACAATTCTTATTTTGCATTAAGAGAAATATGACAAGTAATCATAGTGAGCAGTATAGCAGCTACAAGAGGATATTAATTAGCTGATTATGTGGTTGAACTGTTGGCAAAATAACTTTTTTGTCCTTATTTTTGGAAAAATAAATAAAACTCTTCAGAAACTTGCATTGACTAGTACTGATCTATTGGATACCAAATACATTTGATGGAACTATATCCTCCTTTTCTTCTTGTATATTGCCTGAAGATTGCAATATACAATATACAATTACTCGACATTCACATGAGCAGTATCAAATCAGAAGATATGGAAAGAATTATGATGATTTCTCTACTATACATGATGCGTCCTACTTGCAGCTACTGCCAGGTAAGGACTGCAGTATTGTGTTCAGACATGGAATATCCATCTTAGCCAATTTGGTTTGTACCTCAATATCAAGAGGATTGAATATCTAGATACCAGCCTAGTACCTTCACTATCAAAAATAGTAAGCAGCAAAGACCTAGTGAAGTGAAACACCTTCCATTATTAATATACAATCTGCAAAGTGACGGCAGCATTAATGGGGAAGTGTGTGAGAAGGGGAATGCAACATAGCTGTGATGGAAGATTAATGACTGTTCTGAATAAGGAACAAGCCAATTTGCTTAAAGTCAAAAGTGTATAGAGTTATGGTTTGCCCAATAGCCTCGTATGGCACTGAATGTTGACCAACCATCCAAACTACTGAATGCCACAAAGATGCATATGCTTGATTGGTCATTAAGCATATCCTTTCTCAACCACATCAGCAATGATACAGCTCAGCAGCAGATAGGCATTGTATAAAGAAACAGAGAAATTATGGGAAAACACCTACAGTATTTTTTACATATATCAGCAGAACCCCATACTATCACCTGCACTACCTACTGCTTTAACATTGATGGCAAAGGCCCATGCAGAAAACCAAAGCAAAAGTGGAAGAGTACAGTTGACAAGGATATGAAGATCACCCAATTGGTTCTGTTTACTAATGTGCTTTCCTTTAAGAAATCCTTAATTATGAAGTGAATTCTGTTCAACTTATATAAGACTTTCTACATAAGAAGAGTGCCATGTATGATCTGACTCACAGTTTTATGGTTTTGAAGGTATCATTTTGAAGAAATCAGTAAGACCAACCTTTGGTAAAAGAGGAAAACAGGAATCACACATAGCTTTAAAAACAAAACCCCTTGACAACTCCTGTAAAACACATTGCCAAATTTAAATGCTATCTGCCAACTATAGTAAGAAAAAACCCCTAAATAATAGGGCATGAAGTAGGACTTTTTGATTATTTATATAATTCATAACAAGAGGTAATTAAAAAAGTTGCTTTCTTTTTCATTAATAGTAACTGTAGTGATTTTTAGCATTTCTAGAACTAAAATCCTGCATAGATGGCTCAAAGAATGGATAAGGCTTTTAATATAGGTTTTACTGGTGATACCTAAGTGTAAATTAGAAGATGATAGATAGATAGATAGATAGATAGATAGATAGATAGATAGATAGATAGATAGATAGATAGATAGATTAGAATAATGTACTGAATTCATAATTTTATCCTGCATATCCTTTGTGCTTCATTTTTTTCTTGCTTTTATCCCTAGTTCTTGACTGAAATAAATAACTGAAATTCCTACACATTTGAGTTTAGTTGTCATGAAACACAACTTCAAAAATAGACCTTAAGCTGTATGGATTTGTGCAAGTCAGAGGTTTGTGTATGGAAGTAGGAGGAAATTACTCACCAAGGTATACCATTCCAGATGATCCCTTTCCGACCTTGACAACTGAGGTGGCAGTGATTTGGATATGGCATTTTACAATATTGATTATGATCTTATTTATTTTATGAAAGAGAAAACTTGTATTAAAGCCATTAGCTAACATGGGTTATGATCTTGGTTTGAGTGTATGTTTGAATAAGGTTCAAAGGCCTTTCCTTTGGACATTTTCTAAACATTCTGAACATATGTGCACAGGACACCCTTTTATTTTAAAAGTGGCATTCATAATTTGGATTAAGCTGCAGTCTTCCAAAATGTCAGCAGATGGGGTAGTATTGCAGTTTTGCAGTTGAAGGATTCAACAACTAATTTCATTCTTTCTATATAATATTACTATAGGTGAGGGCTACTTTATTTATTGATTGATCAAACTTATATGGGTGCCCATCTGACAGAAAGCAACTCTGTGTTGAATATTCAGCTGTATAAATTGGTTTGTGTTTAAAAAAACACATACTCCAAATCTTTGGTACTTTCTTTCAAGTTTATATTTTAAAATATAAGTGAGAAATAAAAAAAACCCAGAATTTTCTTATTACTAATAATGTATTATTAAACTCTAAGAAAGTTTACACTTTTAAAGACTTTTATTAGGGACAAAGAATTCTTATAAAATGTAAAATAAAAATCAGAAGGCTCTAAACTAAACTGAGAAGTCATACACTCTAAAAGAAAGCATAATGCTCATGTTTATTTCTGCCAAAATAGCACAATAGACACACTCAAGTATTTATCAACAGTCAAGCTTGACTTGAAGAATATTTTACTTTTAACACTTCATATATAACAGTAGGAAGACAAAATCCATTAAGTTCAATTTCATTCAAGTAGGCTTATGCCAACGTTATCCTTAGTACAATACATTTCTCTCCATCAGTTTGTGAATAAAAACAGCAATGTACATACTTTGTGATCTTTCTTCCTAATTATACATTTTATCCATACGTTCATTTTCCATTGCAATTTTGAAAAAAAACTATGCTTAAAGGAATATATAATGTACTTAATATAAACACGTGTTTAATGCATATAAATGCCTATAAATTATATCTAAGCAATGGAGAAAAAGAATAGAAAGAAAGAAATGTTATAATGAGTAGTGTCTAATAAATGAATCATAAGCTTCCACAATTTGGATAATCAAAGAAATAGTCTTTTTTATTATTATACTTAGATAGATACAATGTCACATTCTGTACCCCTACAATAATGAACTAGGAAGCCTGGTCCTCTCTTTAGTACTAAAGTACTAAAATCCAGATAAATTTTAGCGATCAAATGAAATGAACAAGATGGAATTTAACAGAATAACCAAGTTGGAAGGGACCTTGGAGGTCAAGCAGGAAACCCTAAAACATTTCATACAATTTAATAAAGGGAAATGTAAAATTCTGCATCTAAGTAGGAAAAGAGAAAGACAAAGATAGGAAAATCTGGTTTTTTAGTAGCATATATGAAAGAGACCTGCAATTTCTTGCAAATCACAGGTTTAACATGCAACAGCAGTATGGTACAATTACCAAAAAAGCAAATTCTATTTTGGAGTACTCTAACAGGACTAGAAGTGACATCATGGGAAGTAATTATTCTACTCCACTTTGTCCTGGTTAGACCCACTTGGAATATTCTGTCCAGTTCCAGTCCCCATGTTTGAAAAGGACAGTGATTTATGTTTAAAGAAAGGCACTAAAATAGTGCAGGGTCTGAAAACCAAGCCAAGGAAAAGTTAAAGGATATGATTAGATAACTATGGGAAAATATAATAACAGTCTTCAAATATCTGAAGGATTGTCACAGAGAAGAGGAACAAGGAAACCTATTGGCTGTTAACCCACAGGCAAGGCCAGTACAAATGGAGTAAAATTACAAGAAAAAAACCTCTGGCAGTACAAAGGTTAACCACCAGAACTATCTGCCACATGAAATTATGAGTGTTCCTTCATTAGAGATCTTCAAACTGATGCTGGATAATTAGTTATCAGAGACACTCTAATAATTTTTGCCCTAAGAATGGAGTACATTCTTTCCCATTATGATTTTATGAACTTAAGTACAGTGAAACATAGTATAAATTATTTCTAGGTTGAATTTCTCCTTGATCAGTTTCCATCCATTGTTCCTTGTCTGGCTTTCAGGTGGTTTGGCAAATAGGTTGACCCCCCTCCTTTCTGTGACAGCCCCTCAAATATTGGAACACTGTGATCATGCCACCCCTGGTCCTTCTCTTCATTAGATAGCCCAGTTTTTGTAACTATTCTTCATATGTTTTAGCCTCCAGCCCTCTAATAATCTTTGCTGAAATTCTTGCTCACTTTCTCGAGACTTGACATCTTTTTATAGTGTAGTGACCAAAACTGGATGCAGTATTCTAGGTGTGGTCTTACTAAAGCTTTATAGAGTGGCATTAGTACCTCATGTGATCTTGATTTAATCCCTCTGTTATTGCAACCTAGGACTGCACTGGCTTTTTTTGGCTGCTGCCAACACTGCTAGCTCATATTTAAGTGATTGTCCACTAGGACTCCAAGTTCCTTTTCACAGTTACTGCTATTAAGCCCAGTTTCACCTAATCTATATGTGTATTTTTGGATTTTCTTGCCTAGGTATCAGATTTATTTTTCTCTGCATTGAATTTCATTTTGTTAGATAGGGCCTAATGCTCAAGTCTGTCGAGATCCATCTGAATCTTGAGCCTATCTTCTAAGGGGTTGTCTAGCTTAGTAGTAATAGCCAACATCTTATTTGGGCATAAGAAATAGCAGCAATGTAAATAGAACACAAGAATGTACATATTGGAATTATGTCTACTATTTACAGATTTTAAAATATTAGTTCATTCCATTGTATTTGCTTTAATACAATTCTGGGAAATTCACATTCATTCTTATTTGCAATTCAAAATACTGTATATATCTTTCTCAGTACAATTTTGTCCACTGTTGTTTTAAAAATTCACTATCTTTAATGTTTATTTTTTTAAAAAATACAAACTAAACCACTCCATATACTGTATCATTTTAGTGCGCTCAACTTCCAAATTGCAATGTGTGTTTTGCTTCCATTTAAATCCATGTAGAATTTATTTCATCCCTTGCTGGTACAAAAGGGAAACTAAATTAAGGTTATGCTTTAGTAGTCTATAAAGATACTAATCAAAGAGCTAAAAGTGATGTCAGATTCTTGCGCGGACAGATTAATCTTTAAAAGCTTCTCTATTTTAGAGTCTGCTAGGAGAGTGTCACATACAGCTCATCATATTTTATAAATGTAAGATGTAATCAAGATGTAGTCTGCTGTGCAGCTACCTCCTATTAGACCTAACAGCTCAGTGCACAGGTAGTAGGTCCCTAGTGAACTGTATATATCAAAGTCTAGGAAATTCTTCATTTTAATGAGCTGCGTTTTCAGAACTCAGACCTCTCCCAGTTGGAATACCTGTGTGAGACAAAAATGAAAGTTGGTATTTTCCTTTGAGACATTGGTTACTAAATGCTGTGAATTTCAGAATTACAATAGAAGCACAGAATTACTCTAAGGCTTCCCTTCTGTACTTGCCCTTTGGGCACAGAATTATTGAGCATCTGGTCTAAGTAATAATTTATAAACTTTTCTACACTATATCGCTGTTCAGCCTCAATAACTTGAACCATACTAATTTAAAACATACATTTTATGTTATATGTTATTCATGTGACATTGTTAGCTCTTTAAATATTATAAAATAAGGTGGATTGGAAATGCTAACATAATGTTTCTCAAACAAAATATATTGGATTCTAAAAGCACATATTCTGTGATTTTCCTGAAAATACTTAATTGGTCGGTCAGTTTGATGACAAATAATAATGTTATAGCTTCATTTTTTTTTAAAAAAAATATTATTTAGAACTGCTAGTTTTAGATTTGCAGATTCAGTATACAGCTTCAAAAAAGGAAAATCTGTGCTGTGTTTGATACCCTGCATAAGGAATCTTTTAACTTTTTATTGTTTGAATATCACTTCTTTAATTTTCAGCATATTTTTCTAAGCTTATTAATATGAAAGAGATTTCCTTTAGATTGTCTTTTCCGCACATATAGTACTGTACTTAAATTACTGTGCTACTAAGCAGAATAGTTCTATCTATGCAATCCTGATTTTAGATGTAATATCTTTGTCAGTGGCAGTGTGGGCTAGTAACAGTTTGGAAAAGGTTATTGCCTATATCTAATTAAAGGATTCTCAGAGGCATATGTTTAATCAACTGTCAAGTATTCTTGACTAGATAGATCTTTATTATTATCCAGTAACAGGACTTTTGTGTTCTTCTTAATAAGGACAGAAATAGTTTCTGTCATTATAGTCTTCACTTGGAATGTCAAATCTATGGATTTTCATCCAAGGTAACATTGGTAGGAATAGATGGCAGGACTTCTGCATGATCTAATCCAGTTAGTTTTAACAGATGCATACAACATATTCCAGTCATATACAATAATGCATGCCTGAATTGTAGCCCATTTGGGTATATGAGTCTCATTTTCTTTGCTAACTCATTGTGGCATCTGTCATCGTCTTGAGTACTTGGCTTTATTAATTTCCTCTGTCAAGTGTCACAGTAGTATGTTGATTCCTATACATTCTTCTATCTCTGTATATCGATAGGTTGATGAATAGTGTAAAATATAGAAATTCTGTAGTGAAAATCTAACTTCATACCTCCTACGATATTTAAACTATAAATGCAAACTGAAGAAGTGACTATTTTGTTACTTTTGGTCCTTTTTGAAAACCTTGCAAAATCATAAAATCAAGAGAAAAACAAAATGTTTATTTTAGCACTTCACCCATATCATTAATAACTTACAATTCTTCAAGGTGATTGCAACATATATTCAAACAAATTTTGGAAGCCATTGGCTGTATCACGAAAGTAATGCATATTTGCTATTGGTACATCTTTAGAATTAGGCTAGCATGTCAAAAAGCATCCATTTGTGGCAAACCATATTTACTTCCATGAGATTGACTTATCAATATTTCTTTGGATTTTCAAAGAGCTAAGGTACTAGTTGATCTTTTACTGAATAAAAATTGAATTTTATCCAGAATGGGTTTGGAGGGAATTCCTCAGAATGTAGCTGAACATGGCTTAATTTAACTGTCACTTTGAGAAACAGTGATAACTGTTGTTTCTCTCCCAGAAACAGCTTGTAAGTGATATATGACTTGCCCTATATTTTTTAAACATACAGTACATGATTGGGTGAGTTAGAAGCATTAATAATAAGTGAATTAGGTTACCTCTAATATTTTATGGAAAGCAAAAATATTTTAATCATTTTGATAATTCAGGCTAAATTTTGCATTTTCCTTTTCTTTCTATCCTAACTCAAAGGGATGTATACCACAAAATAATTGTTCAAAAATTTCAGCTGGGCTAAGGTAATCCATATACTTGGTACAACATGAGTAAGAATGTTGTCAATTTAACTGCAGTTTGTCTGTGTGTAATACTATGCTCTTTGAAAATGGACTACCTTGTACACATATTCACATGGAATATACAGATACAAACACCCATTGTTATGAAAGCTAGGGAGAATACATAGAAAAAGCGTACTTGATTAAGTGCCATTGTAAAATCCTTACTTTATAAAGTAAGGATCAAAATAGTGCATTTTACATAAAAGTATGCATTAGATCAAATTCATTTTTTTAAAAAATAATACTTAATATAAAATTTGATGGTATTAAGTCAGAGGTTCTATTTCCTGAGGAGGTAAATTAAGAAAGGTAGCTTTCTTTTCTTAATAATATCTGCGTAGATGAGGTGTGTCTGTCTTTCTGTCTGTCTCTCTCTCTTTCTCTCTCTCTCTCTCTCTCCCTCTCCCTCTCTCTTGAGGGAGAGGAGAATGAAATTAGTATGTGACAAAATCAAAATTTGATGCAAAAAAGTAATAATTTTAAGTGCAAGCTACTTACTTTCTAGTATGACTTTGCTGACCACAGGCCTGTAATTCCCAATGTGCTTGCCTAAAATCAATTAAATCCTTAGCCCAAAATCATTTTCCAACCCCTCATCTCAGCCAGTGTACTTTACCAACTCCAGTAAGTGCAATAAGGATTTCAATTATTTTTCTTTCTATTTTATTATCTGACCTTGTTTTTTTATAGCAGATTAATTAAGTAGATATTTGTTAGGATGAAAATAGAAAGTGTTATCAAAACGTATTACAGTGCTAAAGTTTTGATTGTAGTCTAATCCCTTTTAGAAAAAAAAAACTAAAACAAATTAAATCTATTAAAGATAATAGCTCTTAGTTAACTATATTCATGTTATATGTTAGTAATTTCACACAGGATAATTATATTACAGATAATCATAGAATACTGCATAGTTTTATTAGAGAAGGAAACATAGCAAAAAGACAAACATATTTCTAAAATTAACAAGGAATGATTACTGTCAGACTGACCCCAATCTGCTCCCTAGGAAAGAACGTCCCTTGACTCTATAGGTGTTAGAGAAAAAGATGTTGAATGTAGTGTGAGTGAGGCAAGCTCTGAAGAAAAAAAAAACACATGAAAATCATATATTGAAAGCAATCCCCAATGTCCAAACCCCCTCCTCCTGGGAGAGCAGTCCAGTCCCCAGATGTTTTGGGAACATGGTGCCTCTGGTGCCACAGCAAATTCATTTCCCAGGGCCAGTATCCCTGAAGGCAGGAAGATGACTTGGTTTAGCACCCCTCATTCCTGCCAGTGTACGTACTCCCCAATTTTCCACAAGGTTCTTTCACACGTCTAATACTCTTCCCCTCCCAAGTGCCCCCTGCTCCTGGTCATGGCAGTTGCTAGTGAGCTTCAAAGAAGATGAAGATAGGCAACTGACATTTGCCCCCCTTTTCAAAGGCATTAGCCCTGTAAGAGAAAGAAAGAAAACTTTAAGGAATTAATGAGATAGCTTTAGGCATTTGGGGTTTGTCTGGTGGAAGGAATGTAGACGTTTTACAGCTCAAATGTGATGTCCATCCACCCATTTGGATTGTGAAGCAGGGAAGTGTTTCCATGCAATTAAATGTTGCACTCTGCTTTTGTATTTGTGAGAGTCTAAGATTTCTTTCACTTCAAAATGTGGGAGGACTTGAACAAAGTGGGGAGATGATTTCTGGTTTCAGTAGACTACAATGAAGCATGGGGTGGATTCTTTTTAAATTCTTTGGCAATTCTAGTTGCGCTGTGACTGGATAGATAATTTTGTATATAGATATATAGATATAGATATATAAAATATAGAGAGATAAGATAGAGATAGATAGATAGATAGATAGATAGATAGATAGATAGATAGATAGATAGATAGAGATAGTTATAGAGATAGATAGATAGATAGATAGATAGATAGATAGATAGATAGATAGACAGACAGACAGACAGACAGACAGACAGACAGACAGACAGACAGACAGACAGAGACAGACAGACAGACAGACAGACAGACAGACAGACAGACAGACAGACAGACAGACAGATAAGCTTTAAAGTCATTTTTACTGTGGGCACAATGACACACATTAAAATGAAATTTAGTTACTTGCTCTCAAAGTGTACACATACATAACACATAGACCTCCAGCCTTACATATAAGTAACATATAAATATTAATCACTGTCCATCTTGAATATGTAATGGAAGGAGGAAACTTTAGAGTTCACAAGGTTAATACTGTATGGCACAAAACTGTGACTGAATCTGGATGTTCTGTTTTGGATACCACAAAGCCTCCTCCCAGAAGGAAACAGGTCATGAAGAGAATGTGTAGTGTCACAGACAATCTTGCAGACCCTACTCAAGCAATACTTATATGTTATGTTCTGGATGGAAGGGAGGGAACTGCCAGTAATGTTTTTAGCCATCATCACTACTCTCTTCCTGTCTGAAGCAGTAATGCTTCCAAACCAGACTGTGATGCTGTATGACAGGATGCTCTTAATCGTCTCTCTGTAGAAAGTGGTAAGGACAGGGGAAGAAAGATGTGCTTTTCTCATGCAATGCAGAAAATGTAGGCGATACTGTGCCTGCTTCACCAGTGTTTCGCTGTTGAGCAACCAAGCCAACCTGCTTGTTAACGGCACACCCAGGAATTTGATGCTGGTAACCATATCCACAGGTGAATCATTAATGCACAGAGGAGTGTGGCTGTGCCTGCCTTTTCTGAAATCGAGAATGATCTCTTGATTTTTCCAATGTTTAAATGTTTATATATTTAAGGCCCAGTTTTTTAGATTGTTGGGTAGATTTAGTGTATTTTGTAGAAAAGTACACTTGGTCACCCACTTTAAACTCTTTTGTTATAGCGTGCCTTTTGTCAGCTTGCCATTTGTAAGCTTCTTGGGTTCCTGTAGCCCTTTTCAGACTTCTGGCCATGTATTTTGTAGTTGTTGTATCCACTCTGACAGTGAGAAATTTTGGGGATTTTCCAGAGATAGTTCAGGGATTGCTACAAAGTCTTCGCCTGAAGCTACCTTTCAACAGAGTAAAGCCAGTGCTGTTATCCACTGAATTGTTATATGCCACCTCTGTAAATGGTAGGGTATTAGCCACTTATTGTCTTTTAGAACCGATCTTAACTGGTCTACTTTTCACCAAACATGTCTGGTTCAGGTGTGTTTTTTTTGGCCCCCATAATCACTACTGCTGCCAACTGGTCGGAATGGACTATTTTGAGTCTGGCACAGTGGTAGGATTCAGCCAGTTTGCACCACTTTGGCAGAACCAAGAGCTAATTTTTTGTTGCCCAGGCCCAGAATGGACTTCCAGA
Organism: Vipera berus; assembly: GCF_964194415.1. Lineage (NCBI taxonomy): Eukaryota > Metazoa > Chordata > Lepidosauria > Squamata > Viperidae > Vipera > Vipera berus. The sequence goes on along the minus strand of NC_138209.1, from coordinate 48,821,596 downwards.
AGTGGCATCCACAGAGAGAACCAGTTGTTCACATATTTGAATCCCACCACTGGTCTGGCATTATTGTATTGTGGTAGCCTCTGCTAAAAAATTCTCTCCCCCCCCCCCCGAATATAGCCTAAGGAGAAGTTAAACCAACTGAAGCACTGTGTCCATCAGGGTTGTTTGGGGGATAATTTTTATGGGGTTTTTAAAGCTTCCAAATTCTTGTGCTCTGGTATGTCAAATGGGTGTTTAGCCCCTTCTAGGAAATGCCACCATGTTAATAATGCTCATTGAACTGCATAAGCTCCTTCTCCCAAACTGCCCACCTTTTTTCTGTATCTGTTAATTTTTTAAGTGGAAGGATTCCTTGGGGGTTTTCTTGTAGCAATACAGCTCCTATAGCCACATCACTAGTGTCTGCTTGAATCACAAAGGATGCATCAGGGTTTGGGTGTCTTAACATGGGTTCTGCTGCAAATAGCTGCTTAAGTTTCTTGAAGGCTACCTGGTACTCCACAGTCCAGTTAAGCAGCTGGCTGGGCTTGGATTTTTGCTACCCTTTCATTTTCAATAAATTAGTGATGTGTAGGGCAATTCGTGCGAAAGAGAGAATAAACTGCCAGTAAAAGTTAGTGAACCCTAGGAAGCTTTGGAGCTGTTCATGTGAGGAGGGGCCTACTCTAGTACTGCTTTAACTTTTTCTCGGTTCATCTCCACCCCTTCATGTGAGATCCAGTACTCTAGGTATTCAATTTTGTCTTGGTAGAACTTTTACTTTGAGAGCTTAGCATACAACTCTGCTGCCCGCAGCTTCTTTAGCACTGCTCAGACGAGTTTGATTTGTTAACGCTTCATCTCAGAATAAATCAGAATGTTGTCCAGGTACACCAACACTCCTTGGTACAGGTGTTCATGCAGGACTTTGTTTATTAGTTGCATGAACACAGCTGGAGCTCCTTGCAGTCCATAAGGGAGTACTCTGATTTGGACGCAACTCAGGGGATAGTTGAATGCCATTTTCCACTCATCCCTTCCCTTAATTCTGACATGGTAGTATGGTTCCCCTAAGTCTAATTTCATGGAAGTCTTTCCTCTGGCTAGGTAGGCTAGCATGTCCTTCATAGGTGGAAGAGGATATATGTTTTCTATGCAATTTACTTTGGGGTAGTCTATGGAAAAGCAAAGGGAGCCATCCTTCTGTTCTCAAAGTAGAACCAGGTGGCTACCCAGGGCCTAGCTGGTTGTATGAACCCATGCTATAGGTTTTTGTCTATGAATGCACAGAGTTTCTCCAGTTCCCAGGGGACCCCTTTTCACTAAATACATCCCTCAGGCCCCAAAACTCCTTGGGGATTCTTGGGTCTTGTCTCAGTTGTTCCTGTGCCACTATAGCTGGGTCTTTTGTGCCCTGAGGGCTTGGGTTATTAATCCTCTGGGGGAGGAGATTTTCCCTTGTCACACACACACACCCATTGGATCTTCAACAGTCTCTTTCACCAATTTACATAAGGGTTCCACTTTTGGAGCCATACCAAGCCCAGCAAGAGGGGCCTCTCCATTCATGGAGATACAATGAAGTTTAGGATCTCTCACTGGTTTCCCATCTGCATGTCCACTGGTTCTGTTATAAAGTGTGCTGGGGCTCCCCCAACCATGGTACCGTCTAGTTCAGAGATCACCAAACTTTGTCAGTTGGTGGACTGGAGGAAAAGGGAGGGAGAAGAATTTTACATGCACGTGTGCATGTGCATGCTCACAGGGCTGTGAGCACGCACGTGCTGCAAACGGGGCAGGATTAGTGCCTGTGTGATACTCCCTATCCCTACCCTGTTCTTGCCATGACACATTGCCTTGTTTCTGTGCCCCATGGCAGTAGCTGTTTTTGCATCTTGCACCCTGTTTTGCATTCAGCAGCTCGATGCCCTTCTTGACCATACTTGAATCAGGTGGTTGACCTGGCTGGTGAAGGTTGGGGTTTTGTGTTTTTGTTTTTCTCTGAAAGAGCCTTCTTTCAGGACTTTGCTCCTCAGTATTTGTTTCAAGCTTGATCAATCTCCTTTGGTTCAGCAAGCACACACCAGCTGTGTATGGTCACAGGTGCTCCTTGAGCTACACAAGCATTGCAAAGGTAATCATTCAGTCCACCTTTGAAATAGCTGGCAAGGATATTCTCTGGCCAATCAAGGTGGCATGCCAGATTCCTCAGTGTAGTCCATCATAGCTCTACACCTGCCACATGGTCTCAGAGTGGTCTCTCGGTTTCCGGTCAGCCAGGGGGTCCTTGAACCAGCGACAGACCATAGTCATGAAATGATTAAAGTTTCTCAGTTCAGGAACATTTGTTTTGGGGAGGGGTTACCATCCAGCAGACAGCTGTTCCATCCAATGTCAGTGTGACACACCTCACTTTGGTGCCTACAGTGGGGATGTCTGGCCCATACTCCTGCGTGTAAGTTGGACATGGGTGAGGAAAAATCACAACTGCTGGGAGTCCCCATCGAACCTCACCTCTAGTGGCGGGGCCTTTCTTCTGAAAGCACCTGGTCCTCTTCCACCTCCTGGCACATTGGTGGGATCCCTTTATGTTACTCCTGCCATTGGTGCCACCCCAGCCAGGGTTGCCAGGACCCCTGTGGCTGTATTTAAGAGAGAAGCTCTCCTGCTGTCATCTTCTTCTCAGGCTTGACAAGCCTCTGCTGAGGTCATCTGTGCCAGGGTTCCATGCACCTAAAGACTCTGGATTGCTTCCATTATGGTGCACATAGCTTGCTTCCTGAGGAAGTCAGCGTGGTCAACCTCATCACTCTCTTCCTTCACAAACTTGAGTTCTTCTAGGTCTGCTTGCCATTTGTGTCACTCGCTATCTTGGGTGAGAGTCACTTTCTTAGTCTTCCTTCCCAATCATCCTTCTTTCCGATGCCAATGGACCACATGGATTTCAATGAGTCCCCTAGGCTGGTGTCCTTCTCTGTCCATTTGGAGAGGTCCATTGTGAGGTTGGCCTTAGAAGAGGCTTCCCACCACCACCACTCAGTTTCCTCTTGGTTGCTGCCTTGTGCCGACATCTCTTGCACAGTCCCCATGGTAGAGGTAAAAGCCTTTCCGGGTGGACCATTATTTCAGATTCTGCTTAATGTAAGGACATGCTCCAGCAGCCCCGTCAGGAAAGCTAGGAAGGAGTCCGTCCCATCTATGAAAACAATCGTTCCTAATTCCCAAGCAGTTACAGCATTACAGCAAAAGCAAAAGTATACAAAGTGAATCCCACACATACACCAGAATGGCAGGACACCTGTAAAAAAGGACTTGACATGGCGTGTCAAAATAACAATAGCTTTCAGCAATACAATCCAATTTTTGCTATATATATTTTCAGGTCACCTTATTTTGTTATTGTTTACATTGTCTTCACTGAAATAATTTACTTACAATTAGGTTCCAAATATTTTCTGGAGGGGGGGAAGTTATCTAATGACCAATGATTTTATCTTAGTATAGTTTATATTTAATTACTGTTTCAGAAATTTCTAGCTACTGTAGTCTGTTTTGGAGTGATCATATCTGACATTTTTTGTTTGAGTACTATGATGCACTGAAAACATGCAAATACCATATGGAAAACAGAACTGCCATGAGACATAAATCAGCCAATGTGGCCCTTAGGCAAGTAATGAACGGGGAAAAAAATGATCTCATGTGGCAGCTATATGCCCATTCTATATACATGTAGCCATATACTAGTATGTATCCTACTAGCAGATCTAAATGCATGTGTTCTTCATGTACAACTATAACCAACTGAATTCATTATTGAAAAATTAAGACTGATTATGATGACACATATTTAGTTATATTTGGACTTAAGTACTATAATGTTTTCAACTGGTGACTATTAGTAAAAAAATAGTGATTGGTCCAGAACATAATAGCCGGAAGGTTGATGGGTGCTTATAGCAGAATCATGTTTTAGTAGTCGTTCAGGATTTATACTGAACAAAAAAATTTTCTCAGGCAAAATTCAAAGACCATTGATGACTTTGAATGTGCTAAAGGATTAAGACAATGATTTCTTAAGGACTTGACTCACATGCTTGCCTGCCGTTTCCCTAAAATGTAATAAAGGTGTTTTTCTGTATATCTCAACTGTGAAGGAGTCTTAATAAGTTGATAAGAGTCTTCTTAGTGGCAAATCTATGGAGGTTTTTCCCCTTTTGAGGAGATGTTTCATTGAACAGGCAGCATAAATTTCAAAAATATTTTGAAGAAATTATCCTCTATTTCTGTCTTGATAAAGTTTTTGAGATTTTCTACCGTATTTTCCAGCGTGTAAGACGACTGGGCGTATAAGATGACCCCCTACATTTCCTGTTAAATTATAGGGTTTGGGCTATACTCGCCGTATAAGACTACCCCTCTTCCAACGCACACCAAATAAAAATTTAAAAACATCAGATTTTATTTTAATATGGTAATTTTAATTCAAATGCTTATGACATGCAGGTGCTTAGTAGGAAAACTGTCACTTATAAACATAAGGCTGTTTGTCATCAAACATGTAAACATAAAACAGTGCAAGTGGATTAAACTATAATAATAATAATAATAATAATAATAATAAGAAGAAGAAGAAGAAGAAGAAGAATTATTATTATTATTATTATTATTATTATTATTATTATTATTATTATTATTATTATTATTATTATTAGAAGAAGAAGAAGAAGAAGAAGAAGAAGAAGAAGAAGAAGAAGAAGAAGAAGAAGAAGAAGAAGAAGTTGGAGGGGACCTTGGAGGTCATCTAGTCCAACCCCCTGCTAAGGCAGGAAACCCTATACCATTTCAGACAAATGGCTCTCCAGTCTCTTCTTAAAAACTTCCAGTGTTGGAGCATTCACCACTTCTGGAGGCAGGTTGTTCCACTGGTTAATTGTTCTAACTGTCAGGAAGTTTCTCCTTAGTTCTAGGTTGCTTCTCTCCTTGATTAGTTTCCATCCATTACTTCTTGTCCTGCTTTCAGGTGCTTTGGAGAATAGCTTGACTCCCTCTTCTTTGTGGCAGCCCCTGATTCCAGCAACCATTCCCTATTTTCCTAATTCACTTTTTCACTTTTCCTAATTCACTCTAAAGCTTTCCCTGCGCAGAGCCTTAAGTAACACAAGCTGCCTGCAATTAGTGCAGGTTTGCATCCGACCAGGCTCAAGGTTGACTCAGCTTTCCATCCTTCCAAGGTAGGTAAAATGAGGACCCAGATTGTTGGGGACAATAAGCTGACTTTGTAATAATGCTGCTTGGGGGTGTGTGAAAGCCCTAATAAACAGGCATATACACAGAATGAAGGCTATTGCTAAGCACATTGATTTGTGCTTTAAATTGTAAGCCACCCTGAGTCTTCAGAGAAGGGCAGGATATAAATGGGATTTTTTTTAAAAAAAGACCATATGGGAGATCCGCTCCAGGTTTTCCAGCCAGCCCGCCCAGTTCCTGAGTCAAATGTGTCCTTAGAGCTAAGCCGCTGCTCTGGCTGCTGCCTTCCCCACCTGCCTTTCAAGTTGGGATATACTACAGCTGCTCTTCAACTTTAGAAGAAAAGACGCCCAGACCCCAGCCTGTAAAAAATCACAGACTGCAGCTTCTTCTCCAATTGGTCCCGCTTTCCCTGCACAGACTAAATGGGAGATCCGCTCCAGGTTTTCCAGCCAGCCCTGTCCCTAAATTTTCAGCACCCGGAGTATAAGACGACCCCTGACTTTTGAGCTTTTCATGGGTTAAAAAGTAGTCTTATACGCCGGAAACTACGGTATTTTATTTTATACTTGCTCTTTCTGCTCCATGCACTATTCTGTAAGTTACTAGGAAATCATATTTTTTTCATTTCTTTTCATTTTACTTGAATTCATATTATTTATCATTCATTTATTATTCATATTATTATCAGCATAACACTGCCAGCCAACATAAGATATCTATGGAAAAACAAATATTCAGTCCCCTATCTATTCTTGGTTTCAGTTTATATAGAATTGCTTCCCTAGCAAAATCAAAAGAAGTTTCCAACAATATTATATATAACATTTTGAACGTATGTTTAAGTTTTCAGAGTTTTTGTAATAGGTTTATTTTTGCTAGACAATATGAGTGTTTTTCAGATCTATTAAAACATTTGTTATGTTTCATTTTTTGTGTTAACAGTTATTGTCAATAGATTCTTAAAAAGGATCAGATGAAGTAATGATTATAAGCAGCTGTGGCTAATAATAATTATTACCCACAGCTGCCAGAAATGCTGGCTGCCAAATGTTATCATTAATTGACAGATATCATCCATTTGCTCTACTTTTAAACCTTCTTTGCACATCTCATTGACCATTGTAAGAGACAAAACATTTACTTTAACGCTAATTACTTTATTGTTGTTGTGAGTTGCAAAATCCTACAAGCAGATGGTGTGAAGTTCTACTCCATTACAGGAGAGCATTTCAAATACATTGGCTGAAACCAACAAGAGACTCCTAATTAGAATAGTCTGTACAGATTAGTCAGGCTGTGAAAACGAAAGTGGGATATATCAGGGTATCTGTTGTTATACCCTCTTTAGAGGAAAAAAAAGAGAAAAGAAATTTACAACCAGGAACGTAGAAAATGTTAATCTCCCATTTTATATAGCTGAAAGAAATTGGTAAAGTAGCACTACTGGCATGTATAGTTTTATTTGGTCTAGAAGAGCCTAAATAATTTTTGAACTCTTACTAACTGCTGCAGCCATCCTAAGAATTTGATTATATTTTTTGACATTTTGGAGAAACATTGAATGTATTAACTTAATAATATAGGTTTAAAAAAAACAGGAAGAAACAATGCAGCACCCAGGAAAATCCCAAAAGAAGATAATACATTGTACAATGTTTCATATATTCTAGTTCAAAACCATTAATAGTTTACAGTTCAAAAGAAATGATTATACCAAAATGTATCTTGTATTCCATTCAGCTGCAAAATGATTGTTTTATATACATTATTTAAGATAATACTTTTTTCCAAATTTATTTTAGTCTCAGACAAAAATTCTACTTATTCTGTATTGAGCAAAAAGATAACTGACATGCTTTAAATAAAAGGGATATTAGCCTTTCAAGGTGCCTTTTATTCACACATTGGTGATTCCTCTATTTCTACACCTCTCTGTGCCACATCTTATATCCAGTAGGATTATGTAGAAATTGATTATTTTGGAGATAGAACTAAATCTCCAAGGAAATATTGTTTATGTAAAGAGAAACATGAATAAATTACCCAGAACAACAAGGAGATGAGTAATTACCCGTAAGAATAATATGCAACTAAGTGCCAAATGCAAAATATAAAAATGGATACTGCATGTGGGGTTTTTTTAAATGCTTTACCTTTAGTAGATATTGTTGAGTTTTTTTAAGTAAGGGAGAAAATGTAATTCAGTCATACATTTCATATGCTTGTATTCATTTTCCAAATAGTTGTATTTAAATCAAAATAGTTTTGGAATTGGGCTCTGGGCTTGATTTCCTATGAGAATAAAAGAAAAGAAAAACCCTAAAGACAAGGGAAAATTGACAATAAAATTGCTTAAGCCAAACCTAAAACTGTTCAAGCTCATTTGGCATGCAGTCAATTTTATTTCATATGTCGCAGGAAAAAAAAACAACAACCCTACTAACACAACAATAGTTCTCTCATTTGGAGGGCTTAGGGAAGCATAAAATCAGTGCATAAAAATGATAATACAAAATATAAGCATAAAAATGGATATATCCATGGATTATTAAAGCTGGCATATGGAAATAAAAAGTGAAATTTAGTTAATATCTTGTAGTAACTCTTTCTTTGTGCAACCTACCACCACTTTAATGAAGATAATTTACAAGATAAAAACAATCTTCTTTACTCAGTAATACTACCTGGATGCATATGCTTAGGAAAGTATATCTGCTGATTCAGTAGTTGGCATTAATATTTTCTGGTCATGCTTTGATTTCTTTTATCAGAAGTGTTATTCTTTAATTATATTGATTTTACATATAAAATGGGGAGGGACTATGAGAAAAGAATTTGCTACTAAAAAAGTCAGATTTTTCTTGAGTAGTTTCTTCCAAACGAGATCTGCATTGATTAGTTTGTCTGCTATGTGTCATTCTTGTATTGTACATTCATCATTTCTACTCCTGTGAGGGAGCAAAGATACGATAAGAGAAATGAAACTTCAAGTTATCTTTTTAATCCATGTACCTGGGTTTATTTTCAAAGTGTGCATTTTCTCTTATCTTAAAAAGTGTTCTATTTACCTTTGAATAACAGTATCAGAGAGAGAGAGAGAGAGAGAGAGAGAGAGAGAGAGAGAGAGAGAGAGAGAGAGAGAGAGAGAGAGAGAGAGAGAGAGAGAGAGAGAACAAAACAAGTATGGGAAATACAAAGCTAAAAAGAACAAAAATGCTAATTTGAAACTCATTTTTTCACAAGCTATTCAAACTCAGATAAACAGAGTTTGTAATAAATGTAATTCAGTTAGCAAAAGTCTTATGTCAAAAAAGAATACTCACAGCTTTTTTACTTGGAGTTTCTTTGTAACTATTTTATACATAATTATTTATAATAGTCTTGCTTTTGAGTTACTGTTTTGGAGAAATGTTAGTAAACTGAACTGTGAAACTTATTTTTATGTATCAGTATATGTTTATAAATGATCCATAAATATTCTGCATGTGTTCTAGCTCTAAGCAGTGGCTATGGACAGAGAAAGCTTTTCTTAGATAAGCTAGATGACAGGACAGCCTATTTTAATTCCTGCTGATGAAATATTTTTTGGGCATAGTCCTGCCTGAAGAAGCTTCCTCAGATGACAAAAAACACCAGGGAGAAGCTTTCTCAGAATCAAAAGCCGTATTTTAAGCTCTAATTTACATGCTCAAAGAAAAGTAGACTCATCTCTGCCAGAAGACCAAGAGATGCCTCCCAGATCTTGAGCACACTGCTGTCTGAAGGTTGAAAATTAGAAGATAGAGAGGAACAAGACTATTTTCTTAGGGTTTCTTGAGAGTAACCTGTTGAGTGAAACCAACTGATTTTTTTTTTGTCTTTCTGTCTAACAGCATCTGTCTTTCAGGGTCTTGTCTTGGATCCTATTTTGTTTGGCAGTTACACACTTTTTTGGTCACCTTGATTCAAGATCAGGCTTCCAATATTACTGTTAAACAGTTGATACCCAAGGCCCTCTGTCTTTGAGGCCCTTTATGACAATCTGTGTCAATACTGGAGCCTAGAAAACTGAAACTGACAGCCACTTTTTTCATAGCATTATTTATTTTAACAATTTTTAAGATATTTTCCAATGGACATGATGTATAATTTAAAATGTCATCTTACTCTATGGTTAGAAATATAACTTTCTATTTTTATAGTAATCAAAACAATAAATCAGAAATTATTTTTTCTGTTTTGCTTAAAAAGTCTATAAGAAATTTTCAGTCAGCAATAAATGTAACTATTGTCATTTCTGTAATCAAAGAAGTCAATATCTCTGCAAGTTCCATCATTTTCACCAACTCCATTATTGGTAATATAAAATAGGTCCATCTTTGTGCCTATACAGGTAGACTTCAATTTACAACCATAACTGAGCCCAAAATTTATGTTGTTCAGTGAGTTTTGCCCCATTTTATGATCTTTCTTGCACAGTTGCTTAGTGCAAGGCTTTTCAACCTTTTCATCCATTGTACCACTTTTAGGACAAGGCAATGTCCGAGTACCACCAGTCGCCCAGCAAGGTGTCAAAAACTTGACCAAAAAAAAGAAAAAAAAATGATAAAGTACAGATAGTCCTCGACTTACAACAATTCACTTAGTGACTGTTCAAAGTTACGACGGCACTGAAAAAAGTGACTTATGACCATTTTTCACACTTATGACTGTTGCAACATCCCCAGGATCATGTGATTTACATTCGGATGCTTGGCAATCGATTCATATTTATGATGGTCACATTGTTCCAGGGTCATGTGATCGCCTTTTGCAACCTTCTGACAAGCAAAGTTAGTGGGGAAACGTCACTCAACAATTATGTTACTAATTTAATTTCTCTCTCTCCCTCCCTCTGTTTCTCTCCCTCTCAACCCCTCTCTCTCTCCCCCTCCCTCTTTCTTTCTCTCTCCTCTCTCTCCCTCTTTCTCCCTTTCTCTCCCTCTCCTTCTGTCTCCCTCTCTATTTTCTTTCTCTCTATTTCTCCCTTTTTCTCTCTCCCTTTCCCTCCCTCTTTCTTTCTCCTTCTCTCTCTCTTCCTCTTTCTCTCTCCCTTTCTTTCTCTCCCTCTCTTTCCCTCTCTCTATTTCTCCCTCTTTCTCTCTCTCCCTCTATTTCCCTCCCTTTCTTTCTCCTTCTCTCTCTCCCTTTCTATCCCTCTTTATTTCTCTCTACCCCTCTTTTTCTCCCTCCCTATTTCTTTCTCCTCTCTCCCTCTCTTTCTCTCTCCCTCTTTCTCTCCCTCTCTATTTTTCTCTTTCTCTCCCTCTCTCTATTTCTCTCTCTCCCTCCCTCGCCCATTGTCCCTTCCTTCTTTCCTTCCTTCCCTCCCTCTTTGTCCTTTCCTCCTTCCCTCCCTCCCATTGTCATTTCTTTCTTTCCTTCCTTCCAAATCCATTTTTACCAAGAAACCTGATGCCCACTTAACTCTTTATGAAGCACCAGAGGAAAGTTGGGGAAGATCTATACTTGGAGGTTGCCAGCTCATTTAATAAGCTTTATTCCAGCAACAGAAACACCTCGCATTCGCTCAGAGTCAGTCCACGCACGCCAACAATGCTGTTGTGGACCACAGGGCAGGAAGGCGCCTTTGATACAGGAGGGATGGAAGACGCACCAAAGTGTCCTTTGCCCTGCTCGCCTTCTGCAGATGCAGGCAGAGTCCCGGGTGGGGGGAGATCCAGCACTCAGGGAAGCGCACAATAGCAACTCACAACCAGCTGCTCTTCGGGGATGGAGGCACAAAGCCAGCCAGACAGGGCTCGGAGCAGTTGAGTGTCCTGGACTACAGCTGCGCTTCCACCTTTACCAGGGCGGTCCCAGCAGCATAGCACAGTGCAGGGCACCAGCATGCCCCACTGCCACAGAAGCGGCTCACCGGACCAGCCCCAACTCCTTCATCCCTGACAGGCCCTCATCCCGGAGCCTCCCACTGCTGGAAACCTGCGGCGGCGGCATAGCAGGGCTTGCGAAAAGTGGGGCGGATGGCGGTGGCTGCTCCTGGTGCCAAGTAAGAGCAAGCAGGGAAGGCCACTCCTGCTCGAAAGCCAGGATTCAGCCGGCGAGCCGCTCACGCGGGGCTCTCCCAGGGCTGGCAGGCTGAATGGGGACCAGCCTCTCCCTCTCCGCACTAGAGCAGCACCCATGGAGGAGGCCCTGCGGCCTAGCTTTCTCTTACAGAAAGCAAGCTGAAACAGAGTGAGGGAGATTGCCAGGAATGCGAATCGGCCGATCTTGCGCTGCTGCAATCTCCCTCACTTGGTTTCAGCTTGCCTTGCTGCAAGAGAAAGCAAGCTGAAACCGAGCGAGGGAGATTGCAGCAGCACAAGATTTGTGTTCCTGGCAATCTCCCTCACTCCATTTCAGCTTGCTTTCTCTTGCAGCAAGGCAAGCTGAAACCGAGCGAGGGAGATTGCAGCAGTGCGAGATCGGCATTTCTCAGCACACGCCAATTCGTGCTCCTGGCAATCTCCCTCGCTTTCCACTTGTGGAGGTCAGGGCTGGCCATACGGATCAGCTGGTGATTCCCTGACCTCTGCCAACTGGCCAACTGTATGGAGTCGCCAACAGTGGGGGAGAGGACGGAGATGGGCACATTTTCCCCTCCAGATCCGCATTCTGATGGCTTCACCTACCCTGGCACGCATCAGGAAAACAAATGTGGGCCTTGATTCCCACCTGCTGCCACAGGATGAATCCTCAAGGAGGGTGCACGCCATCTGGCCGCTTTGCTTTCCCCTTTGCATTGCACATCGGGAAGAGGAGAGGGGGAAATCTCTCAAGCCCTGGGAGGGAGGCAATGTGAGGGCCATGAGGGGTGTCGCAAGCTCGCAGGGGGGAAGGAAAAGAAGATGAATGTGAGTGGACGCAAACACCTACCTGCCAAGGGAGTGGATGGCTCTGGGGGAAGGACAACATGGTTGCTGCACAATGAGTCCCAGGGGAGGGGGGCCTCACTCTGCGCCTGCGCTCTTCACGCAGCCTGGTAGGTTCCTGCAGCAGCATGTTTTCCGGCAGCAAGCAAGCTGGGAAGGAGCAGGGGGGGAGGAAGATGACACCGCGTACCAGCCACGTGCTCGTGTACCACCAGTGGTACGCGTACCACCGGTTGAAAAGCCCTGGCTTAGTGAATCACTGCAATTAACTCAGTGTTAAGTGAATCTGACATTGACTTTGCTTGTCACAAGGTTACAAAAGCTGATCACATGAACCTGGTTCACTGCAACTGTCATAAATATGAGTCAGTTGCCATGTGCCTATTATAACCCTTTCTAATAATTGTACATTAGAAAACTATTGGAAAGCATGTCCTTCTGCTTCCAGTCTCTCCGTGAACATAGATTCTGTACAGATACAAGTTTTTCACTAGGCTTTTTATACTTATATTTAATATGTGTATTAAAATATAAAAATATATTTAATATTTTTATTTATTCTATCTATCTGTATGTCTGCCCACCTTCCTACCTACTTTCCTATCAGTTTCACTTTTGTTTTTAAATTTTGATAACCAACCAGAGTGCTCACCAGAGCAGAAAGCAAATATAAATTAAATAAATCAACTTGCTGGTCAACCAACCCATTAGTGTGGGGAGGAAAGGAATGCTATGAGTCCCATCCCCTAAGGAGGTCTATATGGCAGGATCTAGAAGAAGGACCTTCTCCATAGTGGCTCCCTACCTCTGGAATATTATCCCTCCAGAAATTAGACCGGTCGCCACTCTGACACTCTTTAGTAAGGCCCTGAAGACATAGTTTTGTCAATGGGCCTGGGGAACCCAGAATGGGATGAAGCCAATTAAATGGCTGATTTGAGTGTGTTTTGTAACCGAGTGGGGTGCGAGTTATTATTTTATTTTTTTAATGATTTATTGTTTTTTATTATTTTTATTTTTTCTACATTGTGTTTTTATTGTCTGTTAGCTGCCTACACTCGCTTTGAGTAGTAGGCAGTTATATAATTTTTCTAAAAACAAATAAATATCAAATTATACAAAAAGTTAAGATTTTTCCTTATTTATATTGGACACATATCCACTTAAAACACCTTAAAGTTTTTGTCTTTTCAATTATTCTAGCACATTTTCCTCAATTATTCTTCTACCTTCCAGCATTTGGTAATAGAGAAATAATTATTGTTACTTATATGCTCACTATGTAAACATAATTTTGCATATATAAAAATGTACTTCCTTTTTCATCAAAACTTCATTAAATATAAATAATATTATTCTTATTTTTCTTAGCAAGTAGGCAAAAGTTAAAGTGTATTGACCCTTCTAAAAGGGATACACTTATCTTCCAGATGTTATAAGGTTCATTAAACAGCCCTGAAGGAAACTGTTAAAGAATGGACACAGAAAATATGAGGTAAATAGAATGTGAGGGTGTTAGCATACAATTTGTCTGCATGGGGTGTGTTTCATCACATTTTATAGGTTAGTTAAGAATAATGAAAGAGAGGTAAAATTACTACTGAATAAGATCTCATTGCTTTAAAACATATAACAGACAAATAGAATACCGTAAAAATATTTAAATATTTAAACACTTTTAAAATAAAAATAATTATATATTTACATAATACATTTCTATAAATTGTAATGAACATGTCTTTGGCTTGATTCTGTTTGTCTGATGCTTTATCACTATCACATTTTGTATGTATTTGATTAGTAACACAGTAATTATAAGCATTATTTAAAGTCAAATTAAAAAAAATTAAAATTACATTTGTATATGTATGCATGAGCATATGCACTCTTAACTAAAATTAAAATAACTCAAACTACAAACTGGATTCTTTCAAAAAACATTTTTCTCAATTGTATGATTTCCGTTTTCAGTTTATGTCCAGTATAAAAGAAGAAAACATTGTGGACTTTTATTAGAATAAATTTTTGCTCCAGATCTCTTAACACAACCAAATGTTTAAAGATTAGATTGAAATTCTGAAATTATTTATTCCTGGAATAATAACCACTTATAAGAAATTGAACAGAAAAATTCTAACTCCATGTGGGTGAGTGGGAAGCTCCCTTCTACCAATAAGTAAGTTCAACCTTTACATCAGGGGTGTCAAACTCACTGCATCACGTGACATATTATGACATATCATGACTTTTTCCCCCTTGCTGGAGCATGGCTTTTGTGTGACGCATCCAGCCCGTAGGCTGGCAATTTGACACCCCTGCTCTACATTAAGGACATCTTCATATGTATTTATATTATCCGTGCACACATCCTTTCTCAAGTCAGACAGATTGTATTGTTCATAGCCAATTGTCATTACAGTATATACCATAGGGAAAAAGTATGTAAAAGATAATTGATCCAGGGTTGCTAACATAGTTTTAATAAATGAATGTAAATTTTCAAAAACATAACTAGAGACAAGTAGACTTTTTAAACAAATAGAGACCAGTTTAAGAATGGAAGAACAACAGCAGCAAGATCCCTAGAGAGAGGGTGATAACATCACTTAAAAAAGGAAAATGAAAAAGAAGAAATTCTTTAATAGATAAGAATAGTTCTTAGCAATAGTTAGATGAATAACAGGGCAAGATAAAAAGGCCTTAAAATATTGGCAATCTTTTTTGCTCATGAGGTGAATATGGGAACATAGGTGAGAGGGGAAATGCAGTCACTAACTGCTAAAGCTTGACTTGCTCCAGATTGAACTGTCACCAAGGCATTACATACCAAGGGATAATAGAGATAAGCCATGGAGACAAAGCAAATTAGTTGGTATATTTTCTGCCAGCACATGAATGAAAAGAGCACACATGAAATCACATCTCTGGATATGCCCAGAGAAGGAAAATAAGATTATCACCTTAACAGTAAAAATTCCTGAATAGATAGATAGAATACTGCCATCTGAATTACAGGAGAACTTAAGTCAGGGGTGTCAAACTGCCAGCCCATGAGCCAGATGCATCATGCCTAAATTGCACTCACCCCATTGCCAGCCATGGAAAAGTCGCCTGACTTAAGTGAAGAAATTTAGCGTATAATTGAACACTTATTTATTCTTCTTCAAAGAAGAAAGGTAAAGGGGAAAAAAACCCAGTTTCTGAACAAAAGTAACTCTGATTCAAAGAGCCTTTTTAACTAAGACACTAAATTCATTATGGAAAATGATTTTAGTTTCAGATATCTATAGATAGAATCAAACACCAGGGCAAGATTTAGTCTCTGTGTATACATTTTTGTTTTTATTATTTTGCTAACAAAAACAGAAAAACTCTTCCATGTAAGTAACAGTTCTATATCAGTTAGTTCTCTTAGAAGTTAGTTCTCATTAAGTATTTGTGGAGTTCTTAAATGGCTGCATTCATGTGCTTCTATGAGCAAAGTTCACATGACCAAATCACAGTGTACTTCAGTCTATTCCTTAGGTCAGTTTCATTCTTACATTTTTTAAAAAAGTAGCATTTTTATGTTTGGGTCTAACATTACTTATTATTAGATCTTTAATGAATTTGATGAATTCTATTTTATGTCCAAATTCTGGTTTTATTTTCTTTCCTCTTTCCAAAGCAATTTTTAATCCTCCCAATGTCCTATCTTTTGCTTTCTTTTCATGTTTTCTATAATTTCTAGACTCATTGGCATGATTAGCAAGCTCCTTTTATAATTCCAGTATAAAAAGGTTTATACTCTCACTATTTCTTCTCATGAAATCATTAACAACTTCAACAAGTCCCTTTTGTAAATCCAATGTAAAAAGATTATCCATATGAGTGTTCAGGTTTAGGATTTATATATCATTTTAATTGTAAAATTGGTTTCATTTGTAAACCAATATGTCATGTTTTTAGATAACCACTATTTCATACTTTTTCAATCTATTTCCCATAGGTTGTCATTTTAGAATCTATTTCAGTTTTATTCAGTGGAACTTGTTCCTCTTCAATGACATAATCTAGTTTTTCTATCACAACAAATAACTTTAAAATTATGTTCTGAGCCCAATATTCATAGATCTCTTTGAACAAATCTATTGATGCATTTATATTTTTCTGGTGCCCTATCATGACCAACCTTCAAAGTCATTTTATCACTTCTAGACATGAAGTTTCCCATTAGAAGAATTCTTATAGTTAAATTCAAAGTTATAATTCAAGTCAGTGTAATCCTGCACTTATACAGGCAACACAACTCAGATCTTTTAAGAGAAAATACAAACAGCAGAAAAGGCAAATGTATAGAAGGATGAAACATAGTAAATGAGAAATTAGAAATCTACCTCTTATTGCAGGATCTTCTGCAAAATTTAGCAAAAATTAAGGTAGGCTTTTCCAAAGAATATTAAGTATAGAAAAGATAGGATATGAGATAGGGCCGTGGTGGTGAACCTATGGCACGCATGCCACAGGTGGCACACAGAGCCCTCTCTATGGGCATGTGTGCTGTCGCCCCAGTCCTAGGCCTTCAGCTGGGTTTTATAAAACCTTTTCACTTTAGGCCTCCACTGCCGTGTGCAAAAAAAAAAACTTCAATCAATTAATTTCAGCTTCTCATGGGGAAAAAAAGATCTCGCAAAGTTGGAATTGATTGATTTAACTTTTTACTCCCACCCAGTCTATTGTTAACACTGCAGCCACACCCACCCAATGGGCCATGCCCACCTAATGGGACACACCCACCCAGTGGAACACACCCACCCAATGGGACATGCCACCCACCATCCAACGATACATAAGTGGGTTTTGGGTTGCAATTTGGGCACTAGGTCACTAAAAGGTTCTCCATCATGAGATAGGATATTGCCTGTCAATTCTACTATTTACCCATTGTCCGTATTAACCTTAACTGACTTTGCTCTTTGATATTATTTAAACAAGGAAAAGCAGCAAAAGACAAAAAAACAAAAAAAACCACCTTCAGATACTTTTTTCATTTCTTTGAATCCACTAATTCTTTATCATTCTGAAAATCATTGAAGTAAGATGAGTTATGATATATGTCATGTTAATAAAATATGCTTATAAAAAGATCAGGTCACCTTCACAAAAGAACTTTGCAAAATGTAAATCAGAATGCAGATACACTTCTTTGTTCTATATATAACCCTTTCTATCTAATCTGACAGCTTGTTCAATACAGGAGTTCTAGACAATGGTGGGATTCAAATATGTGAACAACCAGTTCTCTGTGTGGATGTCGCTTCTGGAAGTCCATTTTGGGCCTGGGCAACAAAAAATTAGCTACCAGTTCTGCTGAACTGGTGTGAACTGGCTGAATCCCACCATGGTTCTATAGCATGAGTGAATTTAAAGATTTTCAAATAGGAAGCAACCTCTACAAATCTCCATGTTCTCTTAAGTGCTCTAGGGAAGCTTAAAAATATTTACAATAAATGCCTTAAAGATTTTTAAGGAATGTCTTTAAGTCCCTTCTTAGTTAACTAAATATTCCAAAAGTTTTTCAACTTTTCTGATAAAATATGTTTTATATACTGCTACCTTTCTTCATGGCCGTCCTCTAAACCTTATCAGCTGCTTATTGTTATGCTTTAATTTACAGATGGAATTCAATTAATGAGAGTGAAAAACTGAGTCAGTGATTAAAACTGAAATATTAAAATACGCTCTGAGAAATGCAAGAGATATATTCTAAGAAAGAAATAACAAGTGTTACTCTACCTAGGGCAGCAAAATACCTCTTTTCTCTCTAAAGACTGTTTCAGCTGTACTTTCAATGTTATAAAACTATCAGCAGGGTAATACAATATTTCTTTTGAAATACTACTTTTTTGTGTCAGGCATGGTACATGAACATACATTTCTTAAGGCTAGTCCAAATTCTTTGTTCACATGTTTTGTCTCTGATGCAGTGAACAATTGCCCTGCTCTCTGCAACATACAATTCAGCAATTCATAGGTTTTTTAAATGTCTACTTTCATTCATTTATCATGGCCTTCTGCTTCAAGGCTACCCTGAGGCATCTTACTTCCAGTCTATGTTGAGAAGTCTTGACATGGACTCGAAGCATAAAATCTGAAAGCATTCTGGCAGATTATAAAGGCAGCTGTAGAAGACTGAATGTACCAGACAGAAAAAAGATGATTTGATCCTTTTGACCCAGATTTAATGCTTTGGGAAATTTTCTTGTTTGCTTTAGTCTCAACTTTCCCACCTTAACCAGCTCCCAAAAGCTTTCCTTAAAGAAAGGCATTGTATTGAAATTAGTAGTATAATGCCATAATCAAACTGGAACCACACATTTGCAATAAATACATCAGTACAACATATTATGAAGCTTTGATTGATATTGTTGTAGCCTCATTTTCCCTTGCCAGAGACTTTTCCAGGTAGAATTGAAAGAAGAAAAGGAAAAAGTGAGCAATTAGAATAATATATATATATATATATATATATATATATATATATATATATATATATATATATATATATATATATATATATATATATATATATATATATATATATATATATATATATATATATATATATATATATATATATATATATATATTTGTTTTCGTAGATTCTCGCGGGTGTCTGTATGTGTAGGTCTAGAGTCTCGGGTTTCTTCCCGCGTTCCTTTCATCTTCAGAAAGTTGTGGCGACGTTTCGACGAAATCCCATCCGTCATCATCAGGCCGGAGTATTCCTCCTGCTGCTTTCAGGAGCAATGCGTGGTCTGTCTGTTCCTTTCCTTCCAACTGCCGGTGGGGCTGTGTTCTGACTGGGTGGAGGCGTGGCTGCTTTCTGATTGGGTGGGGGTGTCCTCCGACTGGGTGGAGGCGTGGTTGTCTTCTGATTGAGTGGAGGCGTGGCTGTCTTCTGATTGGGTGGATGTGTGGTTGTCTTCCGATTGGTTGGAGGCGTGGCTGTCTTCTGATTGGGTGGGGTGTGTTCTGAATGGGTGGGGTTTTTTGTTGTGTCGTAATATCCTGAGTGTTGTGATTTGGTGTTTTGAGGAGTGGGTTGTGTAGTGGCCTCCAGAGCTTTGGCTTGGCTCCGAGTTCGAGGACCCGCCATGCATCTCTGGTATGGGTCAGTCAGGTTCGTGTGTGCGTTCTTCTGCTTGGGTGATAGCACTTTTGCTTGACTTGTTCTGTCTTCTGTGTGGGAGAGTTTTTGTTCTGGGTGTGGATGAGTCTTGCTGGGGCTGGTGGCATTTGGGGTTGTTTGTTGGTTTTTTAAATCCTTGTTTGCTGAAATTCGTTTGTCTATCAATGCTGGTTTCCAAATGGCATGTAGGCGGGAGGTGTCGTCTCGCTTGTTCATACTGTCTGGGTGTTTTTCTATTTCAATGGCTTCTCTGATTATTCTGCTATTGAGATGTTCTATTTTGGCGATTGTTTTTGTACCTTCAAAATTGATGTTGTGTCCCGTAGTGTTTATGTGTTGTACTAGTGAAGATGTGTGATCTTTCTTCTGTACTGAGTTCTTATGTTCTTCTACATAGAGGTACGTGTAGAAGAACATAAGAACTCAGTACAGAAGAAAGATCACACATCTTCACTAGTACAACACATAAACACTACGGGACACAACATCAATTTTGAAGGTACAAAAACAATCGCCAAAATAGAACATCTCAATAGCAGAATAATCAGAGAAGCCATTGAAATAGAAAAACACCCAGACTGTTGTGATTCAGGGTCAGCCTGTGGGTTCGGCAGTTGGGTCGGATGACTCGGATGACTCAGATGAGGGGGAGGAGGGGGGTGTTGAAGAAGAACTTGCTGATGATGGCTTGGAGGCTCCGCAGAGCCCCCAGCCAGGCCCCTCTTACTTGGTGGAGACCCAGCTGTGTGAGCCTGACAGTGTGGATGAAGATGACCCACAGCTGGCCCTGTTCAAGGACGCCCGACGCAGGAGGCAGTCAAGTAGGAGCAAGCAGAGAAAGGCTGTGGGACTTCTCGGAAGGAGGCAAAGAGAGGCCACGCCCTGAACTCTTATAAAGGGAGTGTTTGGGGGAGGGCTGGTTTGCTGAAAGCAACCGCTCCGATAGAGGATCAAAGTTCCGGTATCTTGTTTCATGTTTTGTTTGTTTGTGTAATAAATTTGGCAGACGTATTCCAGCCTCTGCCGTTTGTACAGGGGTTGCCTTTCTGCAAGGCTGGTACAGAACACAGACAGTATGAACAAGCGAGACGACACCTCCCGCCTACATGCCATTTGGAAACCAGCATTGATAGACAAACGAATTTCAGCAAACAAGGATTTAAAAAACCAACAAACAACCCCAAATGCCACCAGCCCCAGCAAGACTCATCCACACCCAGAACAAAAACTCTCCCACACAGAAGACAGAACAAGTCAAGCAAAAGTGCTATCACCCAAGCAGAAGAACGCACACACGAACCTGACTGACCCATACCAGAGATGCATGGCGGGTCCTCGAACTCGGAGCCAAGCCAAAGCTCTGGAGGCCACTACACAACCCACTCCTCAAGACACCAAATCACAACACTCAGGATATTACGACACAACAAAAAATCCCACCCATTCAGAACACACCCCACCCAATCAGAAGACAGCCACGCCTCCAACCAATCGGAAGACAACCACACATCCACCCAATCAGAAGACAGCCACGCCTCCACTCAATCAGAAGACAACCACGCCTCCACCCAGTCGGAGGACACCCCCACCCAATCAGAAAGCAGCCACGCCTCCACCCAGTCGGAACACAGCCCCACCTGCAGTTGGAAGGAAAGGAACAGACAGACCACGCATTGCTCCTGAAAGCAGCAGGAGGAATACTCTGGCCTGATGATGACGGGCTCTGTGGAGCATTTGAAATGGCTACCCACAGGTGTCTAGCAAAGCATACCTTCAAAAAGCCTAAAGAAAGTTGTGTAAGGTTTGTGTAAAACAAATGGGATAACATTGTTCTCCAAATCAGACCAGAGTCCTGTCAATTCAGCATCTTGTTTTCAAAAATGAACAGCTGTTGCCTTTGTATCCTCTTGGTGAATTCTCTTTGGCAGAAGTTTATTTTGTGTGTTGTTTTCTTGCAGCTGCTATTTAAAGACATGTATTTTTTTGTTTCAGAAAGAAAGATATAGTTGTCATTATTTGCACTCCATGGTTTTGTCTAGTTCCATTTAAAAGCTCTACAAATTGGTGACTATAATCATAACCCTTGATAGCAGTATGACAGTTTAGCCCTGTGTTTTATAAAGACATATGTCCTTTTCAGTGCTTTTTTTGTAAAAGAAAAAGGTGCCGGAACTCACACATGTCATACAACCTGCCTTGCTTACCCTACAAGGTTCCATCCAAAAAAGGTGCCGGAACTCCGTTCTGAGCGTTCTATGAGAAAAAAAGCCCTGGTCCTTTTACAATTTAACTTTATTTGATAAAAAGGTTAGAGTATTATGAAAATGGGAAGAAAATAGTTTCCACATGTCATCTTCCACACTTTTGCAGGAATTGTGTATGTTTCTCCTATTCTTTTTAATGGAGTTATGAATTTGTTTTCTAAATATATAAGATAACATAACCTGTTTTTTATTCTACTGAAATGGCCTTTCAAGTTGAATATTTTTATTTACATTTTTCATATAAGTTAAATTATTTAACTTTCTTTTAAAAATGAGATTCACCATTGACAAATGAAATTATTTTGATACAGTTGTATTTTAAACTCTATTTCACAATCCTTTGTAAAGTTTTTCATACTAAAATGAGTCATAGTACTAATTGGAGTCCATCTGATTCCCTTTTTCTGAAATACTTCTTTCAAAACATCCACAGCTCTATAACTAAGCACAAATTAAGAATGCTTATATACTATTTATTAAGCAACTTACATCAGAGTTTTGACAGGCACCATCTTAAGATAAATAAGGATGGCTAAGAACATTTCTTTCTCTTTCTCTGTCTGTCTGTCTGTCTCTTTCTCTCTCAACATAATTGGCAGATTTTCTAGTAAACAGGAAATATTATATGACAAGTGAAAATGAACATTGGAGACAACAATACTGACACAATTTTCTATCCAGGTAAACAGTGTCATATTCAATCATATTTTTAGTGATACTGCACACACAATTACACACAATTCTTTTTATTAGCTACATGATGGAGATACATACCCTCTATCACAGGGGTGTCAAACTGCTGGTCCATGGGCCAGATGCATCATAGCAAAACCTCATCCACCCCATTGCTGGCAATGGCAAAAAAGTCATGATACGTTGCGACACATCACATGACGTTGCAAGTTTGACACCCCTGCTCTATCACTTAGTGTAAGAAGGCCAAATGCCTTCACAAATGTAAATTTGAACTTTGGCTATCACCATAGTATATTATTTTTGTTGTGCACAAAGTATGTTGATCTGTATCATATGTACTTCTAACTATGGATTCATTGCTATGGCTGAACAAACAACAACAAAAAATCCAAAATATCTGCAGAAATTATTCCAATATGAAAAGTTAACATCTCTGATAAAAATCAGTTATTATTTTTAATAATAAGAAATAGGTAGCCTTACTGCTTGAAAATTAGAAATCAATCTAATGCAAAAATGTGGCTAACTTTTTCATAAATTTAATTATACACAAAAAGAAAATTCTTAGTTATACTATAATACTTTTGGTTAATGTCTTTAGATAAGATAACCTTTATTGTATTTTTTTTTACTGTGGGCACAATGGCACACATCAAAAATGAAATTTAGTTGCTTGCTTTCAAAGTGGAACACATACATGACACACACCTAACCATACTATATACACATCCCTAGACATATATAACAGATAAATATTAAATACTGTCCATCTTAAATATATAACAGAAGGAGGAAGCTTGAGAGTTCACAAGGTTAATGCTATATGGTATGAAACTATGGCTGAATCTGGATGTTCTGCTGCGGATACTATGAAGCCTCCTCCCAGAAAATAACAAGGAAAACAGGTCATGAAGAGGATCTGTAGTGTCCCAGATAATCTTACGGACCCTGCTCAAGCAACGCTTCTGTGCTATGTCCTGGATGGAGGGGAGAGAACTGCCAATGATCTTTTCGGCCATCCGCACCACTCTCTGCATGGCCTTCCTGTCTGAAGCAGTGATACTTCCAAACCAGACTGTGATGCTGTATGAGAGAATGCTCTCGATCATTCCCCTGTAGAAAGTGGTCAGAACAGGGGAAGGAAGATGTGCTTTTCTCATGTGAAACAGAAAATGCAGGTGCTGCTGTGCCCACTTCACCAGTTTCTCACTGTTGAGCGACCAAGCTGCACACCCAGAAATTTGATGTTGGTAGCTGTCTGCACAGGTGAATCATTTATGCACAGAGAAGTGTGGCTGTGCCTGCCTTTTCTGAAATCGACAATGATCTCTTTGGTTTTTCCAGTATTTAAAACTACGCTGTTTTCCTTATACCAGTTCACGAACCCCTCAACCTCCTTGTGGAAATTTCCACCTTGTTATCATGAATAAGGCCCACTACTGTTGTATCATCTGTGAACTTCACAATATGGTTGGTGGCAAACCTAGCACAACAGTCATGGGTCAACAGGGTGAACAGCAGCGGACTTAGGACGCAGCCCTGAGGAGAACCTGTGCTCAAGAAAATGGTATTAGAGTTATTTGTTCCAACTTGAGGCCTGTTGGTAAGAAAATCAAGAATCCAGTTGCACAAAGGAGTGTTTAAGCCTAGAAGACCCAGTTTGTCTACTAGATGCTGGGGAATGATTGTGTTAAACACAGAACTGAAGTCGACAAACAACAAACACATGTGAGTATTTCTTTCCTCTAAGTGCTTCAAGCTCAGATGGAGAATGGAAGAAACAGCATCCTCCGTAGAGCGATTTGGTCTGTAGGCAAACTGAAGCAGGTCAAATGCTGGCAGGAGGCTGGATACGATAATGTCTTTTATCAGGTTCTCAAAGCATTTCATAATGGTGGATGTCAGTGCAACTGGACGGTAATCATTGAGGCCTGTAATTGTGGACTTTTTTGGCACTGGCAAGATGATGGCTGTCTTAAAGCACCATGGGATCACTGCCTGCTCCAATGAGAGATTGAAAATATCTGTGAGCACACAAGCCAGTTCATCTGCACATAACCCTAAGGACACATCCAGGGATGTTATCTGGACCTGCTGCTTTCCGAAAGTTAACTTTTTGCAGTGTCTTCTGGACAGAGGTGACATCAAAGATTAGCACTTGCTTGTCAGGATGGGATACAGCTTTCCTAGCAGGAGTGCTATTTGATGCCTCAAATCTTCCAAAAAATATATTCAGTTTGTTTAGGAAGTCTGTATCATCCTTGCATCTTTAAAGTTGCATGTGTGATGGAATATAGAGTACTGCTGTGTTTTCAATTCTGCTTTCTGCATTAAATGTTTAATTATTACATTTAGCAAATCATTCTTTCTTACAGTAAATAAAATAAATAAAAGTAAATAAAACTATGTGAGAGGGAATAAGAAGTAATTATACAGAGATACCATTTAATAATTACAAAAGAAAAGTTTTTCTGCTTTCTGCTTTTTTTCTTTGTTTCTAGATTTTTGTAGTTTTGAACAAAGAGTAATTTGAATAGAAAAAGTTTTATTTGTGAAATTCACCAAATTCTCACTCAAACTGAAAAATGTAATACAGGTAGTCCTTGATTTAAAACCTTAACTGAGTCCATAATTATGGTTGTAAGTCATTTCAGTTGTAAGTTGAGGCATGCACATAACCAGAAGAAACTTTGTGGCATTTTTCATGGTGGTCATTAAGCAAACACAGTTGTCATTAAGCAAATGTGGTGATTTTTCAGTGAACATGGTGGTTGTTAAATGAACTTATTCATTTGAATGGACATTTGTTGCCAGAAAATGGCAAGCAATGTTGTGAATCAGTCACCCAACTGTGATATGTTGTAAAGCTGATAAGCCCAACATGTGGTCATGTGATATTCTGTGGCAGTCATAACTTTAAACAAGTTATAGTAATTTTCTTTTTTTTTATTGAAGTTTTACAGTATTTTAACCCCCCCTTCCCTCCCCCTCCCCCCGACTTCCCCCCTCCCCATAGAGCCCACCCTTCCCTCCCCCTCCCCCCTGACTTCCCAGAGCTGAATATAGGGTATTGCCTCTAACAAACTTAAACTAGAATATGCTAGCTATCTATGAATACACTTAAAATCCTAACACACTTTAACTCCCATTAGACATACCTAAATAAAAATACATTTTGTTAAATTCTAATATGGTCACTCATGCGCTCGTGACCTCTCGTCTTGATTACTGCAACGCTCTCTACATGGGGCTACCCTTGAAGACCACTCAGAGGCTCCAACTGGTACAGAATGCAGCCACGAGAGTTGTACTGGGAGTTTCCCGATACTCCCATGTCACACCTTTACTCCGCGAGCTGCATTGGTTACCAGTTGTCTTCCGGGTGAGGTTCAAGGTGTTGGTAATGACCTACAAAGCCCTTCATGGCATGGGTCCAGAATACCTTGGGGAGCACCTGCAGCCGGCGTCAACTTCCCTCCGCCCAGTACGCTCCCACAGAGAGGGCCTCCTCAGGGTGCCACCGGTCAAAGAATGCCGACTGGTGGCCCCCAGGGGGAGAGCGTTCTCTGTGGGTGCACCGGATTTATGGAACCATCTTCCGGTTGAGCTCCGGATGGCGCCCGATCTCCGCTCCTTCCGGCGCGATCTTAAAACTTATCTCTTTAAACAAGCTGGCCTGGCCTGATGGGATGGGGTGGGATTTTTATAAATGACTTTAATTTTAAATTTGTATTAATTTATGGGCATTGTTTAATCATGTTTTAATAATTTTAATTTTTGTATCTAGTTTTTATGTATTGCCCTGTTCACCACCCTGAGTCCCTAGGGAGAAGGGCGGTATACAAATTAAATTAATAAATAATAAATAAATAAATAATACTCATTCATATGCTAAATGAAACTTTTTAGTCCCATATTTATTCTGAATGTAATCAATCCATCTTCTCCATTCCGAAATGTATCTTTGTTGCGAGTGATCTTTCAAATATGCTGAAATTTTTGCCATTTCTGCTAGGTTTGAAACTTTTAGAGTCCACTCTTCTATAGTAGGCAGATCCTCCTTCTTCTAATATTGCGATACCAAAAGTCTTGCTGCCGTTGTTAGATTCAACATCAATTTAATTTCTATAACAGTACAATCTGTAATAATACCCAACAGAAATAACTGCGGAGAAAACCTTATCTTTTCTTAAATATCTTCTGCATATTCCACCAAATTTTTATCCAAAAAGCCTTAACTTTTTTGCAAGTCCACCATATATGATAGTATGTTGCATCGTCACAACCGCACCTCCAACATTTAGGCTGATAATTTGGATACATACATGCTAATTTTTTGGGATCTAAATGCCATCTATAAAACATTTTATAAAAGTTCTCTCTTAAATTTTGTGCCTGTGTAAATTTTACATTTCTGACCCAGATTTTTTCCCAAGTATCCATCATTATTGGCTCCTGAATATTCTGGGCCCATTTTATCATACAATCTTTAACAAGTTCCATTTCTGAATCTATTTCTATCAATGCATTATATATCCTTCTTATATGCGCTTGACTTTGATCTCTAATTTGTTTTACCAAACTTTCATCAGTTGTTGAAATACCAATTTTCTGATCTTCTTTCCATCTAGCTTGTATCTGCCCATACTGAAACCGAGTTTGTACTATCTTTTCTTCTTTTAAAATATTGAATGGCTTTAGTTGCCATACATTCCTTTTCTTAAACATTTGGAAGTAGAAGAAATCTTAATGTGCAAAATATATATTTTTTGTTTTCCATGCATGTACATAGAGACTTGTGATGAAGAAATTAGTCATTGTACTGATTAATTTGGTATGAATATATGGGATGCTTAACCAATGTAGCTGAAATTCAAAGCGAGTTCAAAACATGGGAAGCTGAGAATCTCAACATGTTCTTCAAGACCTCTTTGTATCTTCCTGTTCTGGTTTTACCACCTGCTTTGAGAAAGTGGTTACTAGCCTCTTTTGCAGTATTTTGAGTGATACCTCACCTAGTCAGGCTATCTCTCTGCACACCTTGATTTTGCTGGCGCTTTTAAGGATGCACCTTCTATCAATTAAGGAAGAAGTATCCAATAGTATGATCCGTCCCATCTGGCAGGGTTGGTGTGCTCCAAGTTCCATTGATTAAATAATGCCACCCAATGGGCCCCTAGATGTGCACTTTCTCTGTAGCAGCACCTGCCCTTTGAAATGAAGTGCTCACCAAGTTCAAACTGCTCCCAACTTGCTTTTGTTTTGAAGGGTCTTAAAGTCTCTTTCCCCAGGCCTTTGGAGAGGATAATTGATGTCTCTTTCCTTTTACCTATTTCCTTCTGGGTTTATTTTCTTTGCCATCATTATTCTTCTATCTTGTAATGCTTGCTACTGTTCTTTGTTTTAAAATGTTTTAATGATTACATGTTTTAATATTCATTATTATTATTACTACTGTTAACTGAGTGTAGCATGAAGATGCATGTAAAGTAAGAGATGTTCTGGTACGTACAACTAAAAATAAAAACAGCTTGTTCTTTCTGCAACCTAGATATATAAAATATTTGAAATGAGGGGAAAATGCCAAATTCACCTATATTACCTTATAATTTCCAAGTGCTTTTGTTTCTTATGATCAGTTTAAACTACTGTAATGTGTATAGCAGCTTTAAGGTGAGGTCACCAAATTGAAATAGTCTTGTTTACCAAAGATTATTAAAAACATCAGAAGCAGAAGCTGATAATAGATAATAAGAAAGAAAGGCACATGAAATGATGCTGAGAAATGGATGAAGAAAAACATTTGGAGCCTTGGAAACCTAAATAAAGGGACCCTTTCCTTAGAAATGATAACATCAATAAATTAAGAATAATGTAATAATAATATTGACAACCCCTTCATGGATTACTGCCTTGTCATGGCAAAGGGGCTTGCATAATTCAATGAAGCTATGAGCTATGCCATGCAGGGCTACCCAAGATGGACAGGTCATAGCAGAGAGTTCTGACAAAATGTGATCCACTAGAGAAGGAAATGGCAACCCATTCCAGTATCTTTGCCATGAAAACCCTATGGATAGTACCAAAAAACAAAACAATATGACATTGGAAGATGAGCCCCTCAGGTCGGAAGGTGTCCAATATGCTACTGGGAAAGAGCAGAGGGCTAGTACTAATAGTGCCAGAAAGAATGAAGTGACTAGGCCAAAGCCGAAAGGATGCTAAGCTGTGGATATATCTGGTGGTGAAAGGAAAGTCCGATGCAGTAAAGATTTTTCTCCATAGGAACCTGGAATGTAAGATCCATGAATCTTACAGAAGAAATGGAGTAGCCTTCATAGTCAATAAAAGAGTAGGAAAAGCAATACTGGGATACAATCTCCAAAATGACAGAATTATCTCAGTTTGAATCCAAGGCAAACCATTCAATATCACAGTAGTCCAAGTCTATGCCCCAACCACCAGTGCTTAAGAGGATGAAATTGACCGGTTCTATGAAGCCCTACAGCACCTTATAGAACTAACACCAAAAAATGATGTCCTTATCATCATGGGCGATTAGAATGCTAAAGTGGGATGCCAAAAGATAACCGGAATAACAAGCAAATTTGGCTTTGGAGTACAAAATGAAGCAGGGCACAGGCTGATAGAATTTTGTCAAGAGAATACGATGGTCATAGCAAACACTCTTTTCCAACAACCCAGGAGACAGCTCTACACATGGACATCACCAGACGGTCAACACAAAAATCAGATTGACTATGTGCTCTGCAGCCAAAGATGGAGAAGCTCTACACAGTCAGTAAAAACAAGACCAGGAGCTGACTGTGGCTCAGACCATGAGCTTCTCATTGCAAAGTTTAGGCTTAAACTGAAGAAAGTAGGGAAAAGTACTAGGCCATTCAGGTATGAATTAAATCATATCCCTGGTGAATATATAGTAGAGGTGACAAATAGATTTAAGGAATTAGATCTGATAGACAGAGTGCCTGAAGAACTATGGACAGAGGTTCGCAACATTGTACAAGAGGTAGCAACTAAAAACATCCCAAAGAAAAAGAAATGCAAGAAAGCAAAATGGCTGTCTGAGGAAGCTTTGCAAATAGCTGAGGAAAGGAGGGAAGCAAAAGGCAAGGGAGAAAAAGAAAGATACACACAATTGAATGCAGAATTCCAGAGAATAGCTAAAAGAGATAAGAATGCCTTCTTAAATGAACAGTGCAAAGAAATAGAAGAAAACAATAGAATAGAGAGGACCAGAGATCTCTTCAAGAAAATTGGAGAGATGAAGGGAACGTTTCATGCAAAAATGGGTATGATAAAGGCCCAAAATGGCAGGGACCTAACAGAGGCAGAAGAGATTAAGAAGAGGTGGCAAAATTACACAGAAGAATTATACAAGAATGAACTTAACATCCCTGATAACCACGATGAAGTGGTCACTGACCTTGAGCCAGACATCCTAGAATGTGAAGGGAAGTGGGCCTTAGAAAAACTGAGCAACAACAAAGCTAGTGGAGGTGACAGTATTCCAGCTGAGCTATACACAATCTTAAAAGATGATGCAGTAAAAGTGCTACACTCAATTTGCCAGCAAATTTGGAAAACTCAACAGTGGCCACAGGATTGGAAAAGATCAGTTTACATTCCAATTCCAAAGAAAGGCAGTGCCAAAGAATGTTCAAACTATCACACCATTGCACTCATTTCACATGCTAGTAAAGTTATGCTTAAAATCCTACAAGCTAGACTCCAGCAGTATGTGGATCGAGAACTACCAGAAGTACAGGCTGGATTTTGAAGAGGCAGAGGAACTAGAAATCAAATTGCCAACATATGCTGGATCATGGAGAAAGCTAGGGAGTTCCAGAAAAACATCTACTTCTGCTTCATTGACTATGCTAAAGCCTTTGATTGTGTGGATAACACCAAACTGTGGCAAGTTCTTAAAGAGATGGGAATACCAGACAATCTTATTTGTCTCTTGAGAAACCTATATGCGGGTCAAGAAGAAACAGTGAGAACTGGGCACGGAACCACTGATTGGTTCAAAATTGGATAAGGAGTCCGGCAAGGCTGTATACTGTCGCCCTGCCTATAACTTATATGCAGAGAACATCATGAGAAAGGCAGGGCTAGATGAATCAAAAGTTGGAATTAAGATTGCCGGGAGAAATATCAACAACCTAAGATATGCAGATGATACCACTCTAATGGCAGAAAGTGAAGAGGCACTAAAGAGCCTCTTGTTGCGGGTGAAGAAGGAGAGTGCAAAAGTTGGGATGAAACTTAACATTAAGAAAACCAAGATCATGGCATCTGGCCCTCTCAATTCCTGGCAAATAGATGAGGAAGAAATGGAGGTAGTGACAGATTTTATTTTCCTGAGCTCCAAGATCACTGTAGATGGGAACTGTAGCCAAAGAAATTAAAAGACACTTGCTCCTGGGGAGGAAAGCAATTGCAAATCTAAATAGCACACTAAAAAGCAGAGACATCACCCTGTCAACAAAAGTGTGTATAGTCAAGGCTATGGTCTTCCCAGTTGCAATGTATGGCAGTGAAAGTTGGACCATAAGAAAGGCTGAGCGCCAAAGAATTGAGGCCTTTGAACTATGGTGCTGGAGAAGACTCCTGCGAGTCCCTTGGACTGCAAGGCGATCAAACCGGTCAGTCTTAAAAAAGATCAACCCTGACTGCTCTTTTGAAGGCCAGATCCTGAAGTTGAAACTCAAATACTTTTGCCAGCTTATGAGAAAGAAGGACTCACTGGAGAAGAGCTTAATGCTGGGAAAGATTGAGGGCAATAGAAGAAAGGGATGACAGAGAGGTAGGTGGCTGGATGGAGTCACTGAAACAGTAGGCGTGAGCTTAAATGGACTCCAGAAGATGGAGGACAGGAAGGCCTGGAGGAATGTTGTCTATGGGGTCGCAATGGGTCAGACATGACTTCGCAGCTAACAACAACAACAACATTGACAAACCTTCCAAAATTAGTGTATATCCCCGATCATAAGAGGTAGAGAGAATTCTTATCACTGCACAATTCATCTATATTCTTAGTGAGGAAATATGGTAGCCTAAGTAATTCAACACAAATATGGTAGCCCAAGTAATTCAACACCTATTTGAATTTAACAGGAGTGAAGAGAAGGATCTTTAAAAATAAGTAAATATTTTAATTGCATTATTAACAATGTATCTAAAAATCATAGAAATATGTTTCAAAAGAACAAGGGTCTTCCTCATCAGATTTAAGGTGC
This sequence comes from Vipera berus, assembly GCF_964194415.1. NCBI lineage: Eukaryota > Metazoa > Chordata > Lepidosauria > Squamata > Viperidae > Vipera > Vipera berus. Next base: position 48,790,077 of record NC_138209.1, on the reverse strand, counting down.
TGGTACTTACCTTTAAAGCCCTACATGGCTTAGGCCCGGGATATCTGCAGGACCGTCTGCTGCCGGGGACGACTTCCCATAGCCCAGTGCGCTCACACAGAGAGGGCCTCCTCAGGGTGCCGTCGGCCAGACAATGTCGGCTGGCGACCCCCAGGGGGAGGGCCTTCTCTGTGGGAGCGCCAGCCCTTTGGAATCAACTCCCCCTTGAGCTTCGGATGGCCCCGGACCTCCGGTCCTTTCGCCGCGACCTCAAGACGTTCTTTTTCCATCAGGCTGACCTGGATTGATGATGGGTTTTTTAAAGTTTTAATTTTAACTGTGTAATTAATATTTGGGGCTGTTATTTAATTTTCTCTTAAGTTTTGTACTGCTGTTTTTTTATTGTTGTTAGCCGCCCTGAGTCCTCTGGGAGATAGGGTGGCATATAAGTCCCATAATAAATAAATAAATAAATAAATCATTGAAATAGCAATGCTGAATATTCAAGCTTTTCTACAGTAAAAACCAAAAACGTTATTTATTTATGTTCTTCTTTCATGCAGTTCAGATGGCAATTCCTTTGGGGGCCAAATTGGTTAAAAACAATTCTTTCATTCATTCAGAAATATCTGATAGTATAGGACTAGTGGTAGTATAACAGATGCAGGACTGTTATACATTCATGGATGACACATACAGAGTCATTGTTTTTTATACAAAAGATAGCAGAATTGGTTGGAGAGGATTTATCATCAGTTAATTACTTTAGGTAAGCTACGTATTTGATATGGTGAAGATAAGATTTGTGGGAATCTAGGCTCTAGAAAGATTATGCATTTACAGAAATAATGGGATAGGTGATGTCTAAGCTTTTCCAGTTAACAGATGTTATTTGGCAGACTAAGATACTTTGGAAAGCGAGAATCTGTAACTTTTTCTATGTTCCCCTTCCTTCTCACCCATTCACTTTTCTTCACAACAGAAAAATTACATGTATATTATTCAAAAAATATAGAAGCTGATGAGGATGATACTAATTGATACTTTTACGTTTTTACTTTTTTATATGACAGACCTTTGCAATAATTTTTGACTATAAATAATAAAACTGATAGTTCATTTATTTCTGCATGGATTCCATCAGGATAGGCATTTTTTAAGATAGTTAATGAATAAAGGGAGGGTGGCAAACAAACTAATGGGTCATGTTACATATATTTCAAAAGTGTATGAAACAGGATTTAGTTTAATATTACAGTTTCTAAACACATCTATTACCTTATCTATCAAGGTGCTGGTGATGACCTATAAAGCCCTATATGGCTTGGGTCCGGGATATCTGAGGGAACACCTGCTGCCGGCATCAAGTTCCCTTCGTCCAGTGCGCTCCCACAGGGAGGGTCTTCTCAGGGTGCCACCGGTAAGAGATTGCCGGCGGACGACACCCAGGGATAGGGCCTTCTCAGCGGGGGCGCCTGCCCTTTGGAACCAGCTGCCAGTGGAGCTGAGGACTGCCCCCGACCTCTGTTCATTCCGCCGGGGCCTGAAGACCTGGCTCTTTGAGCTCTCTGGCCCAGGCTGAGGATTAATTTTATTTTAACTGGGGTTTTTACTTATACAGGGATAAATTTAATTTTTTTTAAACTTGGTTTTTTAACTTTTGTATTTTGGTTTTTAATTACCCTGTAAACCGCCCTGAGTCCTCCGGGAAAGGGCGGTATATAAATGTAATAAAATAAATAAATAAATAAATACCTTAGATATTAACTAAAGGAACTTTTCTTAAAGGAAACTAAGTGTTGTAAAGAGATTGTAAATGAGATTTCATATGTTAAATATGTATCAATGCTGCCAATTCAAACATAAGTTGGTAGAAAGAATGCTCTGGTTTTCCTATGAGACACTGTAAGAGAAAAGAAGTACAATAATGAATTCTCCTAAGGTTGAGACATTTTTCTGCAGTCTGTTCATACATAACTCATAAGACATATCTAATCAATATACTTGAAACCCAATATGTTTGTCATGCAGAAAATAAGAAAAATTTTCATCTGGCTCACAATAAGCCATTTTGAATTCTTTTTTGACTGGTTTGTTGCATTTTACTTAAATAATTAGGACCATCTGTTCTGCTATTACAAAATTCCAAACATTGTGGCAGGCATGCATATAATTGCAAATCATTAAGCTTCATTCTTCAAAAATAAATATATATTTCTAAAATTAACATAGGGAAATATGTGTTCTTACACAAATGTTTAGATTATATTTGACCCAATAAATACTTTTTATCAAGCATTTCACAAGCCTTACATTTAAAAGCCAAGGATCTTCAGTTGCAGGTGCTGCTTAGTATGATTATTCTTATTTTTTAAAAGACAAAAAATAATTTAAATTTCATCTACCCTTGTTCACTCTTTTCTAATAGTTGATTTATAAAAGAAGCATAAGTTAATAATGAATAAGAATACTATTTTAACATCCTAAAGTTAACATTATTGTAGCATTCTTATTTAATATTATTTTTTTTATTTTGAATAATCTAACATAGAGGTAACACATTGATAAAAATTTACATTTTTTCCCAAATAAATCTATTTCTTTTTAAAGTAATCTCTTACTCATTTGCTCACATTTTCATAATTAATTATGCAACTTATTCTATATTTGCTTATAGGTTTATCCTTACAGTTTTTTATGGAGTCATTAGGTAGGAGAGTTAGGCTCAGCAGTGTGTTTGTCCCATGTTCAGCCAACTGGCTTTCATGCCTTAGTCAGGATTAGAAGTCACCATTTCTTGGTTGCTAGACCAGCATCTTAACCACTGTACCCAAACTGGCTCTCTTTAGTCATCCAAGTTAGCTCTCCTTTCATAGTACAATGAGCAAAATGATAGTCCAGCTCAAGAAAGACAGGGAAAAGGAGAGGGAGAGGGAGAGGGAGAGAGAAAGAGTTAAAAGTAGAAATTCTGTTGTTATGCTGGGTAAAAACAAAATAGTGTTCTGCAATAAGAAATCACTCCATTTATCAAGTATGATAGTCTTGTCACAGCTTGGGAAGGTTTTGTATCCAATAATTTTGCAGGAGAATATCAGGTCATTTGTTTATCAGCTGAAGTCCAAGTGAGTCATGTAGCAAGGTAATTATATCAAACAGATCAGTAAGTCTTACAAGCTAATGGATGAAAAAAAGACCAACTCAGTGGTTGGAATATCCAAATTAATGTCCATATGTAATTCCACAGGATTATGTGGCATGACCTGAAATGATCAGTTCATGGTAACAAATCATGAAATGTTACTGAACTGAAGCAGTTTGCTGTAGAGAAATGGAGACTGGTAAGAGAGAGACTGAATTGCAGGAAGTGTTTCTTGAAGCTGAAGTTAAAGAAGGTGAAACCAGTTTTTCAATCTAAGAAGGCAGCTACTTTTTCAAATTGGGACAGCAGATTCACAAAATAAATTTTAAAAAGCACCAAACATTGATGTTATTTATTCAGAGTCCCCTTATAAATACCGGTAATAGGATCCACTCAAACTTCTAATAAATCTCAGTGGCAAAAGAATCAAAAATTCAGAAAATTAGAAAGGGTTACAGTTGCTTTCCTCAAAACTATTATCAAAATAGGTATCTTATTTTTTTTTTTAAAGTGACTGGCTGGATTCCCAGTACAGTTTGATAAAGGAGCTTCCTAGATGATAAAGTTATGTATTTCAATCATTTCAAAACATGAAGCATGTATTACTATGAAGAAAATACACCAAACAGGACACAGTTGAGCTGCACTAAATTAATATTTAATGTTAATAATGTGTACAGTCCAGCAACTGTTATTTACATAATAAATTGGATGGGATTCTTGAAATAAAATATACTGTAGTTTTGTTCAGGTGAATAATATAGCATCTCTATAATTTTTGGGAAAGAACAGAGGCATTCTGAATAAGTTTTATCTTTAAAGTACAAAATGTAAGGATACTTTTAAATAAATCCATTAAGTAAGTTGTTATAATAGAACAGTAATTGCTAGCACACTCAGTCCCATCTCTCTCCAGCTCTTCTTACTATTGTGTTGTCTATTGGAGATATGTATCCAGTGGCTAGGAAATGAGAAATTAAGTCAATTAATATAGAGGGAGGAGTGACTATTGCTTAAAAGCAGATAATGGAAAAGTGCATTTCAAAAAATGCACTTTATCTCAAAACCTTAACAGGTATTTTTCTTTCCCTTCTATGAAACCTGAAAGTTCTAGCTAGGATTTTGGTATTTAAGCTGGTTTGTCATGTTTTGTGCTGGTTGTTGATGAAATAAACAGTATTTTATTTCATTTCATGTTTACTTTAAGTGACAAAGTAAATTTAATTGTGTTTTAATTGATTTGATGCATGCTTTAATTTTTATTGTTTTGTTGTTACTGAGCCTCACGTTAGTACTATCTACTTGCCTTCTCATTTACTTAAGGATTAATAAAAGAAAACTCCAAAGCCCATTCAATCTTTTCAGTTTTTGACAGGAAATAGAGATAGGACTTGAGTTTTTTTAATTAATTATTTTCATTTGCAGCAAAAATTCATTTGGGATTCAATGTACAGCTAGTTCCCATAGTTCCTCTTTGTTAGTGTGGTTGCATTCTTTTATAGCTATGCTTATTCAAGAGGAAAGAGCCTTTCTTTCTGGGTGCCATCTTGAGTGCAGGAAATATAGAATTGAGTATCCTATCACTTCTGTTGTAATTTATAGCTTTTTTGGGACTTAATCACTATGAATATTTTGTTTTCAGACAGGTTTTTTCCCCCCATTAATTTGCTGCCTATAGATTTATTAGAACTGAAATGACAAAAAACAGTCATTAATGTTAGAGGTTAACTTTTCTGAATGTATTTGTTTTACTGAAGGTATTTTATTGGACAATGACCAAACTTTATTTATTAATTTATTTGGTCATTTGTAAAATTTATTGCTCGTCCATCTTACCACAGAGTAATTCTTGGAGGTCTTACAATCTTAAAAAGATAAAAACTATACAAAACTAAAAGACATAAATGAACTGCAGTGAAGATCCAAATACTGCAGCCCAGTTAAAAGATGGGGGGGCAGGGGCAGGATGGGGGGGTTCTTCTTAATTCATCCACCACCTTCACCATGATGTTCCCTCATTGGAGTTCCAAACCAACTGGCAGAGCCAGGTCATTAAGCTCTTACTAAAGTCATGAGGATTGGAGCCAACCTTATTCTGGGGAGCAAGATGTTCCAAAGGACTAGGAGCAGTGGCAGAGAAGGGTCTTCTCCTGGACACCACCAGCTGAAATACTGCAGCATGCCTTCTCTGCTGGCACAGATATTGCGGGGCAGTCCCATTGGAATAAGATGGTGCCTCAAGTAGCCTGGTTGCATGGCATGAAAGGCTGTAAAGGTGATTATCAACACTTGAATTGCACCAAGAAGCAGACCAGCAGCCAATACAGCTTGCAGAGCAGTGGTGATACATGGGCCACCCTTGTGGTCCCAAGTGCCCACACAGGGTTTTGTTTTGTTTTGTTTTTGACTGAGTGACTGACTAAAATTCACCCAAATTTCAGGCAATGTAATTAATGAAATTTTGGTATTTTATTTCTAACTCACAAAGACTGTAGCATATTGAGAAAGATAGCTTGGTGCCTCATTTTTATTATTTATTTAATAAAGAGATGGTTGATACACTTTGTCACGATAACCCATAACCCATATTGTTACATATCTTTTTCAGGATGGCTAGGCAATTTGGACTGTTGAAAGCCTGTCACATGTCCTCTTAATAATTGTTTATAATAGAGAGAACTTAAACGGTGCTTCCAATATGAACGGGAGGATAGAGAGACTTTATACATTTTAATAAAGCTACTGCTATGAAATATGTGGATGATGCCAAACACTTATTTGAAGTCAAAATAGAGAAGATGGTTCAAGTTACCTAATATAGTATAGGTAAAGGTAAAGGTTCCCCTGCACATGCGTGCTAGTCGTTTCCAACTCTAGGGGCTGGTGCTCATCTCTGTTTCAAAGCCGAAGAGCCAGCACTTGTCCGAGGACGTCTCTGTGGTCATGTGGCCAGCATGACTAGACGCCAAAGGCACACGGAACACTGTTACCTTCCCACCGTAGTGGTCCCTATTTTTCTACTTGCATTTTTACGTGCTTTAGAACTGCTAGGTTGGCAGAAGCTGGGATGAGTAACAGGTGCTCACTCTGTTACGCGGCACCTGGGATTTGACCCGCCAAACTTCCGACCTTCAGATCGACAAGCTCAGCATCCCAACCCACTGAGCCTTCCATCCTTCCGAGGTAGGTAAAATGAGGACCCAGATTGTTGGGGGCAATTAAGCTGACTTTGTAATAATGCCGCTTGGTGTGTGTGTGTGAAAGCCCTAATAAGCAGGCATATACATAGAATGAAGGCTACTGCTAAGCTTGTAAGCCGCCCTGAGTCTTCGGAGAAGGGCGGGATATAAATGGAATTAAAATAAAAAAAAATAAAAAAATATAGTTGTGCAGAAAACCATCATTGACACCCTCCATAAGGAGGGAAAGCCTCAAAAAGTAATTGCAAAAGAAGTTGGATGTTCCCAAAGTGCTGTATCAAAGCACATTAATAGAAAGTTATGTGGAAGGAAAAGTGTGGAAGAAAAAGGTGCACAAGCAGCAGGGATGACCGCAGCCTGGAGAGGATTGTCAGGAAAAGGCCATTCAAAAGTGTTGGGGACTTTCACAAGGAGTGGACTGAGGCTGGAATCAGTGCATCAAGAGCCACCACACACAGATGGATCCTGGACATGGGTTTCAAATGTCGTATTCCTCTTGTCAAGCTGCTCCTGAACAACAAACAATGTCAGAAGCGTCTTACCTGGGCTAAAGAAAAACAGACCTGGTCTGTTGCTCAGTGGTCCAAATTCCTCTTTTCTGATGAGAGCAACTTTTGCATCTCATTTGGAAACCAAGGACCCAGTGACTGGAGGAAGAATGGAGAGGCACACACTGCAAGATGCTTGAAGTCCAGTGTGAAGTTTCCACAGTCTGTGTTGATTTGGGGAGCCATGTCATCTGCTGGTGTTGGTCCACTGTGCTTCATTAAGTCCAGGGTCAGTGCAGCTGTCTATCAGGAGATTTTGGAGCACTTCATGCTTCCTTCCGCAGACAAGCTTTATGGGGATGCTGACTTCATTTTCCAGCAGGACCTGGCACCTGCCCACACTGCCAAAAGCACCAAAACCTGGTTCAATGACTGTGGGATTACTGTGCTTGATTGGCCAGCAAACTGGCCTGACCTGAACCCCATAGAGAATCTATGGGGCATTGCCAAGAGAAAGATGAGAGACATGAGACCGAACAATGCAGAAGAGCTGAAGGCCGCTATTGAAGCATCCTGGTCTTCCATAACACCTCAGCAGTGCCACAGGCTGATAGCTTCCATGCCAGGCCGCATTGAGGCAGTAATTGCTGCAAAAGGGGCCCAAACCAAGTACTGAGTACATATGCATGCTTATACTTTTCAGAGGTCCGATATTGCTCTATGTACACTCCTTGTTTTATTGATTGCATGTAATATTCTAATTTTTTGAGATTGTGGATTTGAGGTTTTCATGAGCTGTATGCCATAATCATCACAATTATGACAAATCACAGCTTGAACTATCTTGCTTTGCATGTAATGAGTCTATCTCATATATGAGTTTCCCCTCTTAAGTTGCATTACTGAAATAAATGAACTTTTGCACGATATTCTAATTTTTCGAGTTTCACCTGTATATACCTTTCCCTTGTTAAGTGAACAGAATGTCTAGAGATCTTGAAACATGTAGCAGAAAACAAGACTCTTGCAAAAAAGACACTTCCGTATAGGGATGGTGGCAAGCATGAGAAAGAAACTCAGTAATTTATATGTTGAGTTGGAGAATGTTTTCAACAATCTTTTAGGATTCTATCATCCAATTAACAATAAAGATATTTCCAAAAGCCTAAGAGATTCTACTGAATTTCCTGGCTACTAAGAACTTCATTTTAATTAATCACATCCTAATATAAAAATATGATAGCAAGAAAAGGGAAGGAAAACTCTTTTCCTAGTCACTAATGTCCTTGTGACCTCTTGTTTGAATAACTGCAATGCATTCTACATGGAGCTGCCCTCAGGAACTTCAACTGGTGCAAAATGTGGCTAGATGGGTAGCAAATGATGTTGGCTATTCGGTACATATAACACCACCACTGTGCGAGCTGCATTGGCTTCCTGTGTGTTTCAGGGTGCAATTCAAGGTGCTGGTTGTCACCTTTAAAGCCCTACATGGCTTGTGACCAAATTACCTAAGAGATTGTCTTTTCTCTGTGACTTGCTTCAGATACAGAAATAAATATATTTATAAATAAGAAATATTTTAACAATGTTTAAAAATTGTTTAATATTAATGTGATAAACAATGTGTGTTAAACATTAAACATTTTTAATATTTAACAATAGAATTTGTGTCTCTTCCTGTTTTTAAATCAACATTATTATTACACTTTTAGTTGATCCAAGGTCAAAAGAAATGTATATCAAAAACTCAGCAATTTTGGCTCATTTTTGATTGGAACTTCATCAATACTTGACTTTTCACAATCTGAACTAAGCCTTAGTGCAAGTTAAAGTATAGCTTTTCAGCTTCAAAGAGTCATTATATTTTTATTCATGCCTTTTGTACTGACATTATCAATCTTTCAATCTGAATAAACATCAGCATGCATTTCTGGTTAAAATAATTTAAAAACAGCTAGTGCTACAATTAGTAAAAATAGGAAACTTTATTTGAAGCTGTATGGATGCAAAGATTTTGGTTTCTTTAATATACTCAGGGATATTAAGGATATTAATTGCATTCTGGATGATCATGTAAAATACCCTGATTTAGTTTCATGCTGTGTTTGGAATCTCTGTGGAATTATTTTGTTCCACATATTTTTAAATAGTTTTTTTTCAAATGCAGAACTAAAAAGTATCTATGCTATGTAGAATGTTCTCCTGTTGAGTATAAAACCCCCATCCTGTTTGTTTTTAATGCCAGCTGTGTGTATTGACTGTAGATCCTCTCTGTTAGTGGTCAATGCAATACTAATGTAGCACTGTTTCTCAATTTCATAGCTATCGTTGTTCAGAAGGGTGGAAAAATTGGATACACAAAGAATAATTATTTTTATTTTTAGAGTTTTATTGTCTTTGATGGTTTGGAAACTGTTTTGAGAAGCTGGACTCCTTAAAAAACGGAGTTAAGGGTACTTTGTTTAGCAATTTAGGAAGCATATTGTAAGCATTTGCAATACACATTAAAATAGATTAGGAAAAGTGCTGAGTTCTAAAGCACATTGTTAGCTCAAGAGTGACAGATAATAAAGGTGGGTAAATAAGAATATTTTTGCTGTTATTGTAGTTTAGGCCCAAATATGGGCTTATACCACATTTCTCATAACTCCTTTGTAAATCAAGAAGAAACCTGAGATCTGTGTGTGAGGAAAGGCCAGTTTTGAGAGACCATATTTCAGCCCTGGTTACTTTTGGAACATTATTTTAAATCTAAAACCAAAACAAAGAAGGAATAGAGCTTTTTAGTATCCAGCTTTTTTTCCTTTTCTTTTCATTCAGAATTTAAGGACTTGGTTTATCAAATAATCTGTAAGTTTTGAGCATATTCCAAGAGATGGAGAAAAGAACTCCCATACATGCAGACGGAGGTGGGGAAAAATCTGCTTCAGATTTCCACAATAAATAAATGTTTTAAAAAATCAGTCATATAAGCAGTTATTTCTGCAGATGGGGACTGTAGCCAAGAAATTAAAAGACGCTTGCTCCTGGGGAGGAAAGCCATGGCAAATCTAGACAGCACACTAAAACCAGAGACATCACCCTGCAAACAAAAGTGCATATAGTCAAGGCTATGGTCTTCCCAGTTGCAATGTATGGCAGTGAAAGTTGGACCATAAGAAAGGCTGAGCGCCAAAGAATTGAGGCCTTTGAACTATGGTGCTGGAGAAGACTCCTGCGAGTCCCTTGGACTGCAAGGCGATCAAACCGGTCAGTCCTAGAGGAGATCAATCCCGACTGCTCTTTAGAAGGCCAGATCCTGAAGCTAAAACTCAAATACTTTGGCCACCTAATGAGAAGGAAGGACTCACTGGAGAAGAGCCTAATGCTGGGAAAGATCGAGGGCAATAGAAGAAGGGGATGACAGAGAATGAGGTGGCTGGATGGAGTCACTGAAGCAGTAGGCGTGAGCTTAAATGGACTCCAGAAGATGGTAGAGGACAGGAAGGCCTGGAGGGATGTTGTCCATAGGGTCGCGATGGGTCGGACACGACTTTGCAGCTAACAACAACTATCATTGACACCCACATCAGTCTCCCAGAGAAAGTTGCATCCAGGCAGGTAGATAGCCTGGCATCTCTAGTTCTTGAATGGGGCTTTACATTCTACCTAGACATAGGTAAAGGTAAAGGTTCCCCCGCACATGTGTGCTAGTCATTTCCGACTCTAGGGGCCGGTGCTCATCTCTGTTTCAAAGCCGAAGAGCCAGCGCTTGTCCAAGGACGTCTCCGTGGTCATGTGGCCGGCATGACTAGATGCCAAAGGCGCATGGAACGCTGTTACCTTCCCACCATAGTGGTCCCTATATTTCTACTTGCATTTTTACATACTTTCGAACTGCTAGGTTGGCAGAAGCTGGGATGAGTAACAGGTGCTCACTCTGTTACGCGGCACTCGGGATTTGACCAGCCAAACTGCCGACCTTCTGATTGACAAAGCTCAGCATCCTAACCCACTGAGCCACCGCGTCCCTATATTTTAATATTACTTATTGTAATTTGTAAAGAGCCTGTCAAAACAAAGACATACACAGAACAATGGAACAGATATAAAATTATTTCCAAGTAACACCTATAAAGTAAAGAATCCCTGACATAACTAATTCAACTAATTTGGTTGCCTCCAAAGTTCTCTTACTCTTTCCAGATCTTGGCCCACTCACATGGAATCTGACTTCTTCAGTGCTTGCTTATCACTTGTATTCTCAGCAAGATTAATGGAAAATATAGAAGATTTTAATTTCCCTTTTCCAGAACTCCATTAGCCACCTCTTAGTCTAAAAGACAATGACTACCAGCAGGACTTTTAATTAGCAGACTACTAAAAATTCAGAGACTTTTTAAATAATTAATTTTCCTTAATGTAATTAATATATACAAATACTTAAGCTATTTACTAGGAAGGTTTCACAGAATATTCTAGATTTTTTTTACTGCAACATACTATTATTATTACAATGATAATATGCCATGATGGTTTGTTTAAAGGGGAGCAGCGACTGAGTGGTTAAAATATTTGGTTTGTTCATCAGAAGACCCAAATAGCAGGTGATGGAATGAGCTTCCATTACTTGCCCCAGCTCCTGCCAAACTAGCAGTTCAAAAGCATGTAAATGCAAGTAGATAAAATCCTGACTTCTGTTGCAGAATTTATTGTTTCTTTTTTATTTTTCTGTTTCATTACACATTTTTTTAAAAAAACCACAAACACATACATAAATATACATGCACGTACATCCCAGATGTTTATTCACAAAAGAAAAAAAAAGCTGTTTTTCATTTTTCACTGATTTTATAAAAAAACTATCATGGAACAAAGATGGAGGAAATTAATCTGGTTTATATTTTACTTAGCTCTTCCCCAACTGATATAAAATATAAACATTGTTCATGATTGATCCAAAAAGCTAAAAGCTATACATCACTTTGATATCTTCATTGTTAATTCTAAGGCTCATTGTTCTTCCTGTTGTTATTAGTTTATCTTAATTTTAATCCCATTTTTTTCACTGTGCTCCTTAACTTTTATTACTGGAGCTTCCAGATTCTTTTTATTTTCAGCTATTGGAGTTGTATCATCAGCATAGTGCTGGTTATTGGTATTTTATCATCCATTTTAAAAATCACACTCATTTTCTTCCAATCCAGTTACTCCTAATATAAATTCAAGCATATAAGTAGAATAAATAAGCATTAGAATATAGCTTTGACTTATAATTCCTGGAGGAAATTAGATTGGATGTCTTCATAGTTTGTAAAATGAGATGATGGACCTTAGACTGAAATTTTCCAGTTATTGTAAAAAGCAGCCCAATAGGTATTTGTAGTTATTGGGTTAACTTGTTCAATTGAGTTATTATTAACTGACTATTTGTATTTCTGTTTTCTTGATAAAACTAAGTTTGGTGTCATAATTAACAGTTAAATACTCGTTTTTATAATGGATTGAATTTTCAGTGCATCCTTCATGCCACCTTGGGTTTGAACATTATTACTGTGTCACCCACATACATTAAAATTGGAATTCTTCTGTCATTTACTTTATGGACATGAAACTATTTTGAATAAAGTTTTTAAATGAAGGAATGTATATAAATACTGTACAATAATGGGGCTGATATACAACCCGGTTCAATCTCTAGATGCCTTGATATAGTTATCTTCTTATATAACCTATACATCGGGAGCAAAAACTATTTGTTTATATAAAAATTGGGATTTTCTATAGTCTATGCCTTGAGTATAAAGCAAAAACTGCTCAAAAAAGCTACATAGACTTGGTGTAGGTCAGGGGTCAGCAACCTTAAACACTCAAAGAGCCACTTGGACCCATTTCCCAGAGGAAAAAAAAACACTGGGAGCTGCAAAGCTCACACGTGTGTGCGTACGCGAGGGGGGAGCTTGATTGAAGAGTTTAATTAAAAAGAAATAGAGGCTGCCGCACATGAGTTCTCTCTCTCTCCCTCCCTTTCTCTCCCTCTCTTTCTCTCCCTCCCTCCCTCTCTCTCTCCCTTTCTCCGATGTTCTGCTCACCTGGCAAGCTGGCTTCACGTTGCTCTCTGACAAGCTGACACACATTCTTATTGGGCTGGCTGTACTGCCCTTCTTTCTGCTGCTTCCTTCTTCCTGTGGAGATGCAGCAAAGGCAGGAGCCCCGCCCAATAAGCTTGTCAGCTTCTTGGAGAACAGCGTGAGGCCACTCTCTTTTACACACACACACTCACACACACACACACACACACACACACACACACACACACAGAGAGAGAGAGAGAGAGAGAGAGAGAGAGAGAGAGAGAAGGGAAGCACAAGTGCCTATCTCTGTCTCTGCAAATAGCGGAGGATGACTGAGAGCTGCAGGAGAAGGATAAAAGAGCCGCATGCGGCTCCAGAGCTGCAGGTTGCTGACCCATGGTGTAGGTTATCAGCCAGAACTTTTTGCACCCTGCAGTGGTCAATAGTTGAATTGCCTGCTTGAAAACTTGTTTGTTCATGTGCTCCTCTGTGATCCACGGATTTAACTTAATAATTGGACATCATGTGTTTAGTTTGGTTATTATACTTAATAGAGTTATTTTTCTGTAATTAACTGGATTATTTCTGTTCATTTTTTATATAAAGGTACAACTATAAGTACCACCCAGTCACCTGGTAACCTAGTTGTCTGATTAATAAAAGTAAATAAGCTGGTTAACTTTGGAGTCCACAATTTAATATGTGATTCTATATGATCAGTGAACCATATCTATTTGTGATGCCTTACAACTCTTAATAGTTCTATTGGGTGAGTAACTTCTTTAGTTGTTACTGGTAGCCAAACTCCAGTCAGGAAATATCTAAAGTGAAATATTTCACAGCTGGAGCTATTCCTGAATCAGTACAAAATACATAAATACTGTTTTTAAAAGTTTAAATTGAATAAAGTGATCATATTATAGGACACAAATAAAAAACAGATAAGCTTATTAGATCTTAACCAAAAATAAGAAAGACAAGGAATTGATTCATTATTTACTGTTGATAAGTAAAGTACAATGTGGACATTGGTTATCAAGACCAAAGCTTCTAAAATAATTATAAGACATCTAAATAGATTGTAGTCTCTTTCTATCATACTAAAATCTGCATTCCTTTTTTCTATTACTGCTACTCTCAGGTTTTGCAATTCAACTTCTAAGGCTATTCTAAAAGGAGTGAAAAAATGCCTAGTTCCCATGTTTTCAAAGAACTAGCTACAATCTTAATGAGACGTTTCATTGAGCCAAATCAGCAGCACCAGTTCACTGAATTTAGATTACAGCAGCAATCCATATCAAGATAATGCAAAAAGAAAAAACAACCTCCTTCAGTTTGGTTGTAAAATGAGACACCAGTTAAGAAGATTTCAGAAAACTCTTGAGGGATTAAATGGTTGCTTTCTCCAAATAAGTCAGTTGTAATATATTAAATTGATTTAAAATAGCAAGCCATCCAGTAATTTCACTTCAAAAAGGAAATCAATCATCTGCTATTTTAAATGCCAAAATGTGTATAATACTAAATACAGTGCAAGCAGATTCATTTTCCCACTCTATCTCTCCAAAACCAAAGAATGTAAAGATACAGACAGAAGCATTGTGGGAGAAACAGGGTTATAGATTATGCTCAGATTATATTCATGCTCATCATGAGAAAGGCAGGGCTAGATGAATCAGAAGTTGGAATTAAGATTGCCTGGAGAAATGTCAACAACCTAAGATATGCAGATGATACCACTCTAATGGCAGAAAGTGAAGAGGAACTAAAGAAACTCTTGTTGCGGGTGAAGAAGGAGAGTGCAAAACTTGGGTTGAAACTTAACATTAAGAAAACCAAAATCATGGCATCCGGCCCTCTCAACTCCTGGCAAATAGATGGGGAAGAAATGGAGGTAGTGACAGATTTTATTTTCCTGGGCTCCAAAATCACCGCAAACGGGGACTGCAGCGAAGAAATTAAAAGACGCTTGCTCCTGAGGAGGAAAGCCATGGCAAATCTAGACAGCACACTACAAAGCAGAGACATCACCCTGCCAACAAAAGTTTGTATAGTCAAGGCTATGGTCTTCCCAGTTGCAATGTATGGCTGTTGGACCATAAGAAAGGCTGAGCGCCAAAGAATTAAGGCCTTTGAACTTTGATGCTGGAGAAGACTCCTGCAAGTCCTTTGGACTGCAAGGCGATCAAACTGGTCAGTTCTAGAGGAGATCAACCCTGGCTGCTCTTTAGAAGGAGAGATCCTGAAGTTGAAACTCAAATAGTTTGGACACCTAATGAGAAGGAAGGACTCACTGGAGAAGAGCCTAATGCTGGGAAAGGTTGAGTGCAAGAGAGGAAGGGGACGACAGAGAATGAGGTGGCTGGATGGAGTCACTGAAGCAGTAGGCGTGAGCCTAAATGAACTCCAGAAGATGGTAGAGGACAGGAAGGCCTGGAGGAACATTGTCCATGGGGTCACGATGGGTCGGACACGACTTCACAACTAACAACAACAATATTCATGCTCAGACATGAAAGCAGCACTAAGCATAGAAATAACACATTCCCTTCAACATAATCATAAGTCCAGCAAATTCTGCCTCATCACAAACTTAGCTTGAGTCTATCAGCATTCAGAACGCATGACATTCTACAGTAGTACTGACAAAAAATAACAATAATAGTGTGGTTATGTAAAAAATCTTTGTTCAGACAATTGATAAAGCAATTATAGATAATGCATTAAACAGGAAGAATATAGGAATTATCAATGTGCTTTGGATAGTACATCATAGGCAAGAGTTAGCAGCAGGGATGCCATATATGGATTCATGCTAGGAATATCTTTAACTGTTAAATAACAATCTTAAACTCAGAAAGAAAGAAATACAGAAGATATTCTGGTGCAAATAAATTCACAACCTGGAATAAGGCTTGACTATCTTGTGTAGAATACTCATTTAATTTATAAAATGTCAGTTGTAAATCATGCATTTTATTATGTAACCTCATACTATTGCCATTTAACTTACTGCATCAATTTGAGTTGGTTAATATTATGGTAGCAGATGACTGATGAAACATGAGATGGCAAGAATGAGTCTATCTTGACAATTTTATTCCACATAAAACAGAAATTACCTACACCAGGATTAAAGCTAGCATAGAAATTCACCATCTGAAAGTAGAACATGAACTGTTGGATCGTGGGAATTGATAATTTTTAAACCCATTTATTAATTTTGTTAAAAATACTTTTGTTATTGGAATATTTATATATTTCAAAAGTGGAAATTCCACCACCATTTCTATTTAGCCAATGTTATATTTCATGCAGAAAACTCAAGTGTGAATGCTGTTTGTCGACTTCAGTTCAGCATTTAATTCAATCATTCCTCAGCATCTAGTGGACAAACTGGGCCTTTGGGGCCTTAATACTCCTTTATGCAAATGGATTCTTGATTTTATTATTGATAGGCCTCAGTATGTGTGACTTGGAACTAATATTTTTAACACCATTTGCATGAGGACAGGTTCTCTTCAGGGCTGTATCCTAAGTCTGCTATTATTCACCCTGTTGACCTATGACTGTTGTGCAAGGTTTGCCATCAACCATATTATGAAGTATGCAGATGATAAGGATGACAATTATGGTGCTTATTGCAAGGAGATAGAGGGTTTGGTGTAATAAAACCAGGATTTTTTTAAATGTTGGAAAAACAAAAGAGATCATTGTTGATTTCAGAAAAGACACACACAGCCACATAACTTTGTGTATTAATGATTCACCTGTGGTGGTAGTTAACAGCATCATGTTTCTGGGTGTACACCTAAGGAGTAGGAGTAGGGTGGTAAGGCCACCCTTGGAGTACTACATGTAAAAAAGATGTTGAGCCTCTATAAAGAGTACAGAGAAGAGCCACAAGGATGAGTACAAGACTGGAGGCTACATATAAAGAACAGTTGCTGGAACTGGGTATGTCTAGTTTAATGAAGAGAAGGACGAGGGGTGACATGATAGCAGTGTTCCTGTTTCTCAGGGGCTGCCACAAAGAAGAGGGAGTCAAGCTATTCTTCAAAGCACCTAAAGGCAGGACAAGACGCAATGGATGGAAACTAATCAAAGAGAAAAGCAACCTAAAGAGAGAAATTTCCTGACTGTTAGAACAATTAATCAGTTGAACAACCTACCTCCAGAAGCTGTGAATGCTCCAGAACTGGAGGTTTTTAAGAAGAGACTGGACCATTTGTCTAAAATGATACAAAGATGCCTGCAGGGGGTTGGACTAGGAGACCTCCAAGGTCCCTCCCAACTACTACTACTACTACTACTACTACTACTTATTCTTATTATTAATCATCACACAGTCAGCCAAATGTTCAGACTGGATTTGGCATTTTTGTCTATCTATTGAGTCCTTACCAAGGACCTGGGATAGGCAGATGTGGATGTTTGATGGTATTACAGATATTGTCGCAGGATGGAAGCAGTTCCTAGTAAGGCCGCCTTTTGCAATTGACTAATGGTGAATTTGTCAATGCCAATGGTGTTCAACTGGTGCTCCAGTTGTTTTGGGATTGCACCCAAGGCTCCTATTACTATTGGTACTACCCTTGCTTGCCTTTGCCACAGTCTTTCTATTTCTGTTTGTAGGTCTTTGTATTTTGTTATCTTCTCCAGTTCTTTCTCATCTATTCTGGTGTCTCCAGGCACTGCCACGTCCACTATCCAGACTTTTTTGTTTTTCTTATCGACAACTGTTCAAGTTTGGGGTGTTATGTTGCAGGTGCTTGTCTTGTTTGAATTCTGAAGTCCCAGAGCAGTTTAACTTTATCATTTTCTATGACTTTCTCTATTTTATGATCCCACCAGTTTTTCCTTACAGGCAAATGATATTTCTTGCAGATCTTCCAATGCACCATTGTTGCTACTTTGTCATGCTGCTGCTTATAGTCAGTCTGTGAGAACTTCTTGCAGCAGTTTACCAGGTGGTCCACTGTTTCTTCATCTTCTTTGCATAGGTGGCGCTTACTGTCTGTTGCCGTCTTCTCAGTTTTGACTTTGTATGCATTTGTCCTTAAGGCTTTGGTCTTGAGCAGCCAGAATTAGTCCCTTGGTCTCTTTCTTCATCTTTCCTGCTCTTAGCCATTGCCAGGTCTTGCTATTATCTGCTTTCCCAGCTATTTTTTTTTTAATGTACTGGCCATGTAGTGCTTTGTCTTCCTATGTCTCTATTCTGTTCTTCATTTAGTCTTTCCTGGAGGCCAGTTTGGTCTTTCCAGTAGTCAGTAAGCCTTCCTGATATACTAATTTCAGTGCATCTTCTTCATTGTCCTTCAGATATTCTTCCAAAGCCATTTTTTCTTCTTCAACCATCTGATGTACTTGCAGCATTCCACGTCCACCTGTCTGCCTTGGTAGATAGAATCTGTTAATGTCACTGAGAGGATGAAGGGCATGATTCATTGTCATTATTTTTCTGGTCTTCCTACTTATTGCTTTTAGTTCTGCTTGAGTCCAGTCCACTATTCCAGCTGTGTATCTAATGACTGGAATTGCCTTCTCTTGATGTATTCATGTCTAATCTTTTTCTTGACTCCAGTGTGCTTGATGTTGTCAGCTTGAAGGATACCCAAGTATTTGTAGTAATCTTCCTCATCCAGACTCTTAATATTATTTTCGTGGGGCATCTTGATTCCTTCAGTTTTCACTATTTTTCCTTGTTTGAGAGTAAGTGTGGCACATTTGTCCAAGCCAAATTCCATTGCAGTATCTTCGCTATATATGCGGAGAATGTTGAACAACAATTATATTTCAGATGATGTTTTTCCATTCAGCTTCAGATCATCCATGTAAAGAAGGTAGGATAGTCTGGGAGATGTTCTTGATTTTTGATAGCCATGTCCTGAACTATTCAGTATTGTTGACAGAGGAAACAGTGCAATAATAAATAGTAGTGGTGATAATGAATCTCCTTGAAATATTCCTCTCTTGATATTGACTTCTCCCAGTCTCTCACCATTGACCTGCAACTGTGTCTTCCATTATGCCATTGAACTTTGCACAACTTCTCTGATGTTTCTACTGACTCCTGTTATTTCTAGGCACTTGATTATCCAGTCATGTGGCAGAGAGTCAAATGCCTTTTTGTAGTCAATCCATGCCACATTCAGGTTGGTCTTCCTTTTCTTGCAGTTTTCCAAGATAATTTAGTCTATTAGGAGTTGATATTTTGTTCCTCTGCTATTGGGGTGGTTTCCTTTCTGCTCACATGAAAAGAGATTGTTTTCAACTAGATGCTGTTATAGTGCATCAGCTACCACACCAGTTAGCAATTTGAAAGTTGTTGGTAAGCAGGTAATTGGCCTGTAGTTATCTGGTGTTGTAGTTGTAGTTATCTGATGCTCAGTTATTCTTTGTTTCAATTCTTTTATTTGTTTAGATAGAGGGCTTTGTTCTTCCTGAGGAAGAGGTGCCTGGTTTCCAAATGAGAGCAATCGTATATCTCTGCTGGATTCCTTCACTGCCAACTCCCCCTGGCTTGCCTCTACATTCTGAATTACTTCTGCAAGTCTTTGATTTCTTTGCCCTGGGTAAACCTTTACAGTTCGTCCAATTCTGTTTCTGTAAATACTTTATTTCATATTATATATCAGCGTTGATCTACAAGTCTCTGTTCTGTTACTTCTGATTTTTAATGTTGTTCTTTCCAGAACAGGTGCATTCGTTTTAGATATCCTCTTCTTGTTCGACTTGATCTGTAATAACAGATCATTATTTCTTTGTTTTCAATAACTGTGTTTTCTCGACGGGTAAACACCTTTTCTTCCAGTAGTTCTGCAGCTGCTGGCCGTGATTGTTCAGCCAACAGTTCTGAGTCCTGTAATGCATTTTTCACCAGATATCCAGGAACTCCAACATTTAGTGTGGACCTTGTTAACCCGGGCAACATCCAAGCTGGTATGGCTTTCTGAAATTTATGTCTTACCATATTTTTTATTGGAAGAGACACTCTTTGTCTGACTCCTCTGATGAGACCTGTCCAGTATGGTTGAACCTCTGGCATAGCCCTCATCTTCCTCAGAGTACACAAGCCCCACAACCACATCAAGGTAGTGCCTCACTGGGGGATGAATTATTATTATTATTATTATTATTATTATTATTATTATTATTATTATTATTATTATTATTATTATTATTAAGCACCTGCATATTATTTTTATTTTTATTATTATTATTATTATTATTATTATTATTATTATTATTATTATTATTATTATTATTATTATTATTATTATTATTATTATTATTAATTGAACTTATATACCACCCTTCTCCCATAGGACCCAGGGTGGTTCACAAGGCAATTAAAACAACATTACAATACAAAAGGTTAATAACAATTAAAATAGATTAAATTATCCTTGATTAAAAATCTAAAACCCCTATAACTCTGATTAAAAACACAATTACAATAAGTTAAAAATTAAAAATTAAAAGTTCTCAGTCCTGGCCGGAAAGCTCAAAGAGCCAGGTCTTCAGGTCCCGGCGGAACGAACGAAAATCAGGGGCAGTCCTGAGCTCTATGGGTAACTGGTTCCAAAGGGCAGGTGCGCCCACAGAGAAGGCCCCATTTTTTGTATCATATGAGAAAGTACATCTTCCTTCCCCTGCCCTTACTACTTTCTATAGAGAGATGATTGAGAGCATCTT
The DNA here is from genome assembly GCF_964194415.1 of Vipera berus. Classification (NCBI taxonomy): domain Eukaryota; kingdom Metazoa; phylum Chordata; class Lepidosauria; order Squamata; family Viperidae; genus Vipera; species Vipera berus. The sequence continues at coordinate 48,769,517 of NC_138209.1, read as the reverse complement.
GTCATATTATATAACAGTCTGATTTGGAAGCATTACTGCTTCAGACAGGAAGGTGGTGCAGAGTGGTGAGGATTGCAGGAAAGATTACTGCCTTCTTCCTTCAAAGCATAGTATATAAGAGATGCTTGAGCAGGGCTTGCAATATTGTCTGGGACACTACACATCTTCTTTGTGACCTGTTTTCATTACCTTCAGGGCGGAGGCTTCATGGTATCTGAAGCATAACATCTAGATTTAATCATAGTTTTGTTCTATATAGCATCAACCTTCTGAACTTTCAAGCTTCCATTTCCCACTATGTATTCAAAATGGACAATTATATATATATATATAATTTATGAGCAGATATATACTTTCTTTTGAAAGCAGGCAACAGAATTTCATTTTTAATGTGTGCCAGTGTACCCACAGTAAAAAAAGGACTATTATCTCATCTGATCTCATTTCATCTCATTTACATTGTACTTACATTGTACTGGTATGTTTGCTTACATGGACTATTGCATAGATACTTTCAATGAGAATTATTGATTCATATATATAATGAAGCCTCAGGGTCTAGAAGTGGCTTTGCTTAGCATAAGTAGGCCATATGTTTACTTAAGATCACTCCCCTCCATATTTAAACCAGATGAGATATAGAAATCAAAATATTGATTTGTAATTGGCAATGATTTATAATTGTATTTATGGCTTCTGTATGTCATGATATATTAGACTCATCTTGTACCTTTTTATATGATTTGTATAATCAATAATATTTTAATAGAGGTTATTTGTATTGTAATTGTGCCTGTGTGTCTTATCAGAAATATTCTAGACTAGCCAGCCAGAATAGTTTTGCCAGTTTTTATAAATTGGAGCACTCAACCAAAAGCCATTCTCAATGGGCAAGTAAGACTGATTGCATATTTTTCCCATAACATAAACACATTGAAATATCTTGTTGTTGTTGTTAGTTGCAAAGTCGTGTCCGACCCATCGTGACCCTATGGACAATGTTCCTCCAGGCCTTCCTGTCCACTACCATCTTCTGGAGTCCATTTAAGCTCACACCTACTGCTTCAGTGACTCCATCCAGCCACCTCATTCTCTGTCGTCCCCTTCTTCTATTGCCCTCAATCTTTCCCAGCATTAGGCTCTTCTCCAGTGAGTCCTTCCTTCTCATTAGGTGGCCAAAGTATTTGAGTTTTAGCTTCAGGATCTGGCCTTCTAAAGAGCAGTCAGGGTTGATCTCCTCTAGGACTGACCGGTTTGATCGCCTTGCAGTCCAAGGGACTCGCAGGAGTCTTCTCCAGCACCATAGTTCAAAGGCTTCAATTCTTTGGCGCTCAGCCTTTCTTATGGTCCAGCTTTCACTGCCATACATTGCAACTGGGAAGACCATAGCCTTGACTATACGCACTTTTGTTGACAGGGTGATGTCTCTGCTTTTTAGTGTGCTGTCTAGATTTGCCATGGCTTTCCTCCCAAGGAGCAAGCGTCTTTTAATTTCTTGGCTACAGTCCCTATCTGCAGTGATCTTGGAGCCCAGGAAAATAAAATCTGTCACTACCTCCATTTCTTCCCCATCTATTTGCCAGGAATTGAGAGGGCCGGATGCCATGATCTTGGTTTTCTTAATGTTTAGTTTCAACCCAACTTTAGCACTCTCCTTCTTCACTCGCAACAAGAGGCTCTTTAGTTCCTCTTCACTTTCTGCCATTAGAGTGGTATCATCTGCATATCTTAGGTTGTTGATGTTTCTTCCGGCAATCTTAATTCCAACGTTTGATTCATCTAGCCCTGCCTTTCTCATGATGTGCTCTGCATATAAGTTAAATAGGCAAGGCGACAGTATACAGCCTTGCCGGACTCCTTTCCCAATTTTGAACCAATCGGTGGTTCCGTGTCCAGTTCTCACTGTTGCTTCTTGACCCGCATATAGGTTTCTCAAGAGACAAATAAGATGGTCTGGTATGCCCATCTCTTTAAGGACTTGCCACAGTTTGTTATGATCCACACAATCAAAGGCTTTAGCATAGTCAATGAAGCAGAAGTAGATGTTTTTCTGGAACTCTCTAGCTTTCTCCATGATCCAGCGTATGTTGGCAATTTGATCTCTAGTTCCTCTGCCTCTTCGAAATCCTGCCTGTACGTCTGGTAGTTCTCGATCCACATACTGCTGGAGTCTAGCTTGCAGAATTTTAAGCATAACTTTACTAGCATGAGAAATGAGTGCAATGGTGCGATAGTTTGAACATTCTTTGGCACTGCCTTTCTTTGGAATTGGAATGTAAACTGATCTTTTCCAATCCTGTGGCCACTGTTGAGTTTTCCAAATTTGCTGGCAAATTGAGTGTAGCACTTTTACTGCATAGTCTTTTAAGATTTTGAATAGCTCAGCTGGAATACTGTCACCTCCACTAGCTTTGTTGTTGCTCAGCTTTTCTAAGGCCCACTTCACTTCACATTCTAGGATGTCTGGCTCGAGGTCAGTGACCAACTCATCGTGATTATCAGGGACATTAAGCTCATTCTTGTATAGTTCTTCTGTGTAATTTTGCCACCTCTTCTTAATCTCTTCTGCCTCTGTTAGGTCCCTGCCATTTTGGTCCTTTATCATGCCCATTTTTGCATGAAACGTTCCCTTCATCTCTCCAATTTTCTTGAAAAGATCTCTGGTCCTCCCTATTCTATTGTTTTCTTCTATTTCTTTACATTGTTCATTTAAGAAGGCATTCTTATCTCTTCTAGCTATTCTTTGGAATTCTGCATTTAATTGGGCATATCTTTCTTTTTCTCCCTTGCCTTTCGCTTCCCTCCTTTCCTCAGCTATTTGCAAAGCTTCCTCAGATAGCCATTTTGCTTTCTTGCATTTCTTTTTCTTTGGGATGGTTTTGGTTGCTACCTCTTGTACAATGTTGCGAACCTCTGTCCATAGTTCTTCAGGCACTCTGTCTATCAGATCTAATTCCTTAAATCTATTTGTCACCTCTACTGTATATTGAACAGGGATATGATTTAATTCATACCTGACTGGCCTAGCGCTTTTCCCTACTTTCTTTAATTTAAGCCTAAACTTTGCAACAAGAAGCTCATGGTCTGAGCCACAGTCAGCTCCTGGTCTTGTTTTTACTGACTGTACAGTATAGAGCTTCTCCATCTTTGGCTGCAGAGCATATAGTCAATCTGATTTCTGTGTTGACCGTCTGGTGATGTCCATGTGTAAAGCCGTCTCTTGGGTTGTTGGAAAAGAGTGTTTACTATCACCATCGTATTCTCTTGACAAAATTCTATCAGCCTGTGCCCTGCTTCATTTTGTACTCCAAGGCCAAACTTGCCTGTTATTCCAGTTATCTTTTGGCTTCCTACTTTAGCATTCCAATCTCCCATGATGATAAGCACATCATTTTTGGGTGTTAGTTCTATAAGGTGCTGTAGGGCTTCATAGAACCGGTCAATTTCATCCTCTTCAGCACCGGTGGTTGGGGCATAGACTTGGACTACTGTGATATTGAATGGTTTGCCTTGGATTCGAACTGAGATCATTCTGTCATTTTGAGGATTGTATCCCAGTATTGCTTTTCCTACTTTTTTATTGACTATGAAGGCTACTCCATTTCTTCTGAGGGATTCTTGCCCGCAGTAGTATACCTGATGGTCGTCTGAATTAAATTCACCCATTCCTGTCCATTTTAGTTCGCTGATACCTAAGATGTCGATGTTTAGTCTTGTCATCTCTTGTTTGACCACATCCAGCTTTCCTTGATTCATGGATCTTACATTCCAGGTTCCTATGGAGAAAGAATCTTTACAGCATCAGACTTTCCTTTCACCACCAGACATATCCACAGCTGAGCGTCCTTTCGGCTTTGGCCCAGTCGCTTCATTCTTTCTGGTGCTACTAGTACTAGCCCTCTGCTCTTCCCCAGTAGCATATTGGACGCCTTCCAACCTGAGGGGCTCATCTTCCAGCATCATATCGTTTTGCCTTTTGGTACTGTCCATAGGGTTTTCATGGCAAAGATACTGGAGTGGTTTGCCATTTCCTTCTCCAGTGGATCACGTTTTGTCAGAACTCTCTGCTATGACCTTTCCGTCTTGGGTGGCCCTGCACGGCATAGCTCATAGCTTCATTGAATTACGCAAGCCCCTTCGCCACGACAAGGCAGTAATCCATGAAGGGGTTGAAATATCTAGAGGACAGAAAATAAACATATTGAGGAACACAATGTCAGGAACTTTCTTCTACTTAAAGTATTTTATATCCTATGTAAAATTTATATGGCATAATATTATACTGTATTGCTTTACTAATATCCTTCAATGCAATTTTAACATTTCCTTTCTACCTCCATGTTTCCTCCAACATAAATGAGGAACTTGCACTAAGTTAATTATATATTGTCTTTTAAATTTGTCTTGATTATATGTACTCTAGACATTCAAACAGCACTATATCCCCTCTTTGTAACAATATATTATAATTACAGTGTTACAAGTGTTATGTCACACTACTTACTACTGTATTCCAGGACATACTCACCCATAAATAAATTTTAAATTATTTTCAAACAAATATGTTCAATACAGGATTAGAGTATAGACAAAATGTAAATCTATATGAAAAGCTATATGTTAATGAGCATTGTGATTACAGAATGGCAGTCCCTTGGGTTGAATGTATAAATACATCCTTACACACAATTTGTATTATGTTCGTTCCCAGTTAGAAGTTCTGTTTTAATAATTGGATAATGCAGATTATTATTTGCATTAGGAATCACAAATAACAATATGCTGGTACAAAGTGCAATACCATGCCTACTGAAAGCTTTCCAGGATACTGTATAAACAATTGGTTGTGTCTTCATGGACAGCGAATAATATAACAGATTGGTACTGCAACCCTATACACATTGCTAAATAAACCAACATCAAACACAGTGGGATTTAAGTACAAATAAGCATGCAAAAAATTACACTTGTTTAAAACCAAACATTTGGTTTTAATTGCTTTTCAAGAAAAACCAGCTTTGTGCATCAGGTGCAATTAATAACTAAACAGACACACAGAGAATCAGCAATGAGTTTGGAATAAAACTCTTTGGAAAGCAGTAAAAGAGGTGAATGAGAGCTGACAGCTCCTATAGAATTATAGACTAGACAAAAAGTAAGTAATATGTCTGTAAGATTTAAAAAAAATGAACTGTAAGGTAATGGACATTTCTAATATTACAGTTATTTCACTAAACACCCTGAGTTGGGCAATCAAGAGGCACTTTCAGTTGATGTTCAAAGAGACCAAGTTATAAATCTTAACAGAGATGAGAGATGTTGCAAACAATACCATTTGATTTCAAGTAACGCCCATCATTAAAAACATTGTCCTGCTGGGCTAAATTTGAAGCAGATTACTTGTACTTTTTTCTTGACAGATTCTCCAAGCATAAGACTATTTTTGTAACAGATTTTAATTCATATTCACAATTATTTCTTCCTTGTATTTGATGTATTTCTAGTTTGAAATTAAAAGTCTAAATTTCTTAGATATACCTGTAGACATAGCATGTTTAGTATCTTCACAATTAATAGAATGTGATTTTACCATTCATTAAATCCAGCTTTATTCATGAGATATATTCTCATGCAGATTCTCATATACTTGTTAAATCTTATTCCCTTGAACATTTTAAGGTCCCATCCTCATAATCCCTTGTTCTTTGCATATTTCATCCACCATTACCTGAGCACCCCCCCCCCCCTTGATCCAGGTCAGTCCAAATATTTATTGTTTGTCTCCAGGCATGGAATGGATAATTTAATATTATCCTGTTTAAGAATTAGCATGAGGACAAAATTTGGGGTGTTGATGGGAATAGAAGCAGCAGCTAATGTAATACATTCGATGTTAGTAAATGATGTGGCTCCCCTTTAATAATACAAGGAACATACAGTCTACCTTATGAAATGAATATATGAGGGGATCTTATTTTTTTTATTTTTTAATTCCATTTATATCCCGCCCTTCTCCGAAGACTCAGGGCAGCTTACAAACTTAGCAGTAGCCTTCATTCTATGTATATGCCTGCTTATTAGGGCTTTCACACACACACACCCCAAGCGGCATTATTACAAAGTCAGCTTAATTGCCCCCAACAATCTGGGTCCTCATTTTACCTACCTCGGAAGGATGGAAGGCTGAGTCAACCTTGAGCCTGGTGGGATGCGAACCTGCACTAATTGCAGGCAGCTGGTGTTACTTAAGGAGGCATTAGCCCACTGCTCCACCAAGGCTCTTATGATCTCCAATAGCTAAAGGAAACTGTCAGAGCATGCACAGTCTGAGATAACCCAGACATAAACACAGTAAACAGTGGTCTATATTAAATGGTTGGTTTACCTTACACCATCTACAATATCATACACCAGAAACAATTTACATACATGTTAATACAGCAGGCTCCAACATACAGCAGTTATAGCAGGGAAACGGAAGAAAGACCACACATCTGAGGAGTCTTCCCTTTAATACAAAGGCTCTTAAAGGGACATAGACCCTGCTGAGTCATTACCATCATTACATCATACATCTCCCATTATACAAACTGGTTAGCTGTTAAATTATTACCTTGACAGAAATAGTTTTCCTCCACCATGTTTATACTTCAAAATCATTATTAAAATGAAAGTTTATATTATGTTTGAATATTTGAGTTACCCTGTCATTACAAAATGATATTTTGTCTACAAAAGGCTCCTCTATTCATGCAGTGATAACTTCATGTGATTCAGTATTAGTGACTTACCACTAGTCAGCAACATTCATATTGCCTGTGTAGGAGTGGTTGAAATGCCCAAGCAGCTCCTTAAGCATCTCTGAAACCTAAAAATGTTTTTGCATTGTTGCCTTTTCTGACTCATGTCATCTTCAGGCAGAACATTTTACAACTGCAACCAGATTAATTTGATTATTTTCATGTCTAGTCTATTTTCCTTAGATCAACTGTTTATTCTCAGCATTTTATCCCAATTCACTAAACAATTAAAATATAATCCCAAAGCTTTTTATTCAGATTTCCTTAAAATTAATGTATGAATGATACATATGTTAGTGTCCTCTTTCTAGTTTCTTTAAAATTAGGTTTATTATAAGTAGTAAATGAATCGATTTACATTTCATTATTGTCTTTTAGTACCTTTTAGCAAGTTTCTAGAGAATGTCAAATTATCTTTTATTTACATCTCTCTTATTGTGTATTATTATGACAAAAAGAGTACAAATCAGTCTTATATATTGAAAAAGCAATTTTTGAAGTTTTCAAATTTTTCAAAATTTCATCTAGAGACAAAAGGGCCTTAAATAAAATTTCATAATAAATAGATTTTCACAGTAAGCACATTTTGTTAAAATAATAGGATTGGAGAAGTCGGAAGGATCAACCTTAAATTACCTTTCTTGACCATCCATAGCATGAGACTGAGAATCAGAGAATCAGACTTTTTTTATTGGAAAGATGGAAACAGGAAATATTATGTATGATGTCTTGAAGAAAGTGGCTTCCTGAAGAAAAAGCAGGATATAAACTTAATTAGTATTTCATGCAGCCTAGCCCTTTTCTAAGAGCAATAGCACTTAGACTTATATACCATTTCACAGTGTTTTACAGCCCTCTCTAAGCAGTTTACAGAGTCAGCATATTGCCCCGAACAATCTGGGTCCTCATTTTACCAACCTGGGAAGGATGGAAGGCTGAGTCAACCTCGAACCAGTGAGAATCGAACTGCCAAACTGCTGGCAGCCAGCAGTCAGCAAAATTAGCCTGCAATTCTGTATTCTAACCACTGCACCACCACAGCTCATTAATGTCTAAATAATGTCTAGCTTTTTTTGCTAACCTGCTTTCCAGCTCTGGCGTGTTTCTCTTCTGCTTGCAGGGAAACAGTTTGTGGGACTAAAAAAAGTTCAGGCAGACCTTCCAACTCTTTGTGAGATCCTTTTTATTTTCTCGCAAGAAGTTGGAAAGTCTGATTGAACTTTTTTTAGTTCCACAAACTCCGTTGAAAAAAGGTGCTGCAACTCAGTCACCACCCCCTCCCTCCCTCCCCCAGTCCTTTGTCAACAGAACAGCTCTGCACAGGGATGCAAAGCAGAGAATAGCACTTGCTTGCTGCCCTGCATTTTCCCACATCTCCCTTCTTCCTTCTGAAAACAGCAGCTCCATTTCTTGCTGCTTCTCCTCACAGCGCAGCTCCTCCCTCTTCCCAAAAGCATTTTTTTTTTGCTAACCTGCTTTCCAGTTTGGCGTGTTTGTCTTCTGCTGCAGGGAAACAGAGTTTGTGGGACTAAAAAAAGGCGGACCTTCCAACTCTTCGTGAGATTTTTTTTTCTCGCAAGAAGTTGGAAGGTCTGATTGAACTCTTTTTAGTTCCACAAACTCCATTGAAAAAAGGTGCCAGAACCCCACCCCTTTTTCAGCAAAAGGTACGGGCCGCTGTTTGGAAGCCCAATTCAAACAAGATGAGCGCTTTCCATGCCAATAGGCAAAAAAAAAGTCCAACAGGCCTCGCTTGCAGAAAACAGGCTGCTTGCTAAGTGAGCTGGGCAAGACATTCGCTTGCTAGCTCTTCCCACTCCAAACACACCACTTGCTCACTGACCCTTCATGGCTTGCTTCTCCACTCTCTGTTCCTCTGATAACGGGCCGGTCTGCCCCTTTTATACCTTTTCTTCTCCCCGCCCTCCTCCTTTTCTCTTCCAATTGCACTGGAAGCTCCAATTATCATGTCACCACAGATCCTGGGGATTCAGGCAAGCTCTGCAGCTCCAGCTGATCTCCAGGTCTGTTTGACTCCATTTTGACTCGTTCCCTCCCCCACTGTAATTAGCTAGGCTGGGCTCACGTACTACCAGCCAGGGGCTCGTGTACCACTGGTGGTATGCATACCACCGGTTGAAAAGCCCTGCTCTAATTGGTCCTTTTTATTATGGTGAAGGTGTTGTCTATATATCTGATCCATATTTTGGGTTGACTGCTATGGCTTCTAGACATTGCATGATGACCTCCGCTATAAGTCCTGAAAGTGACAATCCCATAGGCATCCCTTTAATTTGTTGGTAAATTTGACCATCAGATTAGAAGTATGTAGTTGGAGCATCTATACCACACATTCCAACAGAATGGATACCCACGCGACTTCATCAAAAAGTCCCTGACCACTCAACCCAATACAGCACAACCAACACAAACCCTAAAAAGAATTACACTGCCATACATCAAGAATATCTCAGAAACTGCAAATGGACTACTACAACCACATGGAATCAGTGTACCACAAGCACAAGCCAATTAAGCCCTTCAAAACATCCTAAGGAAACCAAAAGACCCAACAACCTCAGAAGGAAAAACATGAGTCATCTACAACATACAATGTAAGAATACCAATAACCACTATGTGGGACAAAGAGGAAGACGACTGGAAGAACGCATCCATGAACACCAACTGAGCCATTAGTAAACAGCCCAACCAAAAATCCCTAAGATTGTCCCCACCCATACAGACAGGCAAGACACCAGAATATAAACTGACAGCACTCTTTACTAACATGGATGACGTTACCTAGTTAGGATAATGAAATGTCTGCAAGAAAATAAGCAAGCTCAGAGAGCACCAAGGACCCCTCATTTCAACCCTGAGCATAAATATCCTCCTTCAAAAGTGGAGTTGATCAAATTGCATTACATTAAAAGTGAAGTGAAGAACACGTGTTCAAAAATCTTGTTAATCAAGGAACTTGATCCTTACTCTTTCCTTGGACCATTTCAATACTTTGTTTCAAGCATAGTTAAATGTTTCACCCAGAGGTTGGAAAAATAGTAAAAAAAATATTACAATTGTCCCAAAGGTATTTTTCAAAAGGCAACTGGACTTTCTTAATTTTTTTCCTTAAAATACTTTGCTTCTCATTGAAGAAATTGAAGAAGAAGCAAAATATTTTCAAGGAAAAACCTAAGAAAGTCCAATTGCCTTTTCGAAAGTAACCTTGGGATGAGCACGGCCTGGATGATTGAGAATCTTCAGACTTTGGTTCTTATTTATTTAGTGAGTTCATTAAGACAGAGTTTCTTTTAATGTTTTGCATCTTGTCTTCCTGAATAAGCACAAAAGATTGATTTCATGAATCATACACTCCTAGGGCTGAAAGGGACCTTGAGGCCTTCTAGTCCAACCCCCTACCCATTGCAGGAGACTTTATATCATGCCAAACAAATGGCTGTCTAATCTTTTCTTGAGAACCTCCAGCAATTGTGCAAGTTCACACTTTCCAATATTCTGTTGTTTACCCCCTTGCATTTTTTTTATTTCCCTGATTATGTCCTTTGGTGGTGATACCATCAAAGCTTTTCACTGGTGAACACATCACCTTGGGTTGAGTGTGGGTAGGTACTGGAAATGGGGGCTTTAGTTTCTCTAGTTTGCCAGCCTCCATACTTACCAGTCAGGCTATTTCTGAATATGAATCTACTGTTTGCCTATAGATTACTAGACCCATACATAAAATTGTGCAGTTGATAAGTTGGTAGGGCAGAGGACAGGATGAACAGGGATATGAACTCACTTCTACTTCACCAGTCACACCTTCTCCAGATATTGATCAGTCATATAATTTCAGTTATAGATTTAATAGTTTTCCCATTACATAAGCTAAAAGGAGAAATTGGCAGAACTCTTGTCAATTTTACTCCAGCTTTCAAATATTCTAAACTGATAAGTGTTGAAAAGAAAGAGCAAAATAAGACTGGTAGCACCCGGAAATAGCTTATGGGATACAAAAAAATACCGATATTCCATCCCTGCCCCAGAAAAATAAAAGCACTATAAATCATCTTTTGACAGAAGCAGTTGAAAATATGTAATATTATGGATAGTGTCAGGTACAAGAAGCCAGGAACCAGGATAGAGTTCAAAAGTTTATTTCATGCTAACTATACATAAGAATCTGAACTGCTAATGGGCAAGGTAAATGAGGACCCAGATTGTTGGGGGCAATAAGCTGACTTTGTAAAAATGCCGCTGGGGGGGGGAAGCCCTAATAAGCAGGCATATACATAGAATGAAGGCTATTGCTAAGCACATTGATTTGTGCTTCTTAGATTGTAAGCCACCCTGAGTCTTTAGAGAAGGGCGGGATATAAATAGGATTTAAAAAAAATTCACACAAGATAATGATTCAGTGTATTTCAAGGGGGCTGGATTTAGTTGCATAGCAACTCCAAAATGATGACATATTTGACCCTGCCTTCAACCTCAGCCTGGTCATCTTCTACAGAGAGAATTAGCAACATACAAAAGGTAGGGTTCTCTTCCTAGTTTAAATTGACCAGTCATCCAGAGAGAGGTAGTCTGTTTTTTTAAAGAGCTGAATGTATTATAACAGATGTACTTGTCCTCCAAAAGAATATTAGATCCCATTGTGTAAGAAATGCACTTAATACCTCTGCAAAACCTATATGCTTAGTCTCTTCTGCAGTAGAAGTCAAAATGGCCATGGATGGTAATGTCTAGTGACTAGAAGTAAGGATGTATGCTTGCATATGAAAGTGGTCAATGGGATTTGGGCAGATTCCAACAGTTGATTGAGTCATAACCAACATCATAAATGAGCTGTCACAGAATGTTCATATAAAGAACATATCAAGAATAACATTGCTTCAACTTTGGAACACATAAAGATGAATGAAAACTTCATTAGTGGAGGGCTGGGTATAAGCTATATCATGTCTTCTATAAATTATTAGCAATACATCTTTGTGCTTTAGTTAAAAGACATGACAGTATGCCTGCTAACTGTAGCTATCCCAACATACAAAGCATTTTTATTTTCGAGACCAGTTTTAACTTGTTTGTCTCCCAAGAACATCAAATCTACTTTCTTCAGTGAATCAACAGAATCCACTTAACCTTTTTCTCAGCAAGATCAACATATGTTAACAGCATGAGGTGCAGCAGGCTGGCCTGTTATAATGGTGATTAATTCTGGATATTACTGTTTCAATAACTAACATAGATTTGTTACTACTAAAAATTACCTTATTCCAGCTATAGTACCTTTTGGGACCATTACCACTGAGGAAATCCTTTCACATTTCTAACTCAAAATAATAACAAATGTTTTCACATGATTGTTCCATGCTCATTTTAAAGTAGAGGGGAAAAAAGTTCCCTGTTTTTATAAGCTGGAAATTCAGCTACCAGGAGCTTTGTGTGTGTTAATATTCTTGACACAAAGTAGGAAATGCTGAATTGTCTAGTTGCATCTATGTTTATCTGTCATATCATTTTATATATTTTTATCTCTGAAAATTTGTGGCTTATTTTCTTAAAACATCTACACCACTGGTGTCAAAGTCACCACGTCACGTGATGTGTTGCAACATATCGTGACTTTTTTTGCATTGCCGGAGCTGGAGTGGGCGTGGCCTCCATATGATGCAACTGGCCCATGGGCCGGTAGTTTGTCACCCCTGATCTACACTGATAAATTTGGGGGGAAAATATTATGACAGATTCTAACTTTACTGTCTCATATATATGTATTGGAGGTATGCTCCCAAGTGCTTGAACACTGCTGTCTACAAAGAAAATAAGAAAGCCAATGGGAATGGTTCAACACACCAGATTAATCACACAATTCTGCATATATTACTATATGAATAAATTGTATGTAATGTGCCCTCCTAGTGACAAACACATTGAAGCTAAACTTTGGATAGATATATAGTAAACAAGTGGTAGAAATAAAGCAATCTATCGTAAGTCTGTAAATAGAATACATTTGTGATTCTTAGAGGTTTATTTGCAAGATCAGTTTCTGAGTTTATTGGCCATTTACAAAGTACATAAAACCTCTACATTTTTTTTGAATTATGCTCAACATCTATGGAGTTGTAGACAAATATCACCAACTTTCCCTTTTTAAGTAATAATTTGTAGCTTTTTCGAAAGACATTCCATGAATTTTGTTGATGCCATCCAACCACCTTATATATTGTTGTTGTTTTTCTTTTTTTGGTTTTCTGAAACTCTATTGGCATTTCTCCCTTTATGTTTACAATCTTCCCAAACTCTTTCTTCATAAAAAAAAACTACTTGTAAGAGCAGTTTTTCCAATTATTCAATAATTTTCACATTTTTAATTTCCTTTCTTTGGGATCAGTACATAAAACAATTTTCCAATATTTAACCCACAATTTTGTTCTATATTTATTTATAGAGAATTATTAAAGACTGATTCTTCTATAGCTTTAGTAATTCAGCCTATGTCCTTTTATATATATATATATATGACTGCTGATCTTTTGCCCGTCAGATATCATTAGATCCTGAATTTATTCTCTTTCTGGAAATGTTTCTTGCACTATATAATTTCACTTGTAAAAGATTTCAGAGTAGCATTTTTGTCTTTTCTTATTGTCATTTGCCTTTTCAAATCTCTTCTGTAATAGGAGAATTCCTAGTTTATGTAAACATTTTTATGATTTCTCTGATTTTATTAAAGGTATATCTCATTTTTATTATTATTTTTTCTATTTGTTGCCATTCTAGGTTGAAGTACCTTCCTTGTCTTTTCTTGCTTGATGTTAAAAATCTTTGTTCAGTTATCATACATCCTTTTCATTGCCAGAACTTTAATCTTTAACTTTATCTGGCTAGCTTGATAGCTTTTTCTGAAAGTTTATTTGATCTTTTCTTGCTTGAAATGATTTTCTCACTTCATTTTTCAAGTTGTCTCTTATCTTTTCTTCTAGCACTTCAGGTTTTCTTTCATACCAAATCTGTTTCTTACAGTCATTCTGTATATATTCCAGCTTCAAGACTTTCCTTGCTTTGCACACCTCACATTCTTAAGTTCTAAATATGAAGTAAAAATCTTCTCTTTTGAAACATTATGACCTGACTTCCTTGTGGCTTTGATTGGACATGTTATCAACTCTAAATATACTAGATGAAGATTGACATCTGCCCAATGGTACTGCTTTCTGACTCTTATTTGCCAATCCCCACCTTAGTCATGTAAGTATATTTATAGAATTTATATAGCTAGTTACGTGACTCTTGTGACTCTCAGAAACTCATAATGCAAGCATTACAACAAAGCCAATCTATAATCCAGTCAAACCATATATCTACAGCATATATCTAGAGCTCTACTAACACCCTGGCCCCAATATGGGTAGAAAAAGGTTTTTCAGTCTTCAAGGTTTTCCATAAGCCTAACAATCTGGATCTCAGAGGTGATGCTATTCAATAAGACAAGTACCATTGCAGCTATTTCCAAACAATGTTTGCTGCATCAGTTAAAGTGCTTTGCACTGTCTACTTTTGGATTTGATTTTTGAATTCATTCAGCTAGGTGAGTTGGCTTCTCTTTGAACTACAGAGGCATCTGACTTTACCCCCATTGAAAACTACTCTTAGTTTTCTCATGCATTCAGTTTTTATGTGCAAAGATGTTCCACAGGTTTCTCTCACTATATCTCTCTCTATTCAGCCAGGGACTTCATTTTTCATACAGAGAAAGTAAACACATAGCCAGTGCTAAAATAAACTTAGTCATAATCCTCTGGACCTAAATGAATACAAAAGATAAAGGAAAGGAAACAAATCTAAACACTTGAACCTCTGATTCTTAAAGAAATCACTTTCTAATTACTTTCTGTCTTGCATGTACTTTTCAAAACCATATAGGAAAAGAAGGAAAGAGAGAGAGACAGAGAGAGACACACACAGAGAGAACTGTGTGTGTGTGTGAATGTTTCCAATAAATGTATAGGACATTATGAAATCTGTTGCAAATAAGTGACATTATTGTCACTTTTCATTTTTTAAAATGTAATGATTTCCAGTGAAAATTGAATTATACAATACTCTGAATTCTCTTCAGTTTATACAAATCTATCATTTTTTTCCCTAAAGTTTGACTTACTGAATTACACACTTGTATTCTTAGAACAAATGTTTTAAATGAAGGCAGGAGAAGAAGAAAAGGAACTACCAAACAGGTAAAATGATTGTATTGGAAAAGTGAATGGATGAGATCGGGCTGAATAACGAAAATGCTGCAAAAATAGAATAGCAGATTCAGGAAATTAGATTTGTCCTCAAAAAATTGTTGCTATCTTGTATGGGAGATGGGACGATCAGGCAGTATAGATAAGGCTTCAGATCTGAATACAATACTGCTTTAAAACATCCTTACATAAAATATGGTACATTTTACTTTTAAAAAAAGTTTTAAAAAGTGAAACAAACATTGGTACAACTAAGACATAATGAACATATAACTTCTCAATGTATGAGTTAACAATAGCAACTTTTGTTTTGCTTGTAAACTTCTTATTTTCTTCCTCTTACTTTTATAAATATTATTATAATTTTCACCTATGCCGCATTGTTTTGACTTCAGTCTTACACTGATGTTTAGCCATATATCTCATCTGCTTCAGTTTTTGTAATGTATATATATATATATATATATATATATATATATATATATATATATATATATATATATATATATATTAGAACTAATTATGGAAGTTCAAGATTATATAAAGACGTACATCACACATAAAACAAAATTAAATTAAGTCATATTATAAAGAAGATTCTAACTACTGTTGGCAAATGATAGTGGAGTTGTAAAATTTCCTAATTTAATTACCAATGTAAGAATCCTAGCTTCAGAATATTTTTTTAAAAGATAAGGGAAATAATAACAATAAAAAATTTATCCAGCTACATATAATTTAAATTAATTTAAATATAAGATATACTAACAAATTGGGCTCAAGTTCTGTTAACTCTATTGATCATGTAGGATTTTTTTTAGCAATTAATATTTTCTTCCTCATTTAAAAAATGTTGTCTTCCCAGTCAATTTTACAACCTTGGAATTCAACTCCTTTATATTAACCAAGTTTGGTGCTGAATAACATCAACTAAGCCCTTATGCTTTAAATATACTTTTTCCCCCTCTTGTCTCATGAAAAAAACTGGAGATTTTTTGGGGTTCCATTTTAGATATGTATTCCTAACTACAGCCACATTAGACCAAGATTATTGAATAAGTACATGCACAAAATATACAATTTTGTGTCACGATGCTATGATGCACAATTCATCAATTAACCTTCCCCGAACAATAAACTATATCCCAGGATTCAGGAAGAGTTTAAAATGACCCAGAGGCTACTGGTTTTGTCAACTGATTTCTATGAATGAGAAGAAAGTTGCAAAAATCAGATTTTTTAATACTGCAATTGTGATGTAACTAGAAAACATGACTTGGATACACTAGGTGGAGAGTAAAATGAATATCTTGTTTCTCAATGGATCATGCAATCTTTCATGCAGGTTTTTAATTGTATGGTTTCAGCAAAATGAGGAAAGAACAGCAAAATACAGCATTAGTTGCCCCTTACACTTTGAAATGGCATTGTTGTCTCAAAAAGCATTCTTCTAAAATGATGCTGCTCTAGGGGGAACTGATGTTATTTCACCAGTAGAAACTCTTTATTGCAAGTTCTTTTATGCTTGATAAGTATTTGAAGCTAACTTTAAACAAAGAAGCTGATCAGTAGTTTTATGACTTGATTTGTTTAAGAGCCTAAATAGCTTAGGGAAATGTTTTAGAAAAGATTTAATCCATCCATGTGGAATAAAGCTTGGAAAATTAGGTGGAATAAATGTAAAATGCAAAGTACGTTTTCATGAGTTTGCACTTGAGCTGTTGTTTGCTGACCCACACTAAGAATCATGTTATATCCTTATTGGCCCAAACTATAGTTTTAAACCTAAACTTAGTATTGTTTTGTGCCATCAGTAATTAATTATATCTCTCAATGGCCTCTCACAAGAAAGGCCCATAAATTTGATCTGCACAGTAGGATCCCTTATGCAGTTTTTTTTAAAAAAATCCTTTTTTGCAACAAGTGCCATCAATATATCTTGTGGAGAATCCTGATTTAAGAAGTGCACATTTTGTTGAATAACAAGGGCACAAGTTTACCTGAAAGTTAAGTATCCTCTAACAGTAACTTGTAGAAATGAGGGAGCTTGAATATATAAAGGTATTTAGTGAATTCATATCCAAATATGTGATGTGCTTACACAGACATTGCTTGTTTTGAGGGCATTATCTTATAATTTGTGTGAGTGATTTGTTCAATGCTGTGAATTAACTCTGAGAATACAAATTGAAACCTTTCACCACACAAGCTGATTGCAGCCTATTCATCCCATCCAGCCTGCAAGATTATGGGACTTCACAGGGGAATTACTGTTAAAGGTGTAGATATCAAAGTGGCATTTGCCTGGAACCTCATTCAGTGTCAATTTTCCTAGGAAAACCTTTCCAAGGGAGCCACCACTTGAAGATACTTTCCGATAATGTTATTTTCAAGTAGTTATTCCTGTGAGGGACAGAGATATGAATTTAGTATCAGTTACTTAGAGTAATTCATTACCTTGATCCAGAATACTCTAAATTAAATTAAGTTTACTATAATTCAAGATATATTCAATTGAGCAGAATTTTGACCCAAAATTACATCAACATTTCTGGAAATGATTTAGTGTAGTTTTGTGTGTGCTTTTCTTTCATTTAAGCTTATAATTGTTCCCCAAATCAGAAAGCTGCTGCAACTGAAATAAATGTACGTTAACCCACAACATTTCACTATATTAATAGCTTTTCAGCAAGTTTTACATCTGAAAATTACTTATGTGGCCACTGTTTTCCAAAACACTGAAATACAGTTTTCTCACTTTTCTATCAATCAATTTACAGTAAGGAAGGAGATTGCAGACATTTAGAAAATGCATGTATTATGTGAATATTCTCTAAATTGATATTTGTTGTTCCTTACTTTATGATATCAGATTTTGACAAAAGCTTTGTCATTTAATTTTTGTTAAAACTGAGAATTTAGAACAATTATATATTATATCGTATGTGAGCAGCATGGTGGCCTAAAGGTGATGACTGTCGCCTCCCACTTGGAAGATTTAGAGTTCAATCCTGGGCAGTGGGAGATTTTTCTTTGTTGATTCTTTTACAGTTTTGTGAGGGTTATTTGGAAAATGAAGACATAACTTGGTATTTATTTGTAATAAATCAGGGATGAATTCTTTAGAAAGGGGTGGATAGCTGAAAACATGACATAAACTTGCCGTGATTTCCTCAGACCTTGGCTGTAATTGATTTTTTTCTATAAATGAATCCTTTGGGATCTTATAATTGGTACTATAAAATATATTGGCCCTTTGATCTTGCTAGTATGGAGAGAAAATACAGGTATCTTGAATTAGTAATGTTGAAAGAAAAATCTTCATCAGGGTCCAATCTAAGCCGGGAATAAACAAACATGGAGACTGCTTTAGAAAGAAGATTGTAGTTTATTGAAGAGGAGACCCAGAAAAAAAGATGGTTCTGACCACATGGAGCAGAGTGGTGGGTCTTTATACGTTCTGGGGCTCTTGAGGTTGTTTCCTGTTCCTGTTTGAGGCTTTGTATTTCCTTTGTCATGTACTTTGACCTGAGTCTGAGTGTGCCCTTCTGGTATTCTGATGGTGGTGGGTTAATCCTTGTTGTTGTTGTTGTTGTTAGTTGCGAAGTCGTGTCCGACCCATCGCGACCCTATGGACAATGTTCCTCCAGGCCTTCCTGTCCTCTACCATCTTCTGGAGTCCATTTAAGCTCACACCTACTGCTTCAGTGACTCCATCCAGCCACCTCATTCTCTGTCGTCCCCTTCTTCTATTGCCCTCAATCTTTCCCAGCATTAGGCTCTTCTCCAGTGAATCCTTCCTTCTCATTAGGTGGCCAAAGTATTTGAGTTTTAGCTTCAGGATCTGGCCTTCTAAAGAGCAGTCAGGGTTGATCTCCTCTAGGACTGACAGATTTGAATGCCTTGCAGTCCAAGGGACTCGCAGGAGTCTTCTCCAGCACCATAGTTCAAAGGCTTCAATTCTTTGGTGCTCAGCCTTTCTTTTGGTCCAACTTTCACAGCCATACATTGCAACTGGGAAGACCATAGCCTTGACTATACGCACTTTTGTTGACAGGGTGATGTCTCTGCTTTTTAGTGTGCTGTCTAGATTTGCCATGGCTTTCCTCCCCAGGAGCAAGTGTCTTTTAATTTCTTGGCTACAGTCCCCATCTGCGGTGATCTTGGAGCCCAGGAAAATAAAATCTGTCACTACCTCCATTTCTTCCCCATCTATTTGCCAGGAATTGAGAGGGCCGGATGCCATGATCTTGGTTTTCTTAATGTTTAGTTTCAACCCACGTTTTGCACTCTCCTTCTTCACTCGCAACAAGAGGCTCTTTAGTTCCTCTTCACTTTCTGCCATTAGAGTGGTATCATCTGCATATCTTAGGTTGTTGATGTTTCTTCCGGCAATCTTAATTCCAACTTTTGATTCATCTAGCCCTGCCTTTCTCATGTTGTGCTCTGCATATAAGTTAAATAGGCAAGGCGACAGTATACAGCCTTGCCGGACTCCTTTCCCAATTTTGAACCAATCAGTGGTTCCATGTCCAGTTCTCACTGTTGCTTCTTGACCCACATATAGGTTTCTCAAGAGACAAATAAGATGGTCTGGTACGCCCATCTCTTTAAGGATTTGCCACAGTTTGTTATGATCCACACAATCAAAGGCTTTAGCATAGTCAATGAAGCAGAAGTAGATGTTTTTCTGGAACTCTCTAGCTTTCTCCATGATCCAGCGTATGTTAGCAATTTGATCTCTAGTTCCTCTGCCTCTTCGAAATCCTACCTGTACTTCTGGTAGTTCTCGATCCACATACTGCTGGAGTCTAGCTTGTAGAATTTTAAGCATAACTTTACTAGCATGAGAAATGAGTGCAATGGTGCGATAGTTTGAACATTCTTTGGCACTGCCTTTCTTTGGAATTGGAATGTAAACTGATCTTTTCCAATCCTGTGGCCACTGTTGAGTTTTCCAAATTTGCTGGCAAATTGAGTGTAGCAATTTTACTGCATCGTCTTTTAAGATTTTGAATACTGTCACCTCCACTAGCTTTGTTGTTGCTCAGCTTTTCTAAGGCCCACTTCACTTCACATTCTAGGATGTCTGGCTCGAGGTCAGTGACCACCTCATTGTGATTATCAGGGACGTTAAGCTCATTCTTGTATAGTTCTTCTGTGTAATTTTGCCACCTCTTCTTAATCTCTTCTGCCTCTGTTAGGTCCCTGCCATTTTGGTCCTTTATCATGCCCATTTTTGCATGAAACGTTCCTTTCATCTCTCCAATTTTCTTGAAAAGATCTCTGGTCCTCCCTAATCTATTGTTTTCTTCTATTTCTTTGCATTGTTCATTTAAGAAGACATTCTTATCTCTTCTAGCTATTTTTTGGAATTCTGCATTTAATTGGGCATATCTTTCTTTTTCTCCCTTGCCTTTCTCTTCCCTCCTTTCCTCAGCTATTTGCAAAGCTTCCTCAGACAGCCATTTTGTTTTCTTGCATTTCTTTTTCTTTGGGATGGTTTTGGTTGCTACCTGTTGTACAATGTTGCGAACCTCTGTCCATAGTTCTTCAGGCACTCTGTCTATCAGATCTAATTCCTTAAATCTATTTGTCACCTCTACTGTATATTCAACAGGGATATGATTTAATTCATACCTGACTGGCCTAGCGCTTTTCCCTACTTTCTTTAATTTAAGCCTAAACTTTGCAACAAGAAGCTCATGGTCTGAGCCACAGTCAGCTCCTGGTCTTGTTTTTACTGACTGTATAGAGCTTCTCCATCTTTGGCTGCAGAGCATATAGTCTAT
Organism: Vipera berus; assembly: GCF_964194415.1. Classification (NCBI taxonomy): domain Eukaryota; kingdom Metazoa; phylum Chordata; class Lepidosauria; order Squamata; family Viperidae; genus Vipera; species Vipera berus. The sequence goes on along the minus strand of NC_138209.1, from coordinate 48,748,669 downwards.
CTGATTTCTGTGTTGACCGTCTGGTGATGTCCATGTGTAAAGCCGTCTCTTGGGTTGTTGGAAAACAGTGTTTGCTATGACCATCGTATTCTCTTGACAAAATTCTATCAGCCTGTGCCCTGCTTCATTTTGTACTCCAAGGCCAAACTTGCCTGTTATTCCAGTTATCCAGGGTTAATCCTATTATGTTCCAAAGGTCATATCCTGCTTCCCTGGGGCTGGGGCTGATGACTGTTGGAATTTTAGGTTTGAGGGATTGTTGATTTCTTTCTAATCCCAGCTTCCTGACTCCAATCTTTCTGACAAGGTTATCACATCTGCATTTCTGCAGACCTGGTTACTGTCTGGGGCAGAGATATTTGCGGGGGGAGGGGGGTTGGTTTCTGTCTGTAAAATCCTTTGGGGAAATATATTCTGCCTTTTTAATATTTCCCAATCTATTTCTTTCTCTGGATTCTTCCCACAATCCCCCATTTGTGCCATAAGACACACTTTTACTGGCACAAGATTAAAAAATAATCTGGTCAGGAAGACTTGATAAAAAAAGCTTTTAAATTCTTAATGCAAGAAAGAGAAGACACTAATAAAGGCAATAGAAAAAGGTCTCTGCAGTGGCTCCTGAAAGGGAACTTCCAACCTATAAAGTTCTAAACCTCAGGGCAAAAGTTCTGTTAGATGGAAAAGAAATTTATAGTGTCCAATATTCTGTGCCAATTATTTTCAAATGTTAGATGTCACTTTGAGCTTCCAGTCAGGTCTGAACATGCCTCCAAAATTCTTCACAGACATGGTTTGCCTCAGTACATAACCACTGGCTGCCAATTTTCAAGGGTTGCTTTCTGAGCCTGCCTTAGCTCTTAATTTAATACATCCAGGTTTGTAATGTCTATCACTCTGAGTCCACCAGTGCAACATATTCAGGGCTTGGGTTTGGAGATCTCTTTCCTGCTACCTGCTCAGTGAGAGCAATATGAATTGCAGATTGCCTGAGGGGGCCTGGTTCCCTCCCCTTTGGAATTTGCAGGAAGTTGTGCATGAAAAGCTTTAATGCCACAAAGCAAGAACCAGTCTATGAAGTTTACATGGAGGTAGGTGAAGGGGATAGGCTTAGTGTGATTGTGAATGGTGTGTGTATGTGCACACGTGTATGCAGTTACTTCTATAAGACAGGCAATACAAAACATCCTGGACAAATTTTCCTCCCACCAGACAGAAATCCAAGGTGTTCAGGACTTGCTGTGTGAACCATTCCCAAATGCCACCCCTCCATAAATATATTCAAATGTCCTATTACAATAAAAATGAGGCAAGAAAGAAAACCTTACAATAAGTTTCTGCCCTCCCCCAATAGTCTTCCCAGTTGTCTTCTGAGGCTTCACGTGGGGGCCAATGGCTCCAGAACTTCTTCCTTCCTCTGCAGCTTTCCTAGGCATCTGGGTGATGGTAGGACATGGGAAGATCTGTTCCACTCTGGTGGCATAGTGGCGTTATAGTGGATGGCCAGATCAAACCCAATTCCATGGCTCAAATGAATGGAGGGTCTCCTCTGGAGGCAGTGTCTGAGTCAGTGTGGTCTGCTTCCCAAAAGGTTACTGAGTCATCTGTGCAGGGCTGAAAGACATGAGAACAAGATCTCCTCCCTTCTTTCTTAGTGGACTCTCCCAGGAGAGGTTTTGCTGATCAGACAAAGGCATGGAGAACAGAAAATAAGAAATGGAGATGTGGAATTGGAAGGGGGTGATGGTAGCTTGCAGACAGAGTTTGAAAAGACATTACTGCAGTTGTTAAAGAAACAGATAAGCAAACAAAATGGGGACACCACAGATGAGGACAAAAGAGAGGCTGGATTCTGGTAAGAGAACAAAAGAATGAAATCTCACTTCTGAAATTGAACATTTGCAACATGTTAAAGAAGACTTACGGACTTGCAACTTGAAAATGCTGGGGAGCTTGAGAATGCTGAAAGCTCCAAATAATTTTAAAAGCCTAATATTTTAAGGTGTGCAATTTGCCAGGGACAGGAGACTCTACCTTTTATATCTGTTTTCAAAATATTTAAACATCATGACAGCATTTTGCCCAGCATTATCAATGCACAATTTAGATAAAAATACCACATTAGAGGTTGAAAATAAATGCTTATGTGTTCCAGGATAGTTCCATAGTAGTTTCACTGATTAGTGAAAGGATAAGAAAAGAAACTTAAGAAGATTTCCCTATACAAGCAAACTTGAATTCATGAGGCTCTAACACACCTAATTCCTGTTTCAGGAAAAGGATAGACAGATAAAACCCATTTACAACACATACAGAAAAGGAAGAATGAAACTTTTCCTGTAGATGAATTTAAAACATTCCTTGACAACTTTGGGCTGTTCTTACAAATACACAGAGAGAAAGAACAAAAAAAAAAACACATTTCTCTTTGTTCTGTTTGCTGGCCAAAGAGAATGAGGGTATTTTCCTTTTGGTGGCTTATTTTAAGCAGAATTTCTAGCAGAATTTTAAAATTCTTTTCTCTTTGGATTAGAGACAATTAACAGTTACATTTACCTCACACATAAAGACTTTGACACATATACACACAAAGACATGGAAAAGAGAACAGAAAAGGAAGCAGAACTCTTAGTTTTACACATCCTGGTCATTACCCCTATAAGTCTTAGTTAGCTCAAATTAGGGAAGGCACAAATCTTAAATATCACATGTGTCAAAACCGTCCCCGATGAGGAATCAGTCAATGTGTCGTGGTACGGTTGACAACGATGGTTCCTTTATTCACGAACTCCAAAGTAAATGCAAAGTCAGCGTTGGAAACCACATGCCCCAACGCCTGCTTTATTCTGATACATGCCTCGCCCCCCCTCCCCAAACCACGCCAGCATCCGGTTGGTGCCTATTAAACCCCTGTCCTCTTTCTGTCCCCTCGCACATCCTCGTGCCCGTGCTCCCCTGTGACCCATCCGCCATGAGGTAAGTATCTCATGTTATCCCCCAGCCCCCTCCCAAACCTAACCCTAAACGCCCAGTGTGTAACCATCCCTCCATACCCCACTACGTCCCCCTCAGCCCCACGTAGCTCTGATAACCCCTTTTACACATCCCACATTGAGTCTTTGCCAAGGCCCGGCTCTGGACCGTTAGGTGTTTCTAATAATGGCCGATGATCATAAGGCCTCACCGGAGTGCAGGCACCATCGTAGACAGACCTGTCCTGCTAGGACCCCTCTCGACCGGCCATGCGCCCTCCCGACATAGGCCTATCTAGGGTCGGGCCTCCGGCGGCTACCTCTGGCAGCAACTGTTGGGATCCTTGTGCAACTGGGCAGTCGGGTGTCCTTTCTGGCACCTGTGGGGCCTTCCCCAGGTCCCTCTGATGCAAGCGCGATGGAGAGTCCTGGAACAGCTGATCGTCGGAGCGCCGGAACCTGGAAGTGTGGAGCAGCTGACTGCCGGCCTCGGGAGACGATGAACGGCTGGGACTCTTCAAGAGCCTGCCAAGCAGGTGGCAACCAAGTCTGAGCATGCGGGGCCCGCAAAACAACTGGCTGTCTGGCCTGTACCTTGAGAAGCCAACACCTGGCTGGTCGTTGGGACCGCTGCTCCCGTTTCTGTGTGGGCGCAGAGCCGTGTGGGTGGGTGGACGCCTTAAGTTCTAGTCCAGTCCCTGAATGCCTTTTGTAGTGTCGGGCCCACGGGGCTCGACAACATGGTTGCAGAGAAAGAGAGAGAGAGGCAGAGAGAGAGAGAGAGAGAGAGAGAGAGAGAGAGAGAGAGAGAGAGAGAGAGAGAGAGAGAAGCTGTTCCTATATATAATTTCCTTTTAAGTACCTTTATTTAGCCAAGTTGATTTTTTCTGGTTCATTGCTGAGCAGAGTCCACTCTTGCATAACTTACATACAGACTTCTTACTCATTCCCACCTGGGCAAACATTTTGGGCCTTCCCCAGGTTTTCATCCATCTCACTACTGGAGACCCCGCAATGAGACTCCAAGGCTTTCTCCTTGGTCCCTCACAACCTGCAGAACTACACCGCCTGCAGAACTACACCGACCCCAACAGGTGTAGGTACCTTCCAATCTGTGGTAACCCTCAGTTTTTCAGGCAAATCGCCTGGGAGGACTCTGTCTGCCATGATTTCAGAGTACAGGTACCTGCTTTCCAGAATAGGGCTCTGCTCAGTGATTCTTAGCTAGTTAGCCAAATCCAGTTCTCTCACTCACTTTTCCATTCCATTTTCACACAGCCTATCCCTTTTCCCTAACAAAAGGTCCTGTACTTTGGCCAAACCACCATGCTTTCCAGGGTCTGTCACTTGAAAAGATCCTTTCTGCGGTTAGGAAAGGCCAGAGGAAGCAAGATCCAATTGTGATTGTGAAAAGAGTCTTCTCATTCTCGCACACAGACATACACACATTTCTTTTACTCCCCTAGAATTTAAAAGTTAAAATTTAGAGGAACTCACTTTCTTTCCAAAGCAGCCCTTGAGCTCAAAGTCAAAACTCCCTTTACTACTCTCGCTTCAATTGGGCAGGGCCTGGGAAACCCATTCACAGACACAAGGTGTCTGTTGCCGGCAAGATGGGGCTTACCAGTGTCAGTCCATTGGAGAGGTTAGCTTGGAGTCCCATCCTGTGTGCCAAATTGTTGAAAGAAAAATCTTCATCAGGCTCCAGTCTAAGTCGGGAATAAACAAACATGGAGTCTGCTTTAGAAAAAAGATTGTAGTTTATTGAAGAGGAGAGCCAGACAGAAGGATAGTTCTAGGGGGAAAAACCTGACCACATGGAACAGAGTGGTGGGCCTTTATACCTTCTGGGGCTCTTGAGGTTGTTTCCTGTTCCTGTTTGAGGCTTTGTATTTCCTGTGTCATGTACTTTGACCTGAGTCTGAGTGTGCCCTTCTGGTATTCTGATGGTGGTGGGTTAATCCTATTATGTCCCAAAGGTCATATCCTGCTTCCCTGGGGCAGGGCTGATGACTGTTGGAATTTTTGGTGTGAGGGATTGTTGATTCTAGGGAACTTTCTTTCTAATCCCAGCTTCCTGACTCCAATCTTTCTGACAAGATTATCACATCTGCATTTCTGCAGACCTGGTTTCTGTCTGGGGCAGAGAGACTTGCGGGGGGGGGGGGGAAGGGGGGTTGGTTTCTGCCTTTAAAATCCTTTGGGAAATATATTCTGTCTTTTTAATATTTCCCAAAATATTTCTTTCTGTGGATTCTTCCCACAGTATAAAAAAGCTAAATAATTACAGCTTGCTAAAATGTGTACATGATACAAATTGTAGGGAAAATTAAATAAAAAGGTTAAAATAAAATAAAACAAGATAAAAATATAAAAATATCTGTAGCTATAGCTTGGGGTTGAAATGAGCGGTCCTTAGTGCCAAGCACCCTCATTTCAATCCTGAGTTATAGCTACAAATATTTTCCTTTATTGATAGCTCTTTTAATTATTAAGACATCAGACAATTTCTTTTACATCTTTTCTGCATGTAAATTTTGTAGCATATCACTTTTAAATCCACTTTCAAATCATGTCAGATAATTCTTGTTTTTCTATAATATCTTTAAATATAGGCTATCTGTAAAATTAGGCACTCTCAAAATTACTTCTGGGTTCATTGCCAACAATATTCTTCAGTGTGTCCAATGATAAAATATTTTGCTTAATTCTGTATTAGTAAATTGAGTTTGAGTGTTTTCCTTTAATCTTTAGTTCCTTCTAGTTCCCTCTAGTGCCCATTTTTTTAAGTGTTATTATTTTTAACTTGTAAACTTTTAACCATTTGGAACTTTCAAAAATGAACATTTTAATAACACTTTTGCTGTTTATTCCTGTCCTTATTCTAATCCAGAAAAAAAGTCCTTTATCTCATTTTTAAAACCTTTCCTACTAAGGGTTGAAGAAAACTCACCTAGTGCTATAAAGCATGTTCTTCCAATGATTCCTAATAGCTGAAAAGCAGTTAACAAGCAATTTCCAAAAATAAAAGAATGTGTTTGAACCCACTGTCCTTTGAAAGACACTGACTGCAGCCTGAGCAAAATGGCTATTCCTTTGTCTTCCAGAGCTCTAAACTGCCTGAGACCTTTGTCTTGCAATCTCTTCACAAAGAGCAACTTCTCTGGAGTACAGTGGATGATATCTAATCCCCTCCTTGTCTGGGGAAGAATTATGAAGAGCCAGCCTACACACACACTCTTCATTCCACTGCGTTCATGCATTCCACTTTTTGTAGAACTGCCTTCAGGTTCACAGTTTTTTCCTTTGAAATCCTACTTTCTTTAACCATCCCTCATGGAACTTGACTTTCAGATCCCCTATTGTCTCAGTACTGGTTTTCTGAATTTGATTCTGACTTTTTTCTGCCTTTCCAGTGGTCCTTCCATTCTGAAATATGTTTCCATTTTGTTATTCTTGTTTGTCAATAATTTGATAAAGCAATTTCATTTCCTTTGGCCTCTACCTCTATTTTTCGTAATGTTTTCAATCTTCCAGCACCTTTTGTCATGATAACTATTTCTTGCACATCTCCTCAAGAGTAATTATTATTTTTATACCACATTTTTCTTTCTTCAATAATCAAAGGATCTTCATTATTAATATGTAACAAAGCAAATTCTTTTTTCAGTCTTGTATATAGTTTAAGACTCCAGAAGATGGTAGAGGACAGGAAGGCCTGGAAGAACGTTGTCCATAGGGTCGTGATGGGTCAGACATGAGTTCGCAACTAACAACAACAACAACAATATAGTTTATATTTAAATTAATTTAAATGGCTACCTATCCCAAAAGTAATTCTGGACCGGAACCTGAGCTTTCAGTTCCTGTATACAAATTATTTTTGTATAATATAGTAAGTATTTAAATGTTGATGATTAATCTGGGATATGACAGCAATCCAGATAATAGGATGGTCTTATAAGTAGGAGAAAGAAACATTTTACTTTATCACACCTTAATAACAACAGCATTCAAGTTTAATGTAAACTATAAACACAAAAAAGTGAAAGCATTCAGATTATAAATTAATATCTCTACATTAGTATATAGTTCTTCTATTTTTCTATTTCAGCTAAAGTAGGTAAGTAATAGGAGTAACTACAAGAAAATAGAACGCTGGACTTCAGTGAATGTCTGCTTGGAGATAGCAAAAAAATTATTACTTTCTTATTTTTATAATGTTCTTAATTCACAGTAATAAGTCATGATAGTAATTAATTTTGAGAAAACTGGTAGTTTATGTTTTCTAGATTACTATAAAAGTAGATTTCTTAAATTTTCATATGTAATCTAAAAGCATGTATTCTTTTCAAAACACAGGTCCACCAATACATGCATATACAAACATACATGCATATACAATACATGCATTAACATCTAGTATTAACATCAAGCAACATATTTAGCACTACTTTAAGTTGTCCGCATGGTGGTGCTGATGCTGTAACTTTGGCAGTGCAGGTAGCTATTGTGCTTGTTAACAAGCTGAATGAATTTGAAAATGCTGTTGTCAAACAGATGTTCTTGTCTTTGACACCATATCTCAGTTAAGGTGAGAATGATGAGGCTAGAAAGGTTAATAAATTTATTATATAGCAGGAAACTTATTTCTCCTTACCCAAAAGACACAAAATCCTTTATTTTTAAGCTATAATACCATCATTTCTTTGTTCATTTTAACACAGGTTTTTGCTAATCCTCCCACTGTGCATCACTTTATTATTTCTATGCTCTACTTCTTTAGTTATAGCCAAGAAGTAGTATTCATAAACAGCTTATTAGAGAAATGTTAGAGAAATGAATACATTTCAATAGGTCTGTCACAAAAAATTATTTGGATACTGATTCACTAATCATTCAGTAATTAATACAAAACACAAAATTGCTAATTGACAATCATCTGCGATTATCAGGGCTCCTCTAGAGAAATGGAAGGAATTTCATTTATTTAAAAATGTGCTCCTTACATGTTGTGAGGTAAATGTTGCATCATTTTTTTAACCATCCCACAATATTTCTTTTGCTAGATTCCTTTTCTTTTTCATCTTACATAAGACTGTTAGAATGTATAATTCAGAAGAAATATGTGTAACAATAAAGAAACATTTTTAATAATATGCTTGCTTTATTGCTCATGGTTTAGTGTAACAGAAAATTCCCAGCCATTGCAATATACAATTGTGGATCTTTCTGGTCAAATTATCAACTTCTCCAAAGATCAGTTCATACATAATTGCTAAAAGTCATGTTGACATTTAAGAACCTAGGGATCATTATGCTTGCAATTCTGTACCCTTATATTGCATCTGGGTCAACAAACTTACTAATTCAGTGCCACTATAATACTGTTCCATTTGGCAGCTCTAAGTCTCTGTGTCGCTAACAATGTTCTAAAATTAAGTAGATGTACTATTACCGTCTCTGCAAATGAGTCATTGATGTTTCCACTCACAGCTGCAAAACTGATTGCTCACTTTATTTAGTCCTTCTGCTTGTTTGTATTTTGGAAGGCCCTGGGTTGATTAAAACCTGATTTAATCCACACGGGCAAAAAGGCAGACCAAAATGATACATTTTTCTCTCTCATGGATTGTTGTATCCCTGTCTTCTCAGTTATAGAATTCTCTTATCTCTTTCAGTGTTGCTCACAATCTCCCCTCCCCATTTTTTTATCCTTTCCTTTGCAAAGCTTTCAGCCCATCAGTCAATTGGGTTTCTTCAAGGCATTGTCTTCTTTTTTTTTACTTTTTTGCTTGCTATTTGCTCCTTACTTTACCTCTGAAGATGGTATCCAGTTGCTAGTGAAATGACATGATACTAGAAAATGATCTAGTAGCATGAAAGGTCATCACTACTGGATTTTTGCTTTATCAATTTATAGAAGTCTGTTTATTAGGCAGAATGGTATAGACTGAATCAAACAGGGAAAGGCAGCTAAAATTGATTCAAGATCTATACCATTATTTTCAGGCACTGTTTTATTTCTAACTTTGCTCTATATCAGACATGTCAAACTCATGATGGCACAACGTATCGGGACAGTTTTGCCATTGCCGGCAATGGAGTGGGCACAGCTTCCACGTGACGCACCCAGCCCGCAGGCAGGCAGTTTGACACCCCTGCTCTATATTATTTGAAATTCCCACATTCATTTGAATATCTGTGGCTCTGCAGAATGTATCAAGAATCCTTTTGTTCAAATTAACAAATAAGTTATAATCTAAATGACTGAGATTACTCTATATTACTATGAAACTTTCAAAATCAAAATACATTTATCAACATTCCTGTCAGCCCTTCAAGGTAGGCCAGATCAGGAAATTGATTGCATAAGACTCTGTTTTATTAACATAGGCAATGGTATCTTGAAAGGCTAACAGATTTTTCCTTTCTTTCCCAAACAGTCAGTGTGGAGATAGTTTAAATTTTGTTTCTAATGATTTTCTGTTCTCGGTATAAATTTTGTTTTGTATAGTTTCTTGAAAGTCATGTTTCTGGGTTTTCATAGTTTCATTAACTCCTTATTTAAACAGCCCTGAAAAATAAATAAGGTTCATTCTTTTTCCAAGTATTGTTTTTCTTATATGCAAATATATGGCATTAATAGGCAAGAAGTTATTATTCAACTTGTCTTTCTTTAATGAGGTGGTTATTTTGTTCTATTGGTTCATGACCACACAAAAGACATATTCTTTGGTTAGATCTAATCATATAGAATTCCCAAACTCATTCATTATAATAATGCTTCACTCATTCTGGAAATCTTTTAAAAGTGATTGGATTTAGGAATTAAGTAGACACTTAAATAACAATGGTGCTGTTCTGTGAGTAGACAGCATTTTCTTCTTGTATGTAAGTACAGAAATTTCAGCAGAGTATATCCTTTAACACCAGTCATTAAAAAAAAAACATGACAAAATTCTCAAAACAGTGTAGCTTTTTCACAACACACTTTCTTCATCCAGAATATGAATACATTTATCTCTTTCTCCTAGTCTTTGCACAACAAGCAATACCAGTTTATATATTAATATATACTTGTATGCAAAAAGAAATGCCTAATTTCCTATAAGTTTATCAAAAGTAAAGCTAGGCCTGGGGCAGTGTCTGTTGTGTTTAAGTTTGATGTTGTATTTTCTTCCTTTTTTATTTAGGAGACAAGTGGAAGATTTGTATGCTCTTTTGATTCACCATATGGAGTAACAATAAAGATAAAGCTGGAGTTAAAGAAAAATAGAAAATGTTGGAAAGTAAAATAATCAAAGTGTGATTAAAAATGTGAACTGTTTAAAAAATGAGTGCTATGGAAAAAAGTAACCTACCTATAAAAGTGTGCATGGAAAGAGTTAGGTAGCAGAGTAAAAAGTGTGCGAAAAAAAGTTCTGTACAAAGAACAAGAAAAGGGACTAATGAGTTTATTTTACTTATTTTTATTTTATTTATTTTATTAAATTCATTGACCATCCATTTTAAGATAACTCTGAATGGAACAGAAAAATATTTAAATAAAAGATTTTAAAATAATCCACAATCATGCTAGCGGAGAGTGAAACAAGGCTGCTTATGCATATTATCAGCAGCCCCTCAAACTCACATACCTGAATTTAGGTAGTAGTGTGCTATCTAGACATTTTACACACTGCTTCACTCAGTTTGACCTAGGTAAGAATATGACATAAATAAACCTTTTGCAAACTATTGCTATGTTCTTATTTCTTGCATTCAACCAAGATTAAGACATTTTACACACTGCTTCACTCAGTTTGACCTAGGTAAGAATATGACATAAATAAACCTTTTGCAAACTATTGCTATGTTCTTATTTCTTGCACTCAACCAAGATTAAGACCTATAACAGTAATAGTTCTTTTTTAAATGGAGCAATCATAGTGGGCATGTTTTGTTTGGTGCTAAATTATAATATTAGTGTGAAGTTTGTAATAGGTAAAATGAAGGATACAATAATCTGTGGATGACTAAAAGAAAAGAAAGTAGCAAAAGATACAGCCCTTTGATTTCTGTGTTTAGAAAAAATGGAAATAGAACATTCATTAGAATATATATATATATATATATATATATATATATATATATATATATATATATATATATATATATATATATATATATATATATATATATATATATATATATATATATATATATATATATATATATATATATATATATATATATATATATATATATGCTTCTATACTTAAGATTAATATGCAATGATACATAAAAAGTTATTAAATGCAGGGTTCCTTAGTTTGATCTAAGAGATATGCCAAATAGTCCTCTAAAATATCACCAATTAGCTATTTAGGATAATAAATTGGTATGAAGTTTCCTCATTTATTTTTCTATGAAGAAAGAGTAGAATCAGTCAGAGATGATTTTGATTCTGCAATGACCAACGTTAAACTAATGAGGTAGACAAGACTGAAGACACCTGAAAGTGAAAATAGTAAAAAGGCTGTTAATACCATACATAATACACTCCTATATGCCAAAAGAAGTTAAAAGTGATAGAATAGGTTATGTCAGTTTCCAAGATTTACTAGAGTTGACCTGTATTTGAACTTTAGATCTCAGTGCTCTTGACCTAGATATGTCAGATGATGAAAACTCTCACACAAAGAACTGTGAATTTCCATCATTAGCTATTCTGCAATAGTTGTGATATTTTTAGCAGTTCCTAAGAAAACATATTCTAAATAAATATATAGCCTCATGAGGTAACTATGTAAAATTGTTGCATTTTCAACTTTTTCTGTATACCTATCACCAATAGCATGGTACAGGCATGTAAATGAAACATTAATATTTGTTAATCTATATGTTATATGCCTTCTGCCAACCTAGCAGTTCGAAAGCACATAAAAATGCAAGTAGAAAAATAGGGACCACTATGGTGGGAAGGTAACAGTGTTCCATGCGCCTTTGGCGTCTAGTCATGCCGGCCACATGACCACGGAGACGTCCTCGGACAAGCGCTGGCTCTTTGGCTTTGAAACGGAGATGAGCACCGGCCCCTAGAGTTGGAAACGACTAGCACGCATGTGCGGGGGAACCTTTACCTTTTTACCTTTATGTTATATGCATAGATTTAAAGTCAGATCAATACTGGAATTTCTTAAATCTTTAGGTTTCTTCATATTCATTTCGTACTCTTTAAGTCAGGGGTGTCAAACTGCCGGCCCGCGGGCCGGAGCGTCACGGAGAAACCGTGCCCATCCCATTTTCGGCAATGGGAAAAAGTTCCGATACGTTGCACAACATCACATGACGTCGCAAGTTTGACATGCCTGCCTTAAGTAGACCATATAAACTGTCTATAGATGAATGCATCTTTTGATCAATTAATACCAAAAACCTTGGCATTTCCCCTAAAACCTGCCACTAATTTATTTCTATACAGAAGGAATAAAATGTCATTTGAAAGTATAATTTGCATAAGAATCCTATGGCTATGGCTTATTTAGTCTAGCATTCTGTTCCTACAGTGGCCACTTAAATAATTGCAGGTAGCTGGAAGCAAGACGATTACAGCGTTCATATCCTCCAGTTCTTATTAACAAATATATTGATTCTGCTATGAACATATCACTGATAAACTTTTCTCTATTAAATTGTAAAATCCTATTTTAATGTTGTCCAAGCAAGGACCATCACAGTGAATTTTATATTTTCACATTATAACCATGCAGAGTTACTTTCTGATTGGTTTGTTTTCTTCTGAATCTTCCTATCAATCAGCTTTATGAAATCACATCACATTCTGGAAATTGAAGTATGGAAGAAAACAATTTTCTCCACAGTGCACAATTTTATGTATATCTATTGACAAGATCAGGGCTTTTTTTCTCATAGAACGCCTAGAACAGAGTTCCGACACCTTTTTGGATGGAACCTTGTAGGGTAGGCAAGGCAGGTTGTATGACATGTGTGAGTTCCGGCACCTTTTTCTTTTTAAAAAAAGCACTGGACAAGATATAAGAGAGGCTTCTATTTACTTAGTATTTGACTATGGGTACTATAGGTACAATATATAGTAGTGGTTCTAGCAGATTGCATTAGCTAAATAATGTTTTCCTATGCCAATTTCACACGCCACTCCATTTTAAATGAAATATTCTTACATGAATTATTGCTACACATCAATACAATTATCATTTTTGAATAGTTTTATATAAACCATCTGGTGCATCCTAGATCTTTTTGATTACAATTCCATAATTGCTTTTTAGAACAGTTCCAATCTAATCTTCAATGTTTCTTATCCCTAGACTGATGCAATACTTGCTCTGTGGAAGCTATCCTTGGAGATAGCTTAGAAGAACAAATTGGGAAATAGCATATTATAGCAATTAAGTTTGATATTTGCAACTGCAGTAGGATGTGTCTTCATTTATTTGAAAGCTTATTTCCTATTTCTTTAGATTAAACCAAGGGTTTCAAGGAAATAAACAATATTCAAATAGAACACACAATAGTTATTTTAGGAAACAGGACTTAATTATAAAACTTTAAAATATTCAACCATTTTATTATAGTAAAGCAATTTTAAAAAATTTAAAAAGTATTTTCTATTTTTTTTTTTTTTTTTGCTTTTAGGAGTCCTACTTTAGGGAGCAAATTGGCAAATCTCAATTTTGGGAGGTTAAAAATAATTTTATACTTTATTCCTGTCCTGATCGTTCTGCATTGTTTTATATACTCAGCTTTGTCTTGCAGCTGTGATAAATCCACATCTAAAAGTGAAACTATACCCATCCATTAATAAAACATATTATTGTATTAGAAATATTTTTTAAAAAAATATATTAATTTTCTATTATTATATTTGATTAGTGCTTAATTAAACATTGTGTTGTCTGGGTTAATTTGTCTGCTTAATAATACAAGTTACATTCTTAGTCTCTACCTCTTTTTTCCAACCATTGATAAAATAATTTCCATGTTTGAAAATATTCTGTATCTTCTTACTCTTCAATGTAAGTCTGTCCATTTCAGCACAGTCCAATATCTTCTTGATTATCTAGTGGTCTAGTGGTGTTTCTTCATTCTTCCAGTGCTAAGCAAATACAATCCTCTCTATTGCTTATCAGATTTTCCTGGTATTATACCTAGTAAGAAAAGGTCAGGTTTAAAATCTACATGTTCTCCTAACTAACCAAATATGCATTTTTGTCCAAAATATTTTTTTGCTTTAACACAAGTCCGCCATAAATGATAATATGTGCCACATTTTTGGTTACATTTCCAACATTTACTAGACATATTTTTAAACATTTTTGCTAATCTAGCAGGTAGTAAGTTCCATCTATAAAACATCTTATATAAGTTTTCTTTATAAGAAGTTGCTATTGTCAATTTATAATTTCTTTCCCAAAGATTTTGCCATTTTTCTAATTATATATTATGTCCAAAGTTTTTTGCCTATTGTATCATTGTATCTTTCACTTGTTCATCCTCCATTTTCAAATTTAATAGAAAGTTATATTTTTTCTTAATCCATTTTTCATCAGAGGTCAACAATATCTGATCAGACATTGTTCTTTGCAAAAGCCATATATTTTCACATCTTTATTATATCTCGATTGCATTTGCAATTGAGGCCACCATGATACTTCAATGCCCTGGTCTAAAAGCTCTTGTTTAGATTTTATTTTCCCTTCAATAAGCAAAATATCCTTATATGTCATTTTTTTCATATTGCATCAAGTTTGGGTGAACAAACACTTCCATCTTTGAAAGCCATCCTGGGATTTTCAAGTCGATTTTAGCTTTTATCTTTCCCCACACAAAAAGTAGTGAATTTCTTACACAATGTTTTTGAAAGTATCCATGAGTTTTATTCTTCTCATACCATAGAAATGCATGCTAAGCCAGTTGCAGATATAACAGTCTTTTATGTATGATAATTATCCATTCTTTTAGCCATGTTAACACACATGCTTGATAATATAAGACCCAGTCTGGTAATCCAAATCATCCATTTTCTTTGAATTCTTGTAGCATTTTTAGTTTAATTCTAGCTTTCTTGCCTTGCCAAATAAATTTCAAAATCAATGTATTCAAATCATCAAAAAAATGTTCTCTATTTTTATAGGTATGGTTTGGAACAAGAAAAGCAGTTTTGGTAATATATTCATTTTTGCATGTTGTGAAAATGTTGTGACATTTCTCCTTCATATTCTGATAAGATTAGGATACTTCCTTTCTTATGCACAAGACCTGACAAGATTTGCAATAATCACTTGTATTTATTTCATTTGTAGTCCTGTTCCGCTCCACACAGGAGCATACCCCAAGGGTTGAAGTCTTTATGGAGGCTTCATCAACTCCAAATAGTATTCTCCAGGATTCACCCCTATGAAGGAATTTGCACAAAACCCAATGAGTTCAATTTCTCACATCAGGAAACACATAAAATCCCCTCCTCAGGTTCAGAGTCCAAAGAAAAGTCCATGGTCCAAGCACAAATTACCAAAGCCAAAATTCAAGTTTAAGGTTCAAGAAACAAGCCCAAAGTTTGAAAAGCAAAGAACTTTGTAGAAGAGTCAAGGTTTAAGTCCATTGCAAGAATCATGATGGCTAAATTGATGTACAGCAGGAAAATGTTGAATTGTTCCCAGTGATGCTTTGCTTGATGGCTGGGCCATCAAGAATGGGTGAGGCTGCAGCCTCATGAGTAGCTTTACTGACTTCTGCTGTGCCTACCTCATTCACAGATCATGTGGAGAAGACAATTCCTTCTCATTCCTCCTAGCCAGCTGCAGGTATATGCCTTTTCCCCCTGCTCTTCCTGCGGGACCTCTGTTCTCTCCAGCTGCAGCTGCACCTCACCTATTCCTCCAACAGCTGGCCATTTGTCTAGTTTCCCCTCTAACCTCTCCACTGAGCCTGGCATATCCAGTCCTGGCTTGGAGCCCTCAGCAACTTCTCAACATTGCTCTTCACTTATCTCCAAAGTTCCGAGAGCTGGGTCTTCCCCCTTGTTCAAACTTCCATCACATTTGTGGTGTTACTCAGACCACACATAGCCATTCCCTGCTACTGTTTTAAGCCTCAATAGTATCAGGCAGAATCCAAGAATAAATTATTTGTCAGAACCATCTAGCACAAGGTTTTATATATAATGTTCCATGGGACTCTAGGGATCCATGGGAACCTGATCAAGAAAAAAACAGCAACTCAAGCTCAGCAAAATTTCTGTAACTGGAGCTTTGCCTCTTTATCAGGAATTGCAGAATTTCAGACTAATGAATTCAGAAATCTCTGGCCTATTGGCCACACATCTTATTTCAACAGGTAAGAAAACTGTGACAAAAGTTTCTGATGCAGATCTTGATAATCTGGTAGGTGTATAAGAATTAAAGTTGTTGCAAAAGAAATATCTATTTCCAGGTCCTAATTTTATTTCTTAGTAGCATTACTAGAAATAATAATACAATTAACATAGCTAATCAAAACTATATAATTTTGTATTAATTATAATAAAATTAGTAAGATGAACCTAATGTGCCTTTAATGTGATTTTTCTGTGTGCTTCCAAAATAAGTTCATTTTAATCTTACATTTTATTCATGTTCAATTATTCTAAAGTGTTGCTGAATTAACGAGTTCCACTTAGTGTTAATCACTACTCATCTTGCACTGCAGCACACTTTTGTGTATGAGGGCCCTCTAGAGCAGAATGAAACAGGTAATTTGAACTACATTAAATTTCAAACACGTATATTAAGAGAAAAAAGTCAGAAACATGCTGCATTGTACAATTTATTAACTTTAGAATAAAAAAATCTTATGTTGTTTTAAGAATAGTTTAGGATGTTAGTAATCAACAAAGTGTCCCAAATATCTTGCTGATGTTCACCTAACACTATATTTATGATTTTATTTGAATGCAGAAAAAAAGAGAAAGAAATAGGATGCTACTAGAGTGTGTAATGCAAAGCGAAGTAAAAGCAAAGTGAAACTAATTTGTGGCTCAAATATTTTGAATTGTGCATGTTCATTTCTTGCTAATCACCTTCATCCCCACCCTCATTATTACTACTGTACTTGCTGGTTGTTCCGTTTAGCTTCCCTGTGGCTAGTATCAAGGAAGAATCCCAGAGAGAATACAGGTTTCAAAAAATAGTTATAAAGAAGTCCCTGACTGTTTCTCTGATATATTACATTTTGTTGATGGAAACTAACTATGGTAGTAATGAAGAACTATCGCTAGAATCATAATCAGGGATCCTTTCTCAAATCAAAATATAGTAAGGAGGCTCCCTGTGGCATGAGGTCACAAGCAATCTCCAGGCCATTTTACCTGTTACAGAACAACAAAATTCTTGCACTGCTGCTTCCAGGAGAGGAGTCGAGAGGATAGGAGAGGAGAGGAAAACAAGACAAGTAGAGAAGTATTTTCATGGCCTTAAAAGACAAAATGTTTTGTGCCAAGACTATGCTTTATACAAGAAAAGAAAAAAATGCTACATAAATGCCATTCAGTGTGATTTTTTTTTAATATTGTTTATGTTTACTTGGTTCTCCTTCTATCCAGTACTGACTGTATAAGCTCAGTGAAAGTAGTTATCAGGTGAAATGACTTCTGGACAGAACTGATGACAAAGAATCATTTGGCACTGGATGGAATATAGGTTTTCAAATACAACAATAAAACTAATTTGAAGAGATATGAGTATTCTGAAAATTGGAAAAAAGTAAGGCTAAAATGTCTATTTCTAAAATCTCTCATATCAGTCTATATTGTTCACATCAATGGGAGTGAACTTTAAATAAAAAAAATAGTTAACACTCTGAAGGGATTTTATTATGTTTAAGGTTGATGTTAGTAATATTGATATTAGTAGTGATACTTTGTAATCATCTTTGTTTATGTGCAGACAGCTTTGTAGGTGCTTTATATTGGGAAATTAGTTATATAAAAGCAAATGTTTCATGCTTTAGGTACAGGTAATTCCTTACATGAAAAGAGCATGGTGAGGGGAAGGGAAAAGGAGTTATGGTGGAGCCTGGGTTGTTGTGTATGAGTCATCACCTAGGAATTATTTTTCTGTACGTTTTGGTTCCTACTACCAAGACCAGATCTCTTTGTTCTGAAGGGGTATAAAAGTTGGAAGACATCTTTCCTGGTTGTTGCCTTCATCTCTCTACCAGCCACAAAGAGAGATGTGGCCACCCAACTCTATTTTGATCAAAATAAAAGTTGTTTCCTTGCTGAAACCTCTTTTAAATTCCTGAGTAATGCTGGGGCAATTGTGAGGCTAAGTGTAAAACCTTACAACTCACTTTTAAATAGTATTTTTGAATGTGTTCTAGTAGCTCCTCATTTAACAAATATGAAAATCAATGAGATTCAGAAGTTACTTTAAAATGTATGTAAACATTTTCTCATTTCTTAATACCCCAATATGGAGCTAAGGCACCACTTGACAATGTGTTAAATATTATTAAAAGCCCAAAGTAGCCAGTTGATCAGTAAATAGTCTTTCATTTTAAAGGAAGAATACTTCAACCTTTAAACCTTGTGACTGCTAGCTCAGTCCGCTTCCTGTGTCTGGGTGACAAACAGTTGTTGGGATAATATAAGCCTTTGTTTCTCTTTACATTGTGAAAAATATAGTATATACTACTATCCCTTTCAACTGTAAGGTACCCACAGTGCAAAATTATTTGTGGCAACACTATAATATCTACCCTATCTAGCAAGAGATAAAAAAGTAATATCTTTTAAATTTTGTAGGCAGAAACCTATATAAGGATAAAAGTTAACTTGGATATATTTAATCAACTAAATATTTGCATTTTTATGCATTAAATATATGTGCTCACCTTATCTTAACATTTAATGCAGTGTTGGACAAATCACATAAACAACAGTATGTTTTCCACTGCAGTTTCAGATTTTTGTGGTTAACTGATATCAGGAAAAAAATCCATCTACAAGTGAAACTATATGTTTTTGATTTTAATAGAATTGTTTTCTAGTCCTGCCTTTCAGAATTGAATGGTGTCTCAATATACATTAATAGAAAGAACAGCAATATAAATCTAGCACAGTAAAACATACGAATAAAAATGCATGAAAAATGAACATGATGTCAGATCAGATCAAAATTTAAACAAATAAATAAGACTTGTAAAGTGAAAAAAAAACATCCTTGCTAACACAATCAGGTCAATATATATTTATATATCCAATTTAATCGAGAATGACCAAATGTTAAAATGAATATGCATACACACAATATTATTATATATAATGTTTATATAATAATAATCCATGTAAACAAAGAGAAAATGCAACCTAATTGACCACAGCCTTTTGAAACAGAAACTACATCATTAGGACAGATACATTCATTATTACCTGTAATAATACTGGTAAAGTAATAAAATTGGTAGCAGTAACAACCTTCACAGACTTTGCAATTACAGAACATGCTACCTAAGCAGCTTAAGCATGAATATTACAAATATACTGCATGAATAGGACGAAACAAGTCTACTAAGCAAAAGTTGCTTCATTTTTTGTCATTCAGTTCACTGTAAAACTGACAGCTTTCTCATTCTCTAATGTCAAGGTGGGAAGCCTATCATTTCTGAGCTTGTTTCTCATGGTGTCCCAGATAAACTGATATTGTCTGTCTTCCCATACATGGTTTATACACCTAGACCTAAATCTATCAAATCTTTGAATATATTGATATAATTTAATATATTTAATATAATTTTTTCACTAACTGAATTGAGATTTAAGATTTATTTTACTTTTATATTCAGAATTAGTTTTTACACAGCATGGGTGCTTAATTTTGTATTTAAGCAAGGAAGATACAATTACTGACACACTTCAAGGATATCGGAAAACCCACCTGATAACATTTATTTCACTTTAGTTTTATTGTAATAAAGGAGAACTCAGCTTGATATTCTGATCTGAGGCTCTACAGCATTATGTATTGAAGTAAAAAAGAGTTATATAACTTGAACAGATTTAAAATCAAGAAGATTGCTCTTGACATTTTTTGATTAATGGAAGATAAATCTGGGAAAATGTTTATTTTATTGAATTGGAGATTTCTACCAAAGTAAAATTCTTACAACCTAGAATGCAAAGCTTTGTCATACAATATAATATTTCAGGTTTTTGTCTTCTTTTTTTTTGAAAAAATAAATCTTTGTACCACAAATTTCTGCAAAGTTTATTGACTAAGACAGCTCTTTCTTTTTCTGACATTCTACTATTTGGGGATTTTACCCTTTCTATAATTCAAACCTCTCTGCACAGTGATATAATTTGAAATTTGGAAAAGGAAGTGTACCTTTGTTGTTTGAATTTTACACAGGGTTTTTCTATTCCATACCATACAATCTATTTACTTTGTCAATCTTTCAAGGTTTCATCTGGAATTAAAATTGGTGCTATTTGGAAAGATAGATGATAGATAGATAGATGATAGACAGATAGACAGACAGACAGACAATGTTAATTTTGACAATTCCTAACCAGGAGAGTTTCATTTCCCTCCATCTTTTAGGCTCTTTTCATTATTTATCTCCATAATTATAATTACTTTGAAAAATTTCTTTATTGCTATCTGTCTAATTGAGTCCCAGATATTTCAATGAATACTTTCTTATTTGTCACAGACTGTTATCTGGCACTGATTAATATCACCTCTCTGAGTTACAGTGTGATGTGAAAACTGCATTGGGAGCCTTCATTTGCTCACTTTTTGATAATACAAAATTACAATTCATGTAGAAGTCTTCATGTATATACAAAAATGAAAGAAAATTTCACTGTGTTTGCAGATACCTAGTTAAGAATTCCCTGTGCTCAGTCATTCTGATCATCTCATTCAATATGCTCTACATGGGGTTACCCTTGAAGAGCATTCAGAAGCTTCAACTGGTGCAGAGTGTGGCAGCACAGGCAGTCTTTGGCTTTCCTAGAGTGGCCCATGTTACACTGCTCTTTTGCATGCTGCACTGCATTGCTTGCTTTCATATTGAACTTAAGGTGTTGATTATTATCTTTTAAATCCTGCATGACATGGGTCCAGGTTACTTGAGGAACCATCTTACCAGCTGGCCTGGGGCTCTATGGGAAAGTATCACACTGTTAATGGACTAATGGTAGATCCCACCCACTCCCTGCACATTCTGCTCTCTCTCCTTTCATCTTTCACTTATAATTTTGCCTTCCTCTTGATATACACACACATGTACACACACACACACACACACACACACACACACAGAGAGAGAGAGAGAGAGAGAGAGAGAGAGAGAGAGAGAGAGAGAGAGAGAGAGAGAGAATTATATATTTTGTTTCACTGCTTTTATGTTTGTAAGCTGTCCAGAGTTGCCTTGCAGTGAAATGGACAGCAAACAAATTTAATAAATGAATATAAAATAAGAATATCTGACTTAAGGATTTCCCTTAGATACCAATAGACTGCTCTTAGACATTGCTAGAAATGGTGGATGACAAAGAGATATAAAATCTTTATCCCACTTGAACTCCTTTTTGTACCCACCCACCCCCGCCCCAATTCTTGCTTTTATTTTGAACATATCTACACTTTCCTTTTTGTTGTTCTTAGCCTCCTTCACCGACACAGCTTATTTTGAGCTTAGAAATCTAGAAAACACTAACAAACATAATAAACACACACTGTGTCTATGATGTAGGATAGTTTGAGGGGTGGACACAGAATTTCATAAGTTGTCAGTGGTTCATATTGCAAATTATTTATTTTTATTGGAGTTAGGTGAGGGCAACAACAGTCTAGCCTATGCAGAAGGAAAGACAAGAAGATGATGCATTGGGATTGTATTTGCTGATGCTGGCCTTAAAGGGACATTTTTTAGGAAATTATATCTTTCTCATATTTGTTGAAGGAGATTGTGATATGTCCCTTTCTAAAAAGAACATATCTGTATCTAGCGAATTTGGATAGCTACTATCCCTACTCTAATCTTTACTTTTTAGAGAAAGTGATGGAGTAACAACTTTGCAACACTGCTGATGAAATATATTACCTTCACTTTTTTTATTCAGGCCAGATATCTGACTGTAGTTGGAAAGGGGGGATGGTGTTTAGGTACAGGAGTAAGAAATGATACCAAAACTGTCAGATTTTAAAAAAAAGCTGAGTCTAGGGCAGAATTGTAAATCACAAAAACATCTCAGACAAGACTTTCCTTAGTTCTCAAAAAGATAAGGGGAAGGAGAGAAAGGCACATTCAAACTTACTAATTATTTAGAATAAAAATCCATATTAATAATAAAAATAGTATGTATGCCTGTGTGATGTTCATTCTCATCTGATCTACCTACTGTAAAGGACTGACAGGGAGAAAAACATTGATCACTGTCCTTGATGAAGTTAATGTTGGAACTTGTGTGACTTGATGAGTAGTGTACCCTCATTGTTCTTTTGGACCTCTCAGCAGCTTTGATGCCACTAACCATAGAATTTTACCAGGCCATCTATGAGGATTGGGAATTGGAGGTACTGATTTGCTCTTTCCTTCATTGTCAGTTTTGATTAGTAGTACTAGAATAGAAGAAGGAATTTTAGCTCAATGGTCTCTGATTTTTAGAATGCTTGCAGATCAGTTCTCCCTCTCTCTTGATTTTTAACATTTGATTGAAAGTCATCTATCAGTTCAGAGCACAATATAGTTAATATGCTGATTTTATACAATCTTAGTTAGAGAAGATATGGATAACTGTAGAAAATAGAAGTGGTTGGCTATTGCGTTCTTCTAAATTAAATATACCTATATGTATTTTATTATTTGTTACAGAATTTTCATTATATCAAATTCAATAGTGAAAAAAGTAAGGTTCTACATTTAGGCAGGAAAAACCAAATGCACAAGTACAGTATAGGTGGTACCTGGCTCAATAGTAGTAACTGTGAGAGGGACTCGAAGTCCTAGTGGACAATCACTTAAATATGAGCCAGCAGTGTGCCGTAATTGCCAAAAAACAACAACACAGTGCTAGGCTGCATTAACAGAGGGATAGAATCAAGATCATGTGACATGTTGATAGCACTTTATAACACCTTAGTAAGACCACACTTGGGATACTGCATCCAGGTTTGGTCACCACAATGTAAAAAAGATGTTGAGTCTCTAGAAAGAGTACAGAGAAGAGCAACAAAGATGATTAGGGGACTGGAGGCTAAAACATATAAAGAACGGTTGCTGGAATTGGGTATGTCTAGTTTAATGAAAAGAAGGGCTAGGGGCATTGGTGGGTTTCAGCCAGTTCACACCACTTCGGCAGAACTGGTAGCTAATTTTTTGTTATCCACAAGAATGGAGTTCCGGAAGTGGCATGTTCACATATTTGAATCCCACCACTGACTAGGAGTGTTCCAAAATCTCAGATCACTGAAGCAGTAGGCATGAGCTTAAATGGACTCCAGAAGATGGTAGAGGACAGGAAGGCCTGGAGGAATGTTGTCCATAGGGTCACGATGGGTCGGACATAACTTCGCAGCTAACAACAATAACAATATCTCAGGGGTTGCCACAAAGAAGAGGGAGTTAAGCTATTCTCCAAAGCATTAGAAGGTAGGACAAGAAACAATGGATGGAAACTAAACAAAGAGAGAAGCAACCTAGAATTAAGGAGAAATTTCCTGGTAGCTAGAACAAATAATCAGTGGAACAACCTGCCTCCAGAAGTTGTGAATGCTCCAACACTGGAAGTTTTAAAGAAGAGATTGGACAGCCATTTGTCTAAAATGGTATAGGGTTTTCTGCCTGAGCAGTGGGTTGGACTAGAAGACCTCCAAGGTCCCTTCCAACATTATGATTATGATTATTATGATATCATCTTCATCATCATCATCATTATTTTACTTCCAAGGTTCCTTCCAACTCTATTACTATTACTACTATTACTACTACTACTATTAATATTATTACTATTACTATTATTATTATATAAAACATTTTGCTGTTATTTCTAAATAAACACTGCTTTGTTGCCTATCACATATTTATTAGCCCAAATCACTCTAATAAATGATGATGGCTTCATAACTGATGGTTATTTCCTTTTATCTTTTATCCACCACTCTATTCCGGTGCAGGTTGGAAAATGGAAGGGTTTTTTTTTACTTCCCAGTCCAGGCTGAGAGTGAATGTCTAATCTAAAGGAAAAGTAGAAATCAGGATTTCCACACTATCTGAGACAAAGAAAAAGAAAGAGAAAGATGCATGCATATTATTTATCTTTTTTTCCCTAATTCAAAAATAGAAATTTTAATATTTGAGAATAGATTTAAACTTAATTGTTTACATTTAATTGGAATGAACGCTACAGATATTGTCTTAAAATTAGACACATATAACTTTTAAGACTATTAAGGCTCTTTAATCTTTATGAGTAACATCATATGGACCCAATTAGCACAGTTTGCAGCCACTTCATAATTCAAAAGAATGTGATCATTCAGCTGGAAGCCCGTTTGACAGAAACTCCATAGTCATGAAGGTAAAAGCTTGCAAAATCACCCACTAGGATGGAGAAGCTGTCATTCTTCCATCAATGCTGTTGAATACTAATGTCAAGGTCACAATAGTGTAATTTTAGGCTGTCAAAATATTGCTGAATCTGATACAGTAGTAAATGTTAAAGAAAGTTAAGTTTGATAAACTTTGATATGGTAAACTACAAGGTTAATTATTAGTCTACACTTTTAATGCCATACCTACACAGACTATAAAATGAACAAAGCCTTTTGCATCATTTATGTATACTTATTTAAGCATGATGTAATCTAGCTAACAAGTTAACAGTTTATTTTATTCCCATATATATGACTCCAAGGTGTCTTCTTCATTAGTCAAGTAAATTTTAAAACTTTCTGAACAGAATAATAGAACTATTTTTGTATAAAAAATATGACATATACAACATTTTTTTAAAAATTCTGTATTCTTTGGGGGGAAAAAATCCTTAACTCAGTCATCTAGTTTTACCAACTTTCACATAATAATTCCAGAGTCTTTTCTCTGATGACATTCTATACTATCAGGTTTTTATTTTATTGAACTTTACATTAAAACATTGTTTTGTGTATTTCACTAGACTTGAAGATGCTTTTTTTATTGAAACAAAACACCTGGTTACATTTTTGTGATTGCATTATAACTGCCAATTTTAGTGTATATCATACATTAGGCATTTATGTGTTGCATTTTGCAATTTTAGAAATTGTATCTCGATCTTTCTAATTATATGGTTTTATAACGGAATTATACATTACTTTAAAGAGCAAAAGCAGTAGTAGTTTCTGCTTTTATTATCTCCGTCCTGTACTTGAAATAATAAAAAGAAAAAAAAAGAAAAGTTTATCTGAGCAATACAGTCATGAAAGGCTTAAAATTCTAACTGTGGAATAATCATATTGATCCAATGAAAATCTTCCTATAGCCCATAATCCCAATCACATTGCAATCAAAGGTACATGTAGGATTTCAGTATTGGCATATCCTTTACTGTATCTCTTCCCAAACCAAATCCACAGAAAACAGAGACATACACTTATTATGAACCATCTGCATGTAGGACAAGGAATCATCTATACATATTAGAACTGGGGGCATAATGGCAAACATCCCATATAAATAGATAATGTTGAACTTGAAATATGGAATACAATGTTAACATATAAGTAGTATTTCATTTCAAGCCTTCCATAAATCATATCTATAGAATAGATATTGTTTTATATTTGTTATCTTATATTTTATAAAGAGTTGTTCCATATACTTTAAAACAAACAAAAACCATATATGGTTTATTCAATTTTTTATCAAAAGAAGAAAAAAGTAGATTTTTTCTGAATTTTTATACAAATTAAACCATGAAAATGAAGGGCTTTTTTGGGGGGGGGATATTTTCTCTTCCCTTTCACCATAAAATGCTCATTTGGTTTGTGATTGATTTTACATTGCATGAATATGTCAATGAGAAGTTTCAAGAAATACCTCAGTAGGATTGATTTTCATATTCACATACAGCTTTGAAAGATGTCTAAAATGACATGTTTGCAGTAAAATATACATGGCCGGGTGAACTTTTCTGGTTTTATCTTGCGCCTCAGTAATTCTAAAACAGATTTTGAAGTCTTTGTTCTGATATATATATATATATATATATATATATATATATATATATATATATATATATATATATATATATATATATATATATATATATATATATATATATATATTCAACACTCCATAAATGCAGAGTGATATATTCATTCTTTCCTAGTCCATAGTTAACTTTCATTCATATTAATGAGAGTTAGAATATGCACAGTTCTTTTAAAGACACTAGAAAGTTTAGAAACATAATCCTGTAGCCATCCTGTGCACATTATTGGGAAATATTGTGTTCCATTGCTTAATTAAAAATGAAAATAGTAAATGAGTAAATTTAGAAAACCTGAACAAATTTTGAAATTTGGGTTGTAGAAGGCTGGAAAAAAATTTTTTTGCTCCGAGATCCTAGCTCAGTCTCATTGTATAACTACCGTACTAAATAAACATTTCAGTTTGCCATGTTCACATCCTTAATTTCTTTCTTATTATGGGTACCTTTATTCCCATAATGGTGGTTTGGTAAAAATTATTTCCTTAAATTTCCTCTGCTGACAAATGTGGAAATGAGAACATGGCAATAGTTGTAATTGTAAAAATTGTATGCATTGTTCCAGAACTTAAGTCTGCACAGGGAATGGAACATAAAAAGTTCTCTCAGCACATTGTTACTGGATTACTGGATAAACCAGTGTTTCTCAAAATTGGCTACTTTAAGTTATGTGGGCTTCAACTCCCAAAGATCTTAAAGTTTGAATAACAATGGTTTACATGGAAATTATAACTCAATTGTTTACAATTATTCCTAAAACTGAAATGCTGCTTATGAGAAGAATGTACTTGCTAAAATAAATTCAATTATGCTGTTTCTTGTATAGCATCCAAATCTTTGTTTAAAAAGGTTTTTCCCCCCTCATAATTGTAATTTGAGAGCTGGGTGCCCATATAAATTAAGAAAATAATTTATATAGCCTCCAGATCTCAAATTACAAGTCTATACTACTAACATAGGATAATAAGCAAAAAGACAGTAACACTAACATAGGACAAACTATAATCATTCAGGATTCCACCATTATAGATAGGCTTATCCTAGACCATAGCCAAGGATAAAAACAGTCTTCTGGAAGGCCAGCAGAGTCAGGAGGGCCCAAATCTTGTAAAATATGTTGTAAAAAGCCGACCAACAGTTATGTCACATGTGAATTAAAGGATATTTAAGAGAAGAATTCCCCATAATTAATTTCCATAAAATGATTTCACGTAGGAACAATGAGATTCTACATTTTAAATCAAATCCAAATTTCAGGCATGGGAATTATTAGTGCCATGTTCCTACCTATATGTTTTTCAAGTTCTTTTTTTGATTATACTGTTCCAAAACTTCCCCTGCAGTGTACATCTGTGGCTTTTGTTGGTTTGTATTGGAGATTCTGCAATCTATTTTTGTATAAACCCATATAGAGATACACACATGTATACCTACACAGTTAAAGTCTGTAACAGCCACAGCAGACGATACATGCAAAACAGGCCTATCCAATAATTGAGTCAGAATCATATCTTTGAATAAGCAATAACATCAGCTAAGCTTGATTCCTACCATATATTTAAAGATATTACTGATTTATCTTGCTTACTCTGTGGGATGTTTACACATGCATTCTTTTATATCATGAGAGATAACACATGTATGCTGCTGATACTTTAGTTTTGCAAGTGTATTTATTTAATATGCAAATTCAGCTGCCTAGATAGGATATATAAGTAGAAGATTGCTTTACTTTTAAAGCTACATTTTGTGATTCAAGTTTAACATGTCCAGTGATTGATTTCCATTAAGTCTTTTCTTCAGATTAAATTGGCAAAAATTATTATATAGATTGATGATTGACCTTTTGCCACGTTACACTTGGTAGAGGTTGTTTACATATAGAGTAAAATCCTGATCAGTCTGACACTTAGTAGTGACTTCCTGCTGCTTGGAAATGTGTATTGTAACAGCAATTCTATGTTTTCCCCACTCACCCCTCCCTCAAGGCTTCAGCTTCTTGTTTTACAAGTGAATAGCAAATTAAGAAAAGCAAACGGGCACTACAGAAGGCATTATTTGACAAAGTATATGTTATTTATCCTGCATCCTGCAGGTCTCTAATTAGTTGCTTCAGTTGGAAACAATGTGTCTGCTATAACTAAAGTGGTTCTTTATGTACATATATAGTTAATTTATAACTTATAACACAGCTGAATACAATTAAGGAAACCTGACCTTTTCCCCTCTCACCTTCAATGCAGTCCCAGAAATTGCAGAAACTTTTTTCTTGCGCTGGTTGAATTCCAGAATTAAAAATTGGTCTCATCTTGTTAACCAGGATTGGTTGAATGCTTCAAACACACACAACACAGATTATGATGTAGTCACTTAGAGTCAGTTAGTAAGGAGCTAACATTTCTCAATTATATCAAATTGGCAAAAGATTCTAAGGACTATTCTAGGATGTAAAATTTATTGTAAGCCAAACAGATCACTGTGGTTTGTATTTTGTATGTTTCCCCCCCCCCAAATATTCAATTTTAAATCTAGCCTTGGTCTGCCAGGAAACAAGAGGCATGCTTATATGGCTATGGTAGCCATTTGTATTCTCTTTTTGTCCAGGGTTTGTGTACTACTTTTTATAATATTTATATTTTAATGCAGAATCTGTGTTTTTTTGTTTATATACTTGTTGTCTTATCCTATTCTTTTACATTGCCCAGAGTTGCTTTTTGTGAGATGAACAGCTATACCAATTTGATAAATAAATAAATAATAAATAATAAATAAAAATGCTTCTTGCATCTGAAATAGTGATTTAAAAGTTTTGATTAGAATATATCTTCTATAGTCCTTTCCAAAAAAGAGGTGATATTTTATACATATACACAAGGACATCAAATGAAGTTTCAACTTGTTCTCTGAGGAATTTAGGAATCCTGATTTGTCTGCCTTCATTGAGTAACAGTGGACCATTGCTAACTTGTTTACGGTTATGCCCATTGTGTTATCCCTGAATTGTCAACTAAACAAATTCTTCTCTGAAGCATTTCAGATTGTAACCAATGAGTTTGGAAATTGTAAGTGTTCTTTCAATGTTGGGATCACAGCTTATATCAGCTTCCTTCTTCTGGGAGAAGCATGTGGCTGTTTGTTCCTCTTTTTTAAACTGCCAGAGGGGGTGTGTTCTGTGGGTGGAGGTGTGCTCTGATTGGGTGGGGGACCAAGTGTGTTCTGATTGGGTGGGAGTGTGTTTTGAATGGTGGGTGTGTTCTGATTGGGTGGGGGTGTGTTCTGAGTGGATGGGCTGGTCTCAGCTGCCAGCTCCAGACCTGAGCTGGTGAGTTGTGCTGCTTTTGTTCTGCTTCGTGTTTGTGGATATTTTTCTTTCTGTGTAGAATGCTGTTTTGATGTTGTGTTTTTGGAGGACCTTGCTGATTCTGTCTGTGGTCCCTTTTAAGTATGGGAGGAGGGCTTTGCCATTTTCTTGTTCTCTGTCTTGGGTTTTTGTGGGTGTCTCTCTTCGGATTAAGTTGGTAATCGTGTTTCTTTGGAATCCATTGGCTGTTAGTACATTAGTGAGAGTGTGTAGTTCGGTTTTTAGGTGTTGTTCGTCAGCTAGGTGTTTTGTTCTGGAGATGAGTGTCTTGGCTATGGAGTTGATCTGTGCTGGGTGGTGGTGTGAGAGGGTGTTCAGATAGCAGTTTGTGTGTGTTTTTTTATGGTAGATAGTGTGTCCTAGGGAGCCGTTGGATTTCTTGTAGACTAAGACATCAAGGAAGGGAAGTTGATTGTTAGCTTCTGTTTCCATGGTAAATTGTATTTTGGGGTGTAGGCTATTGAGGTGTGTGAGTTAGTCATCCAGTTTTTCTTTGCCGTGTGGCCAGATTACGAAGGTGTCATCTACGTATCTGAGCCAGAGTTTGGGTTTGTGGTTGGATTTTTCTAGAGCGAGGGTTTCAAAGTGTTCCATGTAGAGGTTTGCGATGACAGGTGAAAGGGGTGATCCCATGGGTGCTCCTTCCATTTGTTTGTATCTTTGTCCATTGTAGATGAAGTATGTGTTAGATAGGCAGTGGTTGGTCAGATCTAGGATGTGTTTTGGGGGGTTGTATTTATTTAGGATAGCTGTCAAGGCTTCTTTGATTGGCACTTGGGTGAAGAGGGATACGACATCGAAGCTCACAAGTAGGTCACAGGGCTGTAAGTTTAGTTTACTTATGATCTCTATGAATTGGAATGAGTTTTGTACATGTGAGGTGATGGAATTTGCGTAAGGCTGTAGTTGTTTGGCAAGAAATTTGGCTAGATTTTGTAGA
This sequence comes from Vipera berus, assembly GCF_964194415.1. Taxonomy (NCBI): domain Eukaryota; kingdom Metazoa; phylum Chordata; class Lepidosauria; order Squamata; family Viperidae; genus Vipera; species Vipera berus. The sequence goes on along the minus strand of NC_138209.1, from coordinate 48,718,136 downwards.
GGTGAGCCTATGGAGCTGTATATGGGTCTGAGTGGGGTTCCTTCTCTGTGTATCTTGGGCAGACCATAGAGCTTAGGACATCTGGATGATTTTTCTCTGGGAATGATTGTTTTCTGGATCTCTTCATTGATGGGGGTGGCTTTTATTTTTGATTTTGTGGTTTTTTTCCAGGTAGGTGGTGGGATCTGTCTTGAGGAGTTTGTATGTGGAGTCTCGGAGTAGGTTGGATAATTTGGTATGGTAGTCAGATGAGTTCATTACCACCGTGGCGTTGCCTTTGTCTGCTGGCAGAATGATTATGCTGGTGTCATTTTTTAGGTTAAGTAGTGCTGTCTGTTCCTCTTTGGGTAAGTTGCTTTTGGGTGGTTTGCTGGTGCAGAGGATGTTGGTAACTTCGAGTCTGATTTTGTTGGCATCATCAGGGTTAATTTTGGTCAGGCTGGATTCGACTCCGCATATAATGGTTTCCGTGGGAATGTGTTTGGGAGCGACTGCAAAATTAAATCCTTTAGACAGGACGTTGGTTTCGGCTTTGGTGAGAATCCTATCTGAGATGTTGTGCACAGTTTGTTTCATGTGTTGCTGTGGGAGAGGAGGGGTTTGTTTCTGGCGTTCCTTTAGTCTTCGGAGTTTATTGGTGTGTGTGTCTGTTTTGTAGGCAGTCTCTGTTTCAGCTCTCCAGACGGCGATTTGTTTGAATTTGTCCCAAAGTGTGGGGTGGATCTTGTTGCTGAGATTGAGGTGAAGTGTGAGGAGGTCTCTGTTGATTCGGTCCAGGAGGAATCTTTTTGTGTGGAGTTCATTTCTGATTAGGGCCAGTTCAGTTCTTATCAGGATGCGTTTGATGGCTGCAGAGTTGGAGTGGAATTTCAATTGGAAGGATGTAGGGATTAAATTTTGATCTCGGCAGTTGCGTAGGAATGTGAGGTCACACAGAATGGAAGCTCTTCGTACTTCGAGTTTTTTGTAGGTCCTAGTTAGCTGGTAGATTTCCTCCCCGTCGAGGTAAGATATTTGTTTTCTGAGGTTTTCGCGGGTGTTTGTATGTGGATCTTTGGTTATTCGGGTTTTTCCCCGCGTAGAACTAAAGTTGTAGGCGCAACGTTTCGACGGAATCCCATCCGTCATCATCAGGCTGGTGGCTTTAGCTTCCTTCTTCTGGGAGAAGCACACAAACCACACAATAAGCAAACTGACACCCACTATAAAAACATGGCACCACCACAAACACGAAGCCGAACAAAAGCAGCACAACTCACCAGCTCAGGTCTAGAGCTGGCAGCTGAGACCAGCCCATCCACTCAGAACACACCCCCACCCAATCAGAACACACCCACCATTCAAAACACACTCCCACCCAATCAGAACACACTTGGTCCCCCACCCAATCAGAGCACACCTCCACAGAACACACACCCTCTGGCAGTTTAAAAAAGAGGAACAAACAGCCACATGCTTCTCCCAGAAGAAGGAAGCTAAAGCCACCAGCCTGATGATGACGGATGGGATTCCGTCGAAACGTTGCGCCTACAACTTTAGTTCTACGCGGGGAAAAACCCGAATAACCAAAGATCCACATACAAACACCCGCGAAAACCTCAGAAAACAAATATATATATATATATATATGTGTGTGTGTGTGTGTGTGTGTGTGTGTCTGACTATTCTATTAATTGTTGTATTGCCCTATTTCAATGTTTTTGTAATTTTATGTTGTTTTGTATCCATTCATATATACATACATATTTTTGCAATTTAGTGATGTATAAGCAAACTTAATATCCAGGTGACTTCTATATTAACACAGCTGATTATTGGTACATCTATCAGATTATTGGTACATATAACCAGAAGAAAGAGGCAGATCTATATATGCCAGTATAAAAATAAATTACCCCCTGGTGTTACAAAAGAACCATGGAAAGATTCCCAAGAGGAAATTTCATAAGCCATCTATCATTAAATTAATGTTTTGAAATTCTGCCATATTAACCTGATGCTTCCATCAGAAGGCATTGCTTTCCTCAGTCCTGTTTAACCAATGTTTTGTTACAATCCAAGTTTAACAACCTTTGAGTGTCTGCATCTTAGCATTTCTCAGGCTTGTATTCTGTGTCCAAGACTCCTGGGAAGAAAATTTAGCTGAGATACTCAAGTAGAGTTTTTCTCCAAGAAACAGCTATGAAATTCCTTTCAGACTTGCTTATTGTTGCAGAGACAGCCTTTGCAATTATCAAGGGATTAGGGCAGAATATGAAAAGCCTCGCAGAAAACAGCTTTCTTGCAGATCAGGAATGTATGCTGCACAAACTCTGAAACAATCACCCGAGTTAGTGAGGCAGAAGTGTATTAAAATGTTGAGAGTTCAAGAAGGAGGTCCTTGAAAACTTCTAATTAAAGAAATAAAAAAGAAGGTTGCTAAAGAATGTCATTTGATTTCTCCAGGATGAAAAGGGGTCTTTTGAGGATTGCAAATGAGATGACAGTGCTGCACCAATACAATGTACTCATCCACTTTCTACAATAAAAGTAATGAAAACTGAGCTTAATGGTACATAAATAAAAATAATTAAATAGAAGATAGTGGTAGTGGTACATTACCTGAATTAATATATAAGATTAAGAGGCCAATAACCCAGAAACAACTTACTTACTTTGATCTTTTATATAAATTAGTATACCCTTTTAGGCATCAATGTGGTATAAAATAGCACTCACTCACTATTTCAGTTTTTAATTTTTAAGTCCCTTTATGTTTCATATTAACTATATTTCATTATTTCTTGAAGTCTTTGAGTTTACAAGAAAAAATGATAATTTTCTTACACTTTTCACTATCTTCTTTAGCAAATAAACATGAGAAACTGGATTTGATATGACATTGTCATTTCCTTTCAATGAAATACTGTACTAGCATTGTTTAAGGATATAAGCAACAAGTATACATTGATAACCTCAGATGCTCTGTTTACAGCCACTCTTTTCCTATACCTGAGTAACACCTCCTACACTAAAACACATCTTGACAAAGTATTTGGTTTCCATTTGCTAAATAAAAGCAGTGTTGATTGGGTTCACTGCTGCACAAAGCCTTTAATACAACCAAATAATCCTATTCCAAGGTTTGTTTGGCAGGCTGGGAGGATCATGAGCTCTCACGGTCTCATCCTTTGGTGCCAATTTCATGCTGGCACACTGGTACAATACAGTTTTCAAACAGATTGTTTTTCACTGATTTAAACTTCACTTCATGATTGCTAAAATGCTAAAATCTTGTCAACTTTCCTGCTGAGATTTGTAAATATGAAATATGTATGGTACATAGGTAACTGTGCATATTTATACCAATTGTATCAATATTTAATTTAATGTATGTTTGTATCTCCTTAACAATCACCAATTTAATCCCAAAAGGAAAAATCTAAAAATAAATCCAATATGAATTATATCAATAATAAATATATTAAATTATATAAATAAAACTGATATTAGATATTAATAAATAATAAATATACTTCAAATAAATACACATCAATCTTTCAGCACAAAGCAGAAAGATATTTTGAACTTTATTCCTATAAGCTCTAACAAACATTGTCAATCATGAGAGATTGTGAATCTATAGTTCAACATACCAATACGGCAATAGTTAGCTATGTAGAACTGGATTCAGGTATTTGAATAAAGATAGTAAAAAATATATTTTGCCTTGCCTAGTTTCATCACTTCATCACTAAAGGTTTTTTTTATAATCTATGATGTACTGATATCTTTCTTTAAAAGATTCCATATTCCAATATGGTTAATGCTATATGATGGAATCATTTGAATCTCCTATGTAAATGTGGTCACTTCCTTGAATAATTAATTCCCGAAGTTGAAATTAATATCAAATGCCTCATTGTTGAGAAAATGCTTTGATTATCTCCTGATGGTCTCCTCTCCTGATAGGCAGCAATATCTGACCCCCTTGGTCTGGGCTTAGAAGTTAAGGAGAATGAGGTATAATTAGAATTGGATGGGAGGTCAGAAGAATGTCAAGAATTAGACTCAGACCAGAGTTTTGGAAGAAAAAAAATCTTCATTCAATGTTCATGTAATTACAGGAATCAAATTTGATATGAGAGTGTATTATCATAGTGCATTCCTGTTGTCTCATTTTTTTAGATGTTAATCTTGGTTTAGACATTACATCTATTATAACAATGTTTTAACAAAAAATACTTCTATTCCTTTTTCAGTTTTCATATTAATAAGATCTTCAGCTTGAGCATACCTGTATAATTGAGTTTTAAAAGAAAATAAAATGTTTTGTGCATTTGAACTACCAATTAATATTGCTCATAGATTGCAACCATCTATATTGGTGGTAGAATATATAATCACCATGGAGAATATCAGTCTTGATAGAGAAATATTAGCTACATGAAAAATGTTGGTATAATTAATTATCCTTTTTAAAAATAGAAAATAGTTTGAGAAGATTCTTTTCTTCAAATGACCCTTTAACCTGTTAAGAGAGTAATTGATAATATTATCAAAAGTATAATATGTGGGGATGTGACAATCTTAAGCTTCTCTCCTGTAAAATAGTCCTTCTACAAAATGTATGAAATTCACCTTCATTCCCGGTATTTAAGAAGCATTTAAAGACATGACTTTTTAAATATTAATGTATGATTTATTTTGAAAGATTTCTTTTTCATCTTTTTCACAATTAGTCTTAAATACATTACTGATATGTATATAAGCTCAGCAAGAATAAAATAATAGAAAAATAGTTTAACTTTTTTTTTTAAAAAAAACCCTCAAAGCTATGAATGGAGAGTATAACACAGGAGAAACCAAAACAAGTTATAAAATAATTCCACTTTATAATGGCTCAAATAGGGAAACAATAAAAATTAACTTGTCTACTTCATTATTATTTCTCTGATTTATTTTTATTTATTTATCAAATTTATAAACTATTCTTCTCTTACAGAGAGGGGCTCTGGGCAGTGTACAATTGAAATATAAAAACATATAAACGCAGGGCTTTTTTTCTCATAGAATGCTCAGAACGGAGTTCCGGCACCTTTTTTGGATGGAACCTTGTAGGGTAGGCCAGGCGGGTTGTATGACATGTGTGAGTTCCGGCACCTTTTTCTTCTAGAAAAAAAGCACTGTATAAACCAATTATAAAATTACCTTAAGACAGTTAAAATTCAGGATTAAAATAAGTAGGAGGGCATAGAGTTTAAGGAGTTATATTTTATTATTACTACATATTTCATATAGTAATCAGAAAAAGAAATTAAATCTAGTCTCTCAAAAGGAATAGCAAAAATTTCTTTCTGAAATCCACATTTCTGATTTTAAGGCTGTAAATATATATAAAGAGATATTGTCTTAAAGAAGCAGATAAATACAAACTAATATTTTCCCTTTTATTAGTACCCTGAGTATTGTACAAAAGAAATAAATGTCTTATTGGTTTATATTACAAGGCATTCTCCTACGTTGCATTCTGTGGTTATGAAACAGAGATCACTCTTTCATGAAATAAATTATCTGCCTGGTGCATTAAATCTTAACTTGCAGACTGTCAGACAAAGGGCACCTGAGCCATTTCAGTACCAGTACTAGCTGTTTGAAACACTTCTTTTGACACTAGAGTGCTTTAATTGTTCATGGATCTCTACCCTTTTCAATGTTGCTTTGAGGCATTCTGGCTCAGCTTAGAGTCAGTCAAGCAAAATTGGAGCATCTGGTTGTTGTGTCAAAATAGCATGGGCAACTTCAATGCAGCACCCTAGTGGATAATTTCAACTCAAAATACAAGCAATACATTAGCAATGGCCAGGAGGCTACAGTGTCTCTTCCTTTGAAATATGTTGAGAAAAAGTGTAAGAAATCTCAGTAAGTGAAGGTTTTCCTCCCACCTACGTACATGTCTTCTAGTTTTTAAGCAAAATGCTTGACCATAACTTGCTTGTAAAGTTAATTTCAGTCCACTGTTTCTCAACAAAGTTTTCAATTAGGATGCCATTTATTTTTCTGTAAGTTATGACTTCTTGGTTATGGAGCAGATATAATAAGTAATGATCAAATATTTAAATACAATTTTGTAAAGTTTTATTAAGATTAAGATAATCTTTACTGTCATTTTTTTTCTTACAGGTCGCCTATAAAATTTCAGTCTGACTTAATGATTTACACTGGTAAGTGTTTTCATTAATAAATTCAAATTGTGCTTATTTTTATTTTATTGCCTTCTCTGGGATAATTATGCAAAATTAAACTATTAAATGCCTGTCACTCAGCTTCATTGAGAGGAAAATTTGAATTCATTGACTATACCTTCTGAAATGGATGCAGAATAATACTGTCAGAGGAACACATGTGACATCAGACAGAATCTTGAGACCTAACCCCCGGGCTGATTACTCCTGCCCCAGGCAAGAAAGTTTATGCATGGCATCAGGTCAACAGGTCAGACAGTTAAATGCTTCAAGATTCTACAGATTTACCCTTCATATCTGTCCTGCCTGGAAGTACAACTTTCTGCACCTCTGACAAGTCATCTCCAGAGTGCATGCCTGTCTTCTACAAGAGAGCATTTTATTTTATTTTATTTTATTCTAAAATCCAGAATATGCATAAAATATGTTTTTTAAAAAAAAAAAAACTTACACTGACCTGGACCAATGAGAATGTTTTTCATAAATTTATGAAGAAAATAGTTAATTTATTTGGAAAGTCAGTTAAATTTCCTAGGTTTTACTCTACTAGTTTAATTAACAGAACTGGATTTCAACAGGCTCTTATTTTTTCTTAAATGATATATACAAAATTAATGTATATTGTATGAGTTAAGAACCTGCCACAGTGATACATCTCAAATATGCTGGACTTCAGCTCACAGTTCTGAACTTTATATCTGACATATATGAGGAGACAATTTTTTTAAAAAAAATAATTAATTGATTTCTTATTAGTTAAATTCAAATGTAATAAAGAAAGTAAACAAGCTAGAGATTTGGCTAGACTTGTTCTCGATGTCTATCGGAAGAAAAACATGCTGTTACTGAAATGGGCTGTGAAGGATGATCAATGTAGCAGTAAATAGAATTTGATAAATAAATCAAAAAGATTGAGACGGGGAAGAAACTGTGAAGAACAATAGCTAAGAATCTATACACAAAGGACTAATGAGGATTTGGTGAATCAGAAGCCTAGTTTTATGGATCTGAGTATAAAGGTAGAGGAAAGAAGATCTCCATTTCATGTTAGCCTCTTCTTTATCCAAAAGAAACTGAGAAATATTTAGTTGTCTTAAGGATTACAGAAATGCTAAATTTATTAAGGTTTCCATCGTGCATATTTTTGTCTATTTACAACAAATAAACTGAGCATAACTTTTCACTAACATGTATGACTACTGCTGGCAGGGTTAGAAATTATAGTAAACAAACAGGTCTGTCAATATTATATATTCTTTTTAAGAACTTTATTTAATTCAAAAAGAGGTGTATTTTTTTTAAAAAAAGGATTTTGTCCTTAATTTAAATATGCTTCAAGTTCCTAAACATATGTCATTATCTGGAATCACTGAAGCAGTATAGAGAAAGGTTTTTTTTCAAGCCTGAACAGATAACCAATAAATAAATAAATGCTATTACACTATGCAGCAGTCCTCACAAGTTAGGATAAAATGATACTCAGATGTAGTTGATAGTGAAGCAAAGCTGACATGGCAGAAGAATTGAGAATGGAGGTATAGCAACCTGGCTCAGAGGATCTGTATAATAATATTCTGTTATTGCTATAACTGTTTCTGCTCCATTGGACTCTTACACCCACTGCTGCAGTTGTCACTAATGGAAAATTTGTATGTTCATATACATATTCTGCAGTCACAGTTTATAAACTCATATACAAAAAAACCCTGACAATAGCCCCATTGTCACCAACAAAAAAGTATGTTTGACTAACATGTGGAGAAAAAACACACTTAAGAGAAAACTATCAAAATCAATGCATCACTGATTTAAGTTAGTTATTTTAATTAGGTTTAAAATTGAGTTCTCATTCTGTGTTTAATAGCAGCATAAATATATATTGTGTATGTATCATAGCTAAAAGCTGCTGAAGTCCCATGGATTAAATTTATATTGTGAAACAAACAAACAAAGTGAAAAGCATGAAGTAATGACACATTTGGGGTCTAATAACAAAATCAAATCTTATACATATACCATTCTTGATAACTAGTGCTCAACATTTTTTCACCAGCTTTTTACTAATTTTGTACATGACATGTTGGGGTTGCATAAATTTTAATTGATGGAATGACTATCTGCACAGATTTCTACCATGATCTATTTTATGTGGAAAACAGCTCTTTGACTAGTACTTGTCTGTTAATATTAGCTCTAGAAAAAGTTCTTTGGATTTTGATTAATAAAGATCCCTTTCTTTCTATTCAACTGCTTATGTATTTTCAAATATATCATTTTTCCTCCCTTTTTATCTTCTTATCAATAAGATGAGTAAACGGATACCTATGTTTGTTTGAAATTTATTTTATGCTTAAATGTAAAATGCATATTCAGGGTTATTGTATAAATAAATATATTTCATTATTACTACTAAAACACATGAATCTCTGGGGTAAAAGCATGGCAACTTTTAATTGCCCACAGCAGGACCACACAAGTGTTTCAGGACAGCATGTGAGAGAGGATATTAATGCAACTGAAATTGCCAGGAGAACTTGGTGTATTTTCAAGTGCCATATGATCATTTCTCCCGAGAGTCATTTGGGAAATTCAGTGAGTTAAATAACTCCCTTTTGTAATGTAATTGGACTAAAGCTTTTCTCATCTGAAAAACCTGCGGAACAGCAATATAATAGGAAAGTTGTAGCTGTGTACTGTACGTTAAAATGTAAGCTTGTTCTGTCTAAGTAGAGGTAAGAAGGTGATTCTGTCCAAGTACAGTAGCTTAGATTTCAATTGCTACCATGGCCATACTTTATGGTTTATTAATGAAATCATCCTGGACAGAAGGAGTATTTCTTGTTGCTTATATCTAGATCAAATATTTAAGATATAATAAATACAAAATCAAAGTATGGTATTAAAGCAATAATCATGTCACAGGTACCAATAAAGCTCTGTAGTAGTAGGTAACCATATATATAATACTGGCATCCATTTGTTAATCTTCTGCAGAAAATTTTATTCCAAGACCTGGACATAATAAAAGTTAGGCACTACTGCTCATGTCAATTACTTCCACAGGAAAATCAGACAGAAAGATTAGCACATCAACCATGCTATTTTAGTAATTACGCCTCAAAACCCCTTTTAATATAAATCAGTTTGGTCTGATTTGGTACAACAATCAAACAGGACATGTAGAGACTCCAAAAGATAGTTAGAACTGCAGAAAGAAGAATTGCAACCAGTCTGCCTTCCAGGCAGGTCAGAAAGAGGACTGAGAAAAAATTTACAGACCCCTCATATCCTGGACATAAGCCTTCCCCTCGGGATGCCACTTATAGGGCATTGCATACTAAAACAACTAGACACAGGGACAGTTTTTTCCCCTTTTGCCATCACTCTACTGAACATCTAATTCGCACAGTATTGTCTAATGCCTATGTACATTTATTCATGTTGTATGGCTGTAGCATTATCATTATTCTTTCTTGCTACCCCCTGCTATTGATATTATTGATCATCGCAGTCAGCCAGATGTTCAGACTGGATTTGGCATTTTTGTCCACCTATTGAGTCCTTACCAAGGACCTGGGATTGGCAGATGTGGATGTTTGATGGTATTACGATATCGTCGCAGGATGGAAGCAGTTCCTAGTAAGGCCACCTTTTGCAATTAACTAATGGTGAATTTGTCAATGCCAATGGTGTTCAAGTGGTGCTCCAGTTCTTTTGGGATTGCACCCAAGGTGCCTATTACTATTGGTACTACACTTGCTTGCCTTTGCCACAGTCTTTCTATTTCTATTTGTAGGTCTTCACATTTTGTTATCTTCTCCAGTTCTTTCTTGTCTATTCTGCTGTCTCCAGGCACTGCCACGTCCACTATCCAGACTTTTTTGTCTTTCTTATTGACAATTGTTAAGTCCAGGGTGTTATGTTGCAGGTGCTTGTCTGTTTGAATTCTGAAGTCCCAGAGGGGCTCTGGGAGTGAGGATGTGCAGCCTCCTGAGCTCCGGCTGGTGTACTTGAATGCCAGGTCTGTCGCTAATAAAGCTCCTCTCGTCCGTGACTTGGTCGAGGGTGAGCAGGCGGACCTGGATTGCATCACGGAGACTTGGTTGGGCCCAGAGGGAGGGATTCCTCTGGTTGACCTTTGCCCACCAGGCTTCCAGGTGCTACACCGGCCTCGGGCTCAGGGTAGGGGTGGGGGTGTGGCTGTTGTTATGAGGGAGACCTTGTGTCCGCGGGAGGCCACCGTTCCCCAGATAGTCGGGTGTGAGTCTCTCTTTTTGAGATGCGGCCCTGGTGCGCAGTTGGGCTTGCTGCTGGTGTACCTTTCGCCTAGTCACATAGCAGCAGCCCTGCCTGAGCTTCTCGATGTCCTCTCTGGGTTGGTGATTGAGTTCCCGAAACTTATAGTTTTGGGGGACTTCAATCTACCATCGCTGGGAGGATCATCTGAGTTGGCTCGGGAGTTCATGGCTTCCATGACGGCCATGGACCTGACGCAAGTAATTTCGGGACCGACTCATGAGGGAGGCCACACTCTTGACTTAGTTTTCTTATCTGGACGGTGGTTAGATGATCTTGGTGGGGGCTCCCCAATTGTTATGCCCCTGTCATGGACCGATCATCATCTCCTGCGGCTGGTCTTCCATTTTGCCACCCCCCGCCGTGGGTGTGTGGAACCAATTAAATGGTACCGCCCCAGACGCTTAATGGATCCCCAGAGGTTCCAGGCGGCGCTGGGGTCCCCACCTGCCTCCCTTGCTCACAGCTCGGCAGATGCCTTAGTGGAAGCCTGGGAAAGGGCAGCCACTGAGGCTCTTGACCGAGTTGTACCCCTGCGGCCCCTGACCCGGTGCAGATCCCGTTGAGCTCCATGGTTCTCCGCGGAGCTCCAGGAGATGAAGCGTCGGAGACGGGGCCTAGAGAGCAGTTGGCGATCTAGCCGATCCGAATCCGACCGATTGCGACTAAGAACCTATACTAGGTCTTATCTCGCTGCGATAAGGGAGGCGAGGTCTAACCACTTCGCCACCCTTATCGCGTCCGCAGACAATCGCCCTGCCGCCCTGTTTAGGGTGACTCGCTCCCTCCTGAATCAAGAGGTGAGGGAGGAACCCTTGCAGGGTCGTGCCGAGGAGTTTAACCAGCATCTGTCGGACAAAATCGCTCGGATTCGGACCGGTCTGGACTCTGACTGGGCAGAGTCTGTCGAGCAGGACGCGGGCGGTCTTGTCGATATCACCTGGGAGGAGTTTGATTCTGTGACTCCGGAGGAAGTGGACAGGATCATGGGGAGGCTGAGCACCACCACATGTTTATTGGACCCGTGCCCTTCCTGGCTGGTCTATGCAGCCCGGGAGAGGACACGCAGCTGGTTCCAGGCAGTTATATCGGCTTCTCTGAGTGAGGGTAGCTTCCCCGCCGTCTTGAAAGAGGCGGTGGTGAGGCCTCTCCTCAAGAAGCCTGCCTTGGACCCAGCTGTATTGAACAACTTTCGTCCTGTCTCCAACCTTCGCTTTCTTGCGAATGTTGTTGAGAGTGTGGTGGCACATCAGCTCCCTCTGGTCCTGGATGAAGCGGATTATCTAGACCCGTACCAATCGGGTTTCAGGCCCGGGTACAGCACGGAGACGGCATTGGTCGCGCTGGTGAATGATCTCTGGAGGGCTCGGGACAGGGGGCATTCCTCTGTTCTGGTCCTATTAGACCTCTCAGCGGCTTTCGATACCATCGACCATGGTATCTTACTGCGGCGTCTCAGGGGATTGGGAGTGGGAGGCACGGTTTTACAGTGGTTCTCCTCCTATCTCCAGGGACGTTCGCAGTCGGTGTTGGCAGGAGGGCAGAGGTCGACCGCGAGGTCTCTCATTTGTGGAGTTCCTCAGGGGTCGGTCCTCTCGCCTCTCCTGTTCAACATCTATATGAAACCGCTGGGTGAGATCATTCATGGTTTTGGAGTTGGGTATCATCAGTATGCTGATGATACCCAGCTTTTCCTTTCGACCCCAAACCACCCCAGTGATGCCCTCAACGTGATGTCCCGTTGCCTGGAGGCGGTTCGGGTCTGGATGGGGAGGAACAGACTTCAACTCAACCCGACAAGACCGAGTGGCTTTGCATACCTTCATCCCGGGTTTATTCGGACATTCCACCTCTCGCTATGGGGGGTGAACTATTACCCCCCGTAGATAGGGCTCGCAACTTGGGAGTCCTCCTAGATTCACGGCTCACCCTGGAAGACCATATAGGAGCTGTGACTAGGGGGGCTTTCACCCAGGTTCGCCTGGTGCGCCAGTTGCGGCCCTATCTAAACCGGGATGATCTATGCACGGTCACTGATGCGCTCGTGACCTCTCGACTAGACTACTGCAACACTCTCTACATGGGGCTGCCCTTTAGGACCACCCGGAAGCTCCAACTGGTACAGAATGCAGCCGCGAGAGTTGTGTTGGGAGTCTCCCTATACTCCCACGTTACACCTCTGCTCAGTGAGCTGCATTGGTTACCAGTTGCCTTCCGGGTGAGATTCAAGGTACTAGTAATGGTATTCAAAGCCCTACATGGCAGGGGTCCGGAGTACCTGAGGGAACACCTGCTGCCGGCATCGACTTCCCTCCGCCCTGTGCGTTCCCACAGAGAGGGCCTCCTCAGGATGCCACCGGTCAGAGAATGTCGACTGGTGGCCCCCAGGGGGAGATCCTTCTCTGTGGGCGCCCCGGAGCTATGGAACCAGCTACCGGTGGAGCTCCGGACGGCGCCCGACCTTCGCTCCTTTCGCCGCGAGCTAAAAACATACTTTTTTGAACAAGCTGGCCTGGCCTGATGAGGGGATTGGGGGGGGGGTTCTGCTATTGCTATTTTATTAGGTTTTAAAGATGTATTCTAGTATGTGGGCATTTATTTAATCTTGTTTTAATTTTTGTAGTTTGTATTTTTATTCTTGCCCTGTTCACCGCCCTGAGTCCTTCGGGAGAAGGGCGGTATAGAAATAGTATTAAATAAATAAATAAATAAATTTTCTATGACTTTCTCTATTTTATGATCCCACCAGTTCTTGCTTAAAGGCAAATGATATTTCTTGCAGATCTTCCAATGCACCATTGTTGCTACTTTGTCATGCCACTGCTTGTAGTCAGTCTGTATGATCTTCTTGCAGCAGCTTACCAGGTGGTCCACTGTTTCTTCAGCTTCTTTGCATAGGCGGCACTTACTGTCTATTGCTGTCTTCTCTATTTTGTCTTTGTATGCATTTGTCCTTACGGCTTGGTCTTGTGTAGCCAGAATTAATCCCTCAGTCTCTTTCTTCAACTTTCCTGCTCTTAGTCATTGCCAGGTCTTGCTATTATCTGCTTTCCCAGCTATTTTTTTTAATGTACTGGCCACGTAGTGCTTTGTCTTCCCATGCCTCTATTCTGTTCTTCATTTAGTCTTTCTTGTAGGCCAGTTTGGTCTCTACAGTAGTCAGTAAGCCTTCCTGATATACTAATTTCAGTGCATCTTCTTCATTGTCCTTCAGATATTCTTCCAAAGCCATTTTTTCTTCTTCAACCATCTGATGTACTTGCAGCATTCCACGTCCACCTATTTGCCTTGGTAGATAGAATCTGTTAATGTCACTGTGTGGATGAAAGGCATGATTCATTGTCATTATTTTTCTGGTCTTCCTATCCATTGCTTTTAGTTCTGCTTGAGTCCAGTCCACTATTCCAGCTGTGTTTCTATTGAAATTGCCCAGGTGTTGATTGCCTTCACAATATTTCCTCCACTGAGTTTGGACTTTAAGATTTTCTTCACTCTCTTGATGTATTCACCTCTAATCTTTTTCTTGACTTGGGTGTGCTTGATGTTGTCAGCTTGAAGGATACCCAAGTATTTGTAGTAATCTTCCTCATCCAGACTCTTAATGTTATTTTCGTGGGGCATCTTCATTCCCTCAGTTTTCACTATTTTTCCTTGTTTGAGAGTAAGTGTGGCACATTTGTCCAAGCCAAACTCCATTACAATATCTTGGCTATATATATGGACAGTGTTCAGCAGCGATTCTATTTCAGATGATGTTTTTCCATACAGCTTCAGATCATTCATGTAAAGGAGGTGGGATAGTCTGGTAGATGTTTCTGATGTTTGATAGCCATGTCCTGAGTTAACAGAGGAAACAGTGCAATAACAAATAGTAGTGGTGATAATGAATCTCCTTGAAATATTCCTCTCTTGATATTAACCTCTCCCAGTCTTTCACCATTGACCTGCAACTGTGTCTTCCATTGTGCCATTAATCTTTGCACAAATTTTCTGATGTTTCTACTGACTCCTGTTATTTCTAGGCACTTGATTATCCAGTCATGTGGCAGAGTCAAATGTCTTTTTGTAGTCAATCCATGCCACATTCAGGTTGGTCTTCCTTTTCTTGCAGTTTTCCAAGATCATTTAGTCTATTAGGAGTTGATCTTTTGTTCCTCTGCTATTGGGGTGGTTTCCTTTCTGCTCACATGGAAAGAGATTGTTTTCAACTAGATGCTGTTATACTGCATCAGCTACCACACCAGTTAGCAATTTGAAAGTTGTTGGTAAGCAGGTAATTGGTCTGTAGTTGCCTGATGTTGCCCCTTTTGGTGGATTTTTCATTATTAGGTAGGTTTTCCCAGTTGTTAGCCACTTTTCAATTTCTCCTCCTTGTAGTATATTGTTGAACTGCTTGGCAATGAGTGGGTATATAACAGATGTTTCAACCAAAACCCATGTAGTTCATCTTCACCTGGTGTTGACCAATTTTTGATCTTCCTTGCTCTTTTTTTTACCATTTTTGTTGTTATTACTAGTTCTTTCATTTCAACTTCTGTTTTATTTGCATCCACCTCTTTTAACGAAGCTGCATCCTTGTTGTGTTTCTTTGGGTTATCCCATATCTGCTTCCAGAACTGCACTGTTTCTTCCTTGTCAGGTACTGACTGATTCATTGCAGTCTCTCCATTGATGGATTGGTAGAAACGTTTCTGATTAGGTTGAAATTGGAGGTTCTGCCTATAATTTACAATTCGAGCTTCGTATCTACTGATTTTCCTGGCTATAGCTGTTATTTGCTGCTTTATTATTTCCAGTGCTTCCTTGATCTTCCTTGTTTCTAAGTGGTATTTCTTGATTAGGTATTCTTTGGTCTTCTTGTTCTTCAGCTTCTTTTCTTTCTTCTGTTCTACCTTGCTTGCATGTGATCTTAAGTTGCTGATCTTATTTTCTAGTCTAACCTTCCATTTTTGTGGTGCACTGTTTGTTTTTCTTCTTTGTTGATTTTGCATCCCAGGTATTCAGTTATAACTGCAGCTGTGTTGTACATTAGTTGGTTGGTTTCTTGCAGTGAATTGGTGCTTATACTTGATATTGCAGTATTTGCATCTTTTAATGCTTGTGCTAGCTGTTTCTTTGGAACAAGCAGCCTTATTCTGTTGTTTTTGTGCTGTTCTAGATGCTCAGTTATTCTTTGTTTCAATTCTTTAGTTAGAGGGCTTTGTTCTTCCTGAAGAAGAGGTGCCTGGTTTCCAAATGAGAATAGTCGTATATCTCTGCTGGATTCCTTCACTGCCAACTCTCCCAGCCTTGCCTCTACATTCTGAATTACTTCTGCAAGGCTTTGATTTCTTTTCCCTGGGTAAACCTTTGCAGTTCATCCAATTCTGTTTCTGTGAATACTTTATTTCGTATTATAAATTGGTGTTGATTTGCTAGTCTCTGTTCTGTTATTTCTGATTCTGGATGTTGATATTATTATTATTATTATTATTATTATTATTATTATTATTATTATTATTATTGTTGTTGTTGTTGTTGTTGTTGTTGTTGTTGTTGTTGTTGTTGTTGTTGTTGTTTGTTGTTGTTGTTATTGTTGTTGTTGTTGTTATTATTATTATTATTATTATTATTATTATTATTATTATTATTATTATTATGTTGCTTTGTGTGTATTCTGAGAGCATTAGCACTGCAGACAAATTCCTTATATGACTAATCACAGTTGGCCAAATAAAGTATTCTATTCTATTCTAATAAAGAAATGATCTCTAACCTTTCTGATTCCATGTTCTGGTGGCAATGGTGGGGGGGGGGAGAATGGTTTCATGCATGCAATCTAGATCCTACACATGCACAAATGAAGCTTTGCATGCTTGCCTACTACTTGCATGACCTGGTTCCCAACAGGCCATGAGCAGGTACTGATCTGCAGACCAGGGGTTGTGGACCCCTGTAATAAAGTATTCTATTCATTGTGGTTTTGCATGGATACTTCACTGCTTATCAATAGATAATATCAGTAAAATATCATGATCAAGTGTAAAATATTAGGGTATAGGAAATTACTCTGTTCTTGATAATGCTTGGTAGGAAAAACAGTAACAATTATTCGAGTTTCTTGAAAAAATAATGTAATATCTGGACTATTTTTTTTTTGTAAAAAATAATAGTCAGCTACAGCAAGGGATCTCAGCACAAACAGTGCACCAACAATTTAGAATGCAAAGTTGTTCTCATGAATCTATTTCCACAGAATTTAATCCTTGTTAAATTTAGTGAAGCTTCTTGATAGCCAGATCTATGCTGTTGGAGTGCTAACTTCAATGTACCTTTTTTGGACAATGTAAATGACAGCTGTTAAGTGCCTCTTTATATCAAAACCATAGACATGAACAAAGGGTTAAATCCTGGTAAATTTTCTCTCATGTCCCCCTTTGCTAGAATTTTATTTTATTTTAGAATAAAAAAGAAAATATATAAATGCTTGGTATTTCAAAATGAAATCATATTCTGTTACAAATAAAATAAAATAAAAAAGAATCAAATAAAAGATCCTCCATGTAGCCCTATACACACTGTCCATCTTTCTCAGCTATCTCACTTATAAGATTAGTGTTTTAGATACCCACAGTAAATAAACACTTAGTTGAGCAGACTATACATATTATGTCTAAATACAATCTCTCTATAAGACTATTCTTTAGAACTCTACTATGCTGCAGACCAGAAATGATAAAAAAGCATAGTATCTATGTTATTTTTTTACACTAATATACTTTTCATTAAATGGTGTTGTGTGGCTGGCATACGCAAGAGCAGGAGGCATGACAATATTTCATATACTGTATGTAATTTCTATTAAATATTGTTCTTTAAAATTATAATTTTACCAAGTTTCTTGGGGAATTGTTCTGGTTATTCCTATGTGCAGTCATAGCTTTTTTTGTTGCATAAAAGATCCTCTGTAGCTATGGCACAATATTGCACAGTAAAATGTATTAACCCAACCAGAAATGAAGCAATAATGAGCTTAATATCTGATGTGTCAGCTTAACTGTCTCACCAGTAGCTTTCTGTCTTTCTCTAATATTCAAAGTATTAAGTAAAACATTGGATTATAACAATGGCATGATTTCCACACAATCTTCAAGGATATGGACAAAAAAAATTATGAATAAAATGCTGAGTATTCCTTTATTTATAATCCTAAATGTATGAATTGGAATTACATTTTCTTTTCTTTTTCTTGAATATTACCATATGTGCTTTCCTCCACTTAATATAGTTTAGCCCTTTTCTTTGAAAGGGTACATTTATAGAACATTTGCTTATGGGTGCCAACAATATATATGAAACACCTCTGTTTTAAAGGGGGAATAATTCCCACTGCATATTCAGTATTCAGTTGTTGTGTTGGAGCCATTTATACACAAGCAGGGTTTCAGCTATACATAGTTCCAGGAGGAGGACATTCCAGAGTGTGGAGGTCTTCAGTCAGCAGATCCATATATCATTAGTCTTACAAGGATGGAAGACCTTCAGCAGGAACTCTTTAGATGTCCTGCCCAAATTCTGTTTCAGTAAGGAATAGATAGATATCAACAATAGTACAGCAAGTTTAGAATTGGTATTACATGCAGCTGGTGATTTACTTCTATTAATAATCTAGCTGCCAGATTCCATATCAGTTGTAGCTTCACAGTTATAGCTTCTAGATTACATCCAAAAGCAGTACATTACAACATGTTATACTAGTGCAATCAAATGATCAAAGTATAAGCTACTGTTATCATAACAGTGTCCTCCAAGCAGCATCAAACTGGTAACTAAAGTTCTGGGATGTCCCACTTCATGGCACAAAGTCTTTTGCAGCACTAAGCCCAGCGCCAGCCCAGCCCAGCACCACAGGACTAAGGGGCTTTTGCCGTTTTGCCCAGCCTAGTTGAAAGTGGGATTTGCATTGCAAAGAATTCATACCACACTGGATAAAATCAACTCTGTGATGCTTGTTGTTGTGTACTGGGTTCGTTGCACAGGAATGAAGATGAGGTGAGTGAGTTCAGCAAAGATCATGTTTTATTTCTTGCAGGATCTGAACTAGAGAACAGGGCTGCAGATGCAGCAATTTATACCCTGGCCCCTAGGCAGTGGCCAATACGTTTGAAGCAACCTATTGCCGCCCTAGGGGCAACCAATAGCAGCGTTGGAGATGGGTTGTCTCCCTGCTCAAACAGCCTTCCAGCGATTACCACGTGGTGTTCCCTTAACAAAGCAAGCCCAATACCTTACACCCCTCCCCCCTACAACGAACAAACATTATATCAACAACAGAAGTAATTACAGCAATACAATTTCCAAGGGGTTAACAATGGTGTGAAAACAGGTTTCCTCTTAGCAGCTCAATAAGGCACTTGCAACATCATAGCTTCATTGTTCAGACAATCTTGTAGGTCAGCAGGCAGTGCAAGAGGTACATACAACATTATAGCTTTATTATTTCAGGAAATAATCTTGCAGATAAGCAGGAGGTTTGCGAGCCCTTGTGGAACACCTGGGGGACCCAGGCACTTCCTGACCTACCAGCTTGCCCACTGGGCTAGGTAGACCAGTGTCTTTCAGTTCAAGCACTTCAGGATGGCTTGGTGCTCTCTGGCTGGCCCTTCCAGGTTGGCCCACCTCAGAGTCAGTTTGTTCAGCAGAGTTAGCACAGCAGCTGTATAACTCAGGTTGGCTTTCTCCGTCAGGGGACCCATGTTGCACTTCCGGGCTTCCCTCCTCTACGGCCAACTCCCCGTTGCTTTGGCTGTTTAAGCCTTCAGAGTCTATGCATGGATCAGCCTGGCTGCCAGTTTGCGGCCCCTGATAAGGACTTATGATGAAGTCCTCACTTTGTGGCCATTCTGGGAAACACTTCCTAAGCTGATCGATGTGGCGCCGGACAACTCACCTGCCATCTAGGCCCACTTTGTAAGAAAGCGGGCCTGACATTTTAGTGATTTTTCCTGGCACCCACAAATTCCCATGCCCATAGTTCCTGGCCCACACCCCGTCGCCCACTTGCAGCCCCCTCGGGGGTATTGGGTGAGAGGCTTCTGCTGCCACCCAGTCTGGATGCAACCTCTCTTTTTTATATTTATATGACTCAAGGGATGTTTATTAGAAACTTCTTTGTAATCTTCCCTCATTGTTTGCACTGTTTCCTTTCCTGCTTTGGTAACAATATTCTCTCTTTCCAGCGCTGTCATCCTCTTTTTGCTTTACACCCATTTAAAATCAATTTAGTGGAAATCCAACTTTCTTTCTATCCTTCCTACATATATTGTTCCATGTCATGTGCCATTCATACTTTATGGAAAGAGAAGACAGCAAAAATGAGACAAAGAGAAAAGCACATGTGACATTTTCCTATTAGTATGCAACAGAATCTGTCAGTTAATGGCAACAAATACTGTAGTCTCTGACTATGGGCCATAGTTGTATCACAATGACTTAAGATAGCTAATCTCGATGTTTGGAAGATAGAAAGCATAATAAAGTCTGTCTGTATTAGGGAATCCATTTGCCCTTTATAGTTCTGTTGCAACTGCTGAGGCACTTTTCTAAGCAGAATCAGAAAAAAGCTGGTAGGGACCTTGGAGATAAAATAATGATAATGATGATGATAATGATGATGATGATGATGATGATGATGATGATGATAATAATAATAATAATAATAATAATAATAATAATAATAATAATAATAATAATAATAATAATAGTAGTAGTAGTAGTAGTAGTAATGTTGTAAGGGACTTTGGAGGTCTTCTAGTCCAACTTCCTGCTAAGGCAGGAAACTCTGTAACATTTCAGACAAATGGTTGTCCAGTCTCTTCTTAAAAACTTCCAATGTTGGAGCCTTCACAACTTCTGGAGACGGGTTGTTCCAATGATTAATTGTTCTAACTCTCAGGAAATTTATCCTTAGTTCTAGGTTGCTTCTTTCCTTGATTAGATTAGTTTCCATCAATTGCTTCTTGTCCTGCCTTGAGGTGCTTTGGAGAATAACTTGACTCCCTCTTCTTTATGGCAACCTCTGAGATATTGGAACATTGTTTTCATGTCACCCCTAGTCCTTCTCTTCATTGAACCAGACTTCCTAATTCCAGCAACCATTCTTTACATCTTTTAGCCTCCAGTCCTCTGATCATCTTTGTTGTCTTTCTCTGTACTCTGTACTCTTTCTAGAGTTTCAACATCTTTTTTACATCGTGGTCTGGCATGATCTATTTTTGACAAACCCATATTGGCTTTTGGTTATGACTTTGTTAGCTTCTAGGTGTTCACTGATCCATTGCTTGATTATCTTTTCCAGAATCTTCCCGTGACTAGCAAAATGTTCATCTATTTCCTCTATTTTGTTGGGTGGCCTATAGCAGGGCTTTTCAACCTTTTCATAGATTGTACCACTTTTAGGACATGACAGTATTCAAGTACCGCCAGTGCTTAGCAAGGTGTAAAAAAATTGATGAGTAAAAAAAGGGGCGATTTTGGGCTTTACTGGTTAGATTCATTTGTTATTATAGAAATGGCTAGTTTATAATATTATGGAAAATTAAAAAGTTGAGGTTCAATGTTAATGCTTCCTTCTACTGCAGCAGAGGAAGGTAGAAGTTAATGCCTTTTCTTTTTCCCTTCTCCCCCACTTTTCACTTTTTCTCTCACCCTTCACTCATAACCCCCTCACTCAGTCTCACTCACTCATACTTTGCTCACAAAAGCCCCCTGCTTGCTTTCACTCACTCACACTTTGCTCACAAAAAACCTTCACTCATTCTTTCAACTCAGTTATACTTTATGCTGCCACAAAGAAGAGGGAGTCAAGCTATTCTCCAAAGCACCTGAAAGCAGGACAAGAAGCAACAGATGGAAACTAATCAAGGAGAAAAGCAACCTAGAACTAAGGAGAAACTTCCTGACAGTTAGAACAAATAAATCAGTGGAACAACCTGCCTCCAGAAGTGGTGAATGCTCCAACACTGGAAGTTTTTAAGAAGAGATTGGATAGCCATTTGTCTGAAATGGTATAGGGTTTCCTGTCTGAGCAGGAGGTTGGACTAGAAGACCTCCAAGGTCTCTTCCAACTTTATTATTATTATAAAACTTTTATTCATAAAACATGAAACTCAGTCAACTGAACACTCAAATTGACTGGCACTAATGGTTGATTTGTGTTGCTGCCAGCATCCTAGCACAGTTTTTTGTAGCTTTGCTGGAGTTATTGCAGGAAGCTGCAATTTTTTGATGTATTTTGCAAAGTTTTTGGACATAGTTCCCAGTGCCCTGATGACAATGGGTATCACTGTTACACGTTTCATCTATAATCGTGCAGTTTTGATGGCCAGGTCGTGGTATTTCATATTTTTTTCAGTTCTTTTTCTTCAACTTTGGCATCTCCTGGTACAGCGATATCAATCAACTGTATGCTTTGGTTCTCTACAACTGTGATATCTGTTGTGTTGTGTTCCAAGTGGTGATCTGTCTGTATTCGGAAGTCCCACAAGATCTTCACCCTCTCATTCTCAACAACTTTTCTCACCCTATGTTCCCACGACTTTTCGGACACAGGTAAGTCATATTTTTTACACAATGCCCAGTGGATTAGTTTAGCAACTTGGTCATGTCTAACTTTGTAATCAGTTTGCGTGATTTTGCTGCACTCACATGTTAAATGTGAAACACTTTCAACTTTGTTGTTGCAAAGTCGGCAATTTGGATTATCAGTAGATTTTTGTATCTTCGCTTTCATGGCATTAGTTTGTAGTGCTTGTTCTTGAGCAACCAGTATTAAGCCTTCCATTTCTTTCTTGATGGTTCCCATCTTAAGCCATGCCCATGTCAAGTTGTTATCACATTTTCCTTCAATGTTTTTCAATTGCTGTCCATGCAAAGCTTTGGTTTTCCATCTTTTAATCTGTCATACAGCCATTTTTCCTTATATTCTGCCTTTGTTTCTGTTATTTTTATAATGCTCTCTGTTTTCTGTACTTTGATTCACATAGTCATTCAAACTTTGTTTTTCTTCTTCTACAGTTTGGTGGATTTGCAGTAGCCCTCTGCCCCCTATTCCGCTTGGCAGGTACAACCTGTCGATTTCACTTCGTGGATGTAGAGTGTGGTGCTTATTCAAAAGTTTACGCATTTTCTAGTCTAGGTGTTCCAATTCAGCCAAAGTCCAGTTGATAATTCCATCTGGGTAGCGTATTACTGGGACTACCCATGTATTAATGGCTTTAATTATATTTCCGGTATTCAACTTTGATTTCAGTATTTTGCGGACTCTCCTGATGTATTCCTTTTGCATTGACTTTTTGACTTTTCCATTCAAGATGTTATCTGCTTCCAATATGTCTAGGTATTTGTAACCATCATCCTTTGCTAGTGCTTTCACAATACTTCTGTTTCCCAGTTCTATTCCTTCTATTTTTCCCACTTTTCCTCATTGCATGGATAATATAGCACATTTTCCAAGTCCAAAGTTCATTCTGATATCGCTGGTAAACAGATGAACTGCGTTCAAGTTCAGTGTGGCTTTTCGCATACAGTTTTAAGTCATCCATGTATAGTAGATGGTTTATCTTGCCATGCTGGCTTGAGATGTGGTATTCCAGTTTTGTGTTTCATAATATTATTGTCAATGGAATTAAGGCGATGTTGAACAGTAGTGGTGAAAGTGAGTCCCCTTTGAAGATTCCTCGTCTGATGTTGATTTCACCAATGTTCTCCCCATTTGCTGTTAGAACTGTTTTTCATTTTTGCATATTTGCTTTCAAAAATGTACAGATATTTTTTGCTGATTCCAAAGTTTTCCAAACATGTATTAATCCAACTGTGGGGTAATGAGTCAAATGTTTTCTTGTAACCAATCCACACCATATTTAAATTTGTTTTTTGTTGTTTTATATTTTTAAGTACCATTTTGTCAATGAGCAGCTGATCTTTTGTTCCTCTTGATTTTTTATAATTTCCTTTTTGTTCTGCTGCATACAAATTGTTTTCCATCAGATGATTGAATACTGAATTTGCCAGTATTCTTGTAAAATGTTTGAACGTTGTTGGCAGACAAGTAATTGGGTGGTAGTTGCTTGGTTCTGTGCTCTTTTCTGGGTCTTTCATTATCAAGTATGTTCGACCAGCTGTTAACCATTCTTCACTTGTGGCATTTTAAAGCATTTCATCAAACTGAGTGGCCATGCGGTGATGGAGGCTGGTGAGGTGTTTCAACCAGTACCCATGCAGCTCGTCCAGGCCAGGTGCACTCCAGTTCTTGACCTTCTTTACTTGTTTTGCAACCATATTGGTGGTTATTATAATATTCTCCATTTTGTTTTGTGTTGCTTTTTTTGGATAGCTTTGATCCAGGAGGCAGTTTTATTATGTTTCACTAGGTTTTCCCACAGTTCTTTCCAAAAGTTTAAGGTTTTTTTCTTTACATGGGAGAACAGTAGTTTGGACTTGATTTTCATCAAGTGACTGATAGAAGAGGTGATGGTTTCTTCTGAAGTGGACATTTTCATGATATTGTTTTATTCGTCCTTCATATCTTTCAATTTTCTTTGCTGTTGCTACTACTACTACTACTATTATTATTATTATTATTATTATTATTATTATTATTATTATTATTATTATTATTATTATTTTGAAGAGTAATGGGCCTAAGACAGAATATTGTGGTACCCCACTGCTTACTTTCCTCCATATAGATATAGTATCATTAAGGACTACTTGTTGAGTACAATTTGTCAGCTAATTACAAATCCATCTGGTAGTGATTCTGTCTATCCCATATTTTTCTAGCATACCAAGAAGTAGGGTTATGGTTAAGGTTATGTCTACTTTGTCAAATGCCTTGCTGAAGTCTAAATATACTATGTCTACAGCATTTTGCTGGTCTATTAATTTAATCACTTTGTCAAATAATGAAATAAGTTTGGCTTGGTATGATCTTTTTTTTTAACAAATCCATGTTCGCTACTAGTTATAACTTTATTTATTTATCTTCCCAGATATTGATATTAGGCTGATTGGTCTGTAGTTTTGGTCTGGATTTTTTCCCCTTTTTATTTTTTATTGTAGATTACCAAATGTAATCTACAATACAAATATACATATTACTCTTTAAACAAGAAAATTAGAGATTTTTTGATTAAGACATATGAAAGAGATAATAAATAAGAGATGGTCCAGTTAACTTCTTCATGTTTATGACTACAATGGAAATCAATTTAGTTTAGAGCAAAATCATATATCATATTCATGTCTTTATAAGGCAATATCAATGCTTAGATACGTAGATTTGTATTTACAATTCTTGCAGTGCAGAAATACACATGACAGAGATTTTGTGATAATTTATAGTATTTGTACTATTCATATTGTAGTATATTTATTAATAAACTAGTGATTAGTTATAAGTATATATTGTAATATAAAGTAGGTTTTCTTTCTCTTTTTTCCTTGGGTTGCATTTTCAGCTTGATTTGTTTCTTTTCTAATTTTTTTCATCTTAAAGATGTTGCAGGGAAGTGGGTGGACTCTTCCTCCCTCACATATAAATGATATGAAGAACCAGGATAGTACAACCTCACTGCCACATCTATCTCTATATTATTAAAATGCTTGTGTTTCTACCCTCAAGTAAGCCTACCACAACAATTTTTGAATCAAGATATCTAAAATCTGCTAACTGAAAGAATGCATTAAAAAGCAGTATAACTACACATTGCATAGAACTTATGCAAAATCATAACTTCAAAATCCTAGCTGAAAGGAAACTAACATGAGGAAAGCTTAAGTAATTGTTGAAGTAAAAGACACATTGCAGGGGAGGGAGGAGAATTATGGATGATCCTAACACTTCTTTTCATTTTATTTAGTTTCATTTCAGTGGCAGTGTTTGGATTATTACTGAGTTTTTTAAAAAAAAACTTGGTAAGCATAATATAAATTCTAATTTATATGGCTTTGCTATTATTATTCTAGTACTATTATATTTTCCTATGTTCCTTGAATTGGATGAATAACTTATCCTTTAAAAATAAATATTTCAAATAGGTGTTAGACACCATGGATTTTTCAGGAATATATCCTTTGTTTATTTTATTTTTTTTACTTTTAAGGATTACTAAAATGAAAAAGACTTTCTTATGAAATGCCCAAGAACCACATGTTCATCTTTCCTCTTACAAAAATAGAGAATCAGGCACTTGAGCAAAATAAATTCAGTTTTATGATTTAAGCATTGTATTGAGCTCATAATAGCATTTCAACAACCACTTTAGTATTAGATTTAGCTGCAGTCTCAAAAAAAAAAAAATCCAAGGTCATATTCAGGACATTGTCTGAGTTTTGTATTATACTTTGATGATTAGACTGAAAAAATGATCTTGAAAAAAACATAATGAAGTATGATTGGTCTTGAGTTTGGTTTGTCTTTATTGAAGTTAGTACAGAACAGTAGCTAACATTATAAACTACAGTATAATGTAAGCCATGAACTTCCTAATTCAGATTCCTCTCTTTCACATTATGTTATTCTTAAAAAGCCACTGCATCTATTTTGCCTTCTTATAATAAGGCAGTTATTCCTTCCTGCATTTAGACCTATCTGCAGTTTAGAGTTACCCCTTGATAACCCAAAGACTCTTTTATAGAAAAAGTCATACATAGACAATGTTTCAGTTACTCCTTCTTTGCCTTTAAATCTTCTATTTGAAAAATAATAATTTAATGTAAAATTTTATTTTGTTTTTGTTTTTTGAGATTACTTCCACATGTATCCCAGAATCTATAAATCTTAACTTTATATTTCATCATTTTTAAATAACTGCAGGGCTTTTTTTTCATAGAATGCTCCGAATGGCAAAAAGCTTTTGCACAAGCTGTTGGCTTTTGAAAGCCTATTAGCTTTTGAAAACCAATAGGAATTGCTGCTGAGCATGCCAAAAGACAACTTGCACAGGCAAGTTGTCTGCAGCAAAGTCGAGTTGGTAGGAACTTTGCACCCCTCCCGGCTGCCCAACTACACCATCTCAACTAGGTAAGTAAGAGAGGACAAGGAGTGGGAAGTGGGTTCTGCGTGGGCAGCATCGCTGGCGGAGTGGTTGTGAGTGGGGACACTGGGGTGGTGGTGGTGGACTGCCCCCTGAGGTGGGAGTCAGAGTGGCTGGTGCTGTGGAAGCCATGGGGCGCGCTCTGTACGAGGTGAGTGGCATTGCTGGCAGGGTGGTTGTGAGTGGGGGTGGCAGCAGCGGGCTGCCCCCGAAGGCCAGAGTCAGCACCGGAGCAGCTGGTGCTGTGGGAGCCATGGAGCATGCTCTGCATGGGGCGGGCAGCATCGCTGGTGGGGTGGGGGTGGAGGTGGCGACAGCAGGCTGCCCCCCAAGGCTGGAGTCAGCGCCAGAATGGCTGGTGCTGTGGGAGCTGCAGGGCATGCTCTGCGTGGTGTGGGCGGCATTACTGGAGGGGCGGGGGTGGCAGTGGCAGCAGTGGGCTGCCCCCCAAGGCTGGAGTCAGTGCCAAAGTGGCTGGTGCTATGGGAGCCATGGGTCAGGCAGCATTGCAGTCAGGGCAGTTGCAAGCAGGGGTGCGGGTGTGTGTGGCAGCGGGCTACCCCCTGAGGCTGGAGTCAGCGCTGGAGCGGCTGGTGCTGTGGAAGCCACAGGGTGTGCTCTACACAATCAACTTCATCCCTTTCTCATGGAGGACAGAGGGGGAGTTCACTGGGCTTATGGTTTCAATGCCGTCAGGACTGTAGTTCCCTCTTTAAATGAGTACTCACAGCTCCTGCTCCTGCACTGAAAAGAGTTTAATCTTTTTTCAACTTGGTGGCTCGGGGGCTGAAACAGCATGCAGTGACTGGTCCAGGGGTGTGTGATGCAAAGGCTGGATTTTTCCCTGTCCTCTGTGAAATGGGTGAACCGCCCCCGGCCCAATGGAGGACAAAGTCTTAGGCTCCATAGCTTTTACAGGCGAAGGTGTCTATTCTAGGCTGGACCCCGCAGGCAACTTTGAGGTGGACAGGTGGTTGGCCCTGGGCTGAGACCGTTCGCTTTTGACATCCTGGGCCCTGGAGGACAAGGCCTCTTTCTGCATGTGGGCCAATTCCACCACTGAGGCATAGCTGTCCATGCCACTTAGGGAGCTGTGCAACACCAATGCCAGACAGAAGCCAGAGGAGCAAGCTGGGGATGTGGTGCCAGTGGATGAAGAGGAGGAAGAAGAAGAGGATCGCAAAACAGAGGGGGTGAGACCTTCCGGAGAGATCATCTTCATGTTTGTGTTATGCAACACACTGGGCCACTGCTGAATGTTCTCCTGTGCACAAGGGGAAACCGGGGAGTTTTTGTGAGAGTGTGCGGATGTATGGCCACTGCTGTGCTTGGTGCCTGGTCTCCAGATGGGTGCATACTCCACATTGGCTGTGCTGGTCACCACCGATTTCTTGCAGGCCTGCCATGCAGAGTGGGCCCTGCAGCTCCCATAGCATCAGCCACGCTGGCTCCAGCCCTGGGGGGCAGTCTGCCACCAACACACTTCGTGCCCATGTCTGCAGCATCACCACCAGCCCTGCCTCCTGCGCCCACCAAGATGAGAGTTCCGGCACCTTTTTTTTTTTTTTAGAAAAAAAGCACTGAATAACTATATTGATTTAATGTGCATTATATGTTTTCACATTATCTGTGTATATGGGGCTAAGTAGCAATGTGGGTGTAACAACAAAACGTGGGTGTGAACAACTAGGTGAGCGTATAATAATGTTGGGATTTTTTCATACAGTAAGGTGTTAGATAGTGATTGCCCATATTGTTACTGAAGCTTCAAACTAGGACATTTTGAGTACATGTTGTATAACATTGGAGACATTGTTATGTGGTAAATTCTGAAGTGCAGGGCATCATCCTGACAGCTGCCAATACAAAGAATTGTAAATAGAGTAACCTTAGGTTTTTAAAAAATGCTACTCATGACTGGTTGTATTCCTTAATATGAAGTAAACAGATTTTTCCTCTTTATGTTCTAAGCTTTAGCTGGACTGTTGCTTTTGCTCATTGGTGTATTGTAATTAAGTTTCAAACATAACAAATTGTTTTCAAATTTGATTCTGTGTTCATTCTGACAGGGATTTAAAATTGAAGGTAATCTATTTTTCAGTCTCATATTACCAGCATTATACAAAGGAAGTCCCAAGTAAAAGTGAATTATGTGAGAACAAATAAAGTTGCAACTTTTCTTCAGTGTAAGGTCCACTTTTAAAACTTCACTTATCTAATCTGAACTTGAAGCTTAAATGTAATTTGCTTCAAAATTTAGTCCAAAACCTGATCTGGATCTGAGTTCTCCTCTCCTGTCAAATAAAGGCATACTTAACTTTATTCTGAGAGAATGGCCAGATGTTCATGCTGCTTTTTTACTTTATATAAGCAAGTTCACCACCCTCTAACTGAAATCGGAAACTTTATTAACTCTCTTCTATATATATGTGCATATTAAGCACCTCTTTAAAAAAAAAGCATTATGACTTTTCATGTTTTGCTGACAGTTGTGAATATACAGTATGTGATCCAAGAGGGCAAAGTCAACTAAGAGATCCACAGAAGCAATTTACATGCTTACATCTGAATCACAGTTCTATCATATGTTGATTCTTCATAGAGAATATATATTTTGTATTTGTACAATGTCTTTATATTCCCCATGAAGAATGGTATATAGTATCTACTGTATACTATATCTTAAAGTAATTATGTTCTACTTTTTCATATTAATCTATTACTTCAGAAGGCTTGTAACTGAACTAGCCAGGCTTAAAATAATGTATATCAAGGTGAATTAAAGTTCCTTTACATAAAGGAACTTCGTAAGACATGCTGTAGTAGCTGCAATGCTATTTTTTAACTTAGCCCTGTCATCCACACATCAATATAAAAACACATAAAGTGGAAACAAAACTTTATACTGGTATTGTGAAGTAGGACTGCTAAAATAAGTTTCACATGTTATTTATTTATAAATGCAGCTGTCAACACTCAAATTATTTTCCAAATCCCAAGATATTAAAATATATGGGATTTAATTATGAAAAAGACAGATGTTGTAACATCTTTTGATTCCCATTCAGGTAGTTCCCAGATTCTCATTTATTTTCTGGAGGACATAAACTAATATGTTTAGTTTTTACATGTCTGAATTAGTGAACTATTGAGAATATATAGCTTGCTCTTGTGTTCTTTTTGCTGTTTTTAATTTGTTGGGAATTTATGGGAAACTAAGTCATACATATAAATTAATTTTTGCACATACTGTGCCTTTGTTAAGGTTTTGTACCTGTATATATGATTGGCATCATAAACATTCAGTTATTTTTATTAGCATCTCATTTTCAGTTTTTATTCTTATATATTAATAATTTAATACATGAATTATAATTTCTTTACTTTAGAGACAAAATGAAATAATATTGCCCAGAATTGGGAAACATAGCTATTATGTGTGGTAACAAAAATAAATAAAAAGATGACATTTTTTTTAAGTAGCCATATAAAAAAGTTTGTGCTTCAAAATAATCATTAAGCTTTCAATTAAGAATGCAATGGTTTTTCCTTCAGCTCCAAAAATGATCAGTATACATTTACAACAAGTGTGAACAAATAAGGGTTCCACTGATTTAAAAAAAATGGATTACAATATAGGCAAATATTTGACATATGTTAAGTCTACATAGCAAGGGTATTGTATTTATAATAAATTGATAATAATAGTTAACAAAAGCTGTGTAAAAAGTATCCACCCTAAAAGTATGTATTCTTTGCAATTAATAACATTAACAACAACAACAACAACAACAATAATACCTGGCATAGGCAGATATGGGTGTTGGTATTACAGATATCGTTGCTTCCATACTGCGACAATATCTGTAATACCATCAAACATCCATATTTGCCTACCCAGGTCCTTGGTAAGGACTCGATAGGTAGACAAAAATGCCATATCCAGTCTGAACATCTGGCTCTATGTGATGATGATGATGATGATGATGATGATGATGATGATGATGATGATGATGATGATATGTTCAAGAAAGCAGACTTGAACTGACAATACATATGTGAAATGATCCTAATGCCAGACAATTCTATTTATTAGGTAGCATATAACATTTCACATTTTTATACTTTCAAATCAATATGGGCTGTAGATAGGTATACAAGTTCTGTCTGACTTTGCAGAACAATTAGTTGTATATTTATTATACAATCATTCAAACTGAAGTACTGTAACTAATGCTGTGTTATTTTTCTTGTTATGAGTTTAACCAGAAGATATAATAAGGATAATAAGCAACAATATACTTCCTGACATTGTGATTTATAAATAATGTGAAATCTCTTCTTGTAGAGATTATTGGGGGGAAGAGAAGGGTACAGTATGCTTTGTGTATGTGTTTGCTTTTGCATGTACATATATATACATATGTAAGACTATGCTTTTCAAATATTCTACTGTTCGTATTTATAGTTTTATCAGTAGAATAGTATGGTGTTAGGCTTTTATTCATGGGAAAATAATATTTGTGGCTTATTATTCCTGAATTATCAATGGAACTATCATCAAAATCTTAGCAAATTCTACTGTATATTAAATCAATAGTTTTGATGTTTTCCATAATTAATGCATTATCTTTATATTTTGAATGTATCATCTTTCATCTATCTTCTTCATTCTAATAAAATGTGTTAGTTTTCTTTGTTTTCCTTTCATTATTTTTTCCTTTTTTATTTGTTTACAATCCTTCATTTCATTAGGCAGTTTTCTAAAGTACAGATGCTTGAGAACAACATATATTCAGTGGCAAAATTATCTGTATAACTCATCTTTCATATACTATCTGAATCATCTACCCTGCTTAGCTGTGGTAGTGAATATTGTTTTATTAAAAGTATTGAATAAACATTAAATGCCAGTATGGTTGGGACCATGACCCATAATTCTTGTGTAAACTGTAATATACTGTAATACATTTTTGCTTTCAAAATATTTTTGCATACTTTTTTCTTCCTAAAAACAGGATGCAACTTCTTATCTGACTAAGAGAACTTACTTTATAAAAGAGACTATATAGCAAAAGTATTGCTAATGACATGCCTCAGAGAATATTATAATAACCTTTTTGATACATTAAAAAGATTTAGGCATTCTTGGTTTATGTTTTTTTTTCTAAAGAGTATGTAAAATATTCTTTAAATATTTTTCCCACTGCACCTGAAAATAAATGGCTCTGCCACAATTTGCAACAGTGCCATCCATACTTAAAAGAGAAGTATTGAACTGCCTGACTTGCTAGCATAATTTACAAAATGTTAAGCTTCGTTGCATAATATATTCCATGTTTGTCTTCAATTTCAAGCAGAATGAAACAGTTTGCACTACGCTATGTATTTTCACAACTGAAATACATTTTACAGTGTGTTGAAGGTTATTCACTGTAGTTTGCTATGTATTGTTACAAAGGATTGATTTCAATTTAATTTTATGCAACTATTTGTTTTTGCCCACAAGGACTTGACCAGTGCCAAATTTTGTTTCAAAGCCTAATTACATATAAAGAAATCTTGATTTCACAATTGTTGTTGAATTTATTTTTTGTGAACATAACAGAATAATATTACAGGCATTAGTTTTGATACAGGATATTTCAATAGTCATTCCTAATTCATGTATTTCAAACATGGTGAAGAAACAAGTGACTAATTTATTACATTTAATTCATGAAATAAAAAAAAATTAAAACAGTCATAGTGAAAATAGAAAATGTAGAATAAAGCTTTTTTCAACTAAAAGACAAAATATTTATACAATCTGAACTCTATAAATTACCTGAGATGATCGGATTATGGTAGTATTAAAATGTAAAATTATAACAGACAATTTAAAGATAATGTACATTATAACTGTATATGCTACATATATCTATAACTTGTTTTTCTGTTTTTAGGTAAAAAAAGCACTGTATTTCATTACATATTGAATGACGTTGATTTATTCATATATATTATAGGCAAGTAGCATTTATAAATGATTCCTTGATTCTAAATTGTAACTCTGACTATCTATGATTCAAGATTGTAATCCAGTGTCAGGGCTGGGTTAGTTGCTGGAAAATTAACTTTGTAGATTTATTTGAATAGCGGACCATGAAAGTAGAGAGTGTCAGGAAGATCTGACAACAGTTGCTGCTAGAAAAAAATAAAAGGAACACCACACCATACATTTTTTTAAAAAAATATATATGAATCCAATTGCTTCTTTTCCAATAAGATTTTTCTGCAAATGGAGAAGCTTTGAAAACAAACAGTAAATTCCAAGTCACCATTTCTTCTTAATCAGTAAATGGAATAAAGAAGAAATACATCCATTCCATTCCCCACCATCCAGTCAGAGCTGAAAAACCCTTTTAAGTGAGAAGTGAAACATCTTCAAAGAAAAACAAAAAGTCCAGTTGCCTCTCAAAGCACCTTTGAGACAACCATGACCTAGATGACTGAGAATCTCCATAGATATATAGAAGAAATACTGTATAATTTCTAATAATGATTATTCTTGCCTTTATGGGAGCCAAGTAAGTAGTTAGAACAACTTTTTGAAAGCCTGAACACACATGCTTTAATATTGGAATGAAATGAAAATTCTGATGCTCAGGCCATAGAGAGATAATTCTATTGGAACACAGATAGAACCAACTTAATGACATATAATCAGTCAATTAGCTATGCTCCTACAATAGCTGGTGACTGTACTAGTTTTGACTGGATCATTTCAAAATTGATAAATACAAAATAATATATACAAACAGGTATTATAATAAGAAAAAAGCTCATAATCAATATTTAATAAACACAGGAAGGTTTACACAGTAAAATATCAGGTTTATAACATGGCTGTGATAGGACATTTCCAAATATGATATAAGCTGCTGTACGGAGTCCTATGGAGTTGTACAATTGAACTCATTTTAGTTATTATAAGGTAATAGTGGGTATTTTCAACTTTCTTTTCTACTGTATTTGCAGCAATATTTTATTGTTTTACAGCAGTCAGAAGTATAGAAAGGGTTAGCAGAAACATTTTTTTGTATGTAGATTTTATTATTTTTTTGCAGTAACAATCTTTAGTATTTCATAAGCAACACATTGTCTGGGTTTATGTGTTTAACATTAATAGTAATACAGTTTCCATTCCTAACCTTTATTCCATTTTTCTAACCATTTATAGAAATTTTCCCATGTTTGAAAGTATGCTGAGTCTTGCTCCCCCTTCATTTTCAATCTGAACCTATCCATTTCTGGACAGTGCAAAATTTTCTTAATTATGTCTTCTTCATTTTTCCAGTATTGAACAAATATAATTCTCGCTACTGTTAATATATGTAGTATTAAGTATAAACATTTCTTATCATAATTTTCAGATGTTATGTCAAAAAGAAATAGTTCCGCTTTATAGTCGACATGTGCTCCAATCATCTTTTCTAGCCACCTATGTATTTTTGACTAAGAGTCTTTGCTTTAGGGCATGTCCACCAAAGATGATAATATGTACCTGGATTTTGTCTGCATTTTCAACAATTGCTAGACACATTTTTAAACATTTTGCTAATCTTGCAGGTGGTAAGTACCATCTATAGAACATTTTATATAAATTTTCTTTATAAGTAGCTGCCCTCATTATTTTGTAATTTCTTTCCCATAGGTTTTGCCATTTTTATAACTCTACATTGCGCCCATTTTTTTGCCCAAGTTATCATTGTTTCTTTAACTTATTCATCTTCCATCTTTAAATTTAACAGAAACCTGTACAGTTTTTTAATCAATTTGTCATCTGATGGCAATAGTATGTGGTCTAACATTGTCTGGTCTTTGTAAAAACCCTATAATTTTGCATCTTTCTCATATCTCATTTGCATTTGCAGGTGTTGCCACCATGATAGCTCAATGCTCTGTTCTTCCAATTCTTGTTTAGTTTGTAGTTTCCCATCAGTATTCAAAATATCTTTATAAGTCACAAGTTTCTCATAATTGATTAAGTTTGGGTATACAAATGCCTCCATTGTCGAGATCCATCCTGGTATTTTCATGTAAATTCTTGATTTTACCTTTTCCCATGTCAAAAGCAGTGTATTTCTTACATAGTGGTTTTGAAAGTATTTGTGATTTTTTTTCTTCCCATACCATAGGAAAACATGCCATCTAAGCTGTAATTCATGCCCTTCTAGGTATAATAGTCTTTTATTTCTAAGAATTATCCATTCTTTTAACCATGTTAGTGTGGCTGCTTGATAGTACAAATCCCAAGAAATAATTTTTACACATGGATGAAAAACTATTTTAATTTGCAAAACTTTTCTTCTCACACTTAATTTCTTCTAAAAATTTTAGACTGCATTTTTTTATATAGGCTGACTTTTGTAATAGCTTATAGTGAGATTTAATTTCAGAGTATGAAGAGTACATGCTCTTTTTAACCAACTGCACCCAAAACTTTAACAAAAATATGTCTTACATGGCTTATACTAGAAAGAGACAATGTTAGGACCCACCCCAAACCACGTCTTAGGAAGACAAAATTCTTGGAGTCAAATCTATTCCAAAAAGAATCTTTACTATGACATGCTTGGTTGTAGGAAATGAGACAGGACTTAATATTATTCCACGAACTAAACCCTTATATAGAGTTCCCGGTTTAACCCCCCTTAGCCCCATTTGGTCAGTCCCCCATCCTTTATCTCGTATCATCCCTCTCGTGGGAAGAAGGAACTTAGGACCTTTCATGTTTATTGCTCTCTTCCGTGACACAAGCCAGATGCTAGCCCTCCCTTTTGTTTCTCCAGTTCAAAAGGCTTCTCCTTTCCTTTGAAATGCCTAATACCGGTTCAATACACATCCATTCTCTTCTCTTCGGGAGATGGCAGATTCCATGGAATAATGTTTTAAACATACATTTATGAATATGATATAAATGGATTCTGACAGTCCGCTCTCCTTAGAAAAAAGATGTGTCCATCTGTAGGGGAAGAAAAGAAAAGAAAAAAAACCATATGTAAATGTTAATTCGGTTTGTTCGGATATTCTGCATGAAATCTCTTAAGCAGCTTTGGTGCTTTAACGTGGCGTTTGCTGACCCATTCATTTTCTGAGGAGGGGAGGTGTTTCCAAGCCACTAAATATTGGGTTGTTCCATGATGTTTCCTGGAATCCAGAATTTCTTTCACCTCAAAATGTTGTTCCCCTTCCACCATGATGGGAGGTGGTGGTGGTGGAATTTTTGTTCGTAGGGGAGATTGTTCTTCTCTCTTTATTAGACTGCAGTGAAAGATTGGGTGTATTCATCTAAGATTTTTCGGTAGTCCTAATTCAACTGTAACTGGGTTTATGATTCTTTTAATTGGAAAAGGTCCAATGTATTTTGGTCCTAGTTTTTTACAGGGTTGGAGAGACTTAAGGTATTTTGTAGACAGATATACCATCTCTCCCACCTTGAACGGTGTGGGATCGGTTCTTTTCTTGTCTGCCTGTGTCTTGTGTGCTAATCTAGCCTCTGTTAACACTTTTCTGACAATAGGCCAGGTGTATTGTAACTGAGCAATCCATTCCTTTAGTTCTGGAATTACCGGTTCTTTTGGGGTTAGAACAGGTATGGGGTTGAAGCTCTGGCCTGTGGCTACTTGAAAAGGAGTGTAACCTGTGCTGGAGTGAACTGCATTGTTATATGCCACTTCTGCAAAAGGCAGTAGGTCCAACCAGTCCGACTGTTGGAAACTTATATAACATCTTAAATATTGCTCAAGTACTGCATTAGAACATTCCGATTGGCCATTCCCCTGAGGATGATGACTAGATGTCAGTCCTTGGGTAGTTCCTAACAGAGATAAAAATTCCTTGCAAAATGCTGAGGTAAATTGCACCCCCCTGTCAGATATGATGCATTGTGGTGCCCCATGCAATCTGTAATATGCTGTACAAAAAGTTTTGCTAATGCTTTTGCAGTTGGAATTTTTGGGAAAGGTATGAAATGGACTTGTTTAGAGAACAGATCAGTGGCTGTCCAGACAACGGTGTTTCCGTTGCTTTCTGGTAGTTCTACAATAAAATCCATGGCTATTTCTTTCCATGGGGCTGAGGGATTCGCCACCGGTTGTAACAGTCCTGGCGATTTCCCTTGTAACCTCTTGGCCATTGCGCAAATTTGACAACTGCTCACATAGATTTCTATGTCTTTTTTCATAGATGGCCACCAAAATTGCCTTTTAGTTAAGTGTAATGTTTTTACAAACCCGAAATGTCCTGCTGATTTTCTGTATTCTATATGTAAAGCCTCTTGTAATTTTCAAAGGTTTTCATTTATTATCTGCCTAATACCTGCTGGAGACACATTGTCCATGACATACCATTGTTTATATTGATATTTGATTCTGCTAACTTACCTGCCAGGTAAATTTAATAATAAGTCCAAGTGTTTGACCTTGTTTAACCTTAGCTATGATGCCACACTAAATTGACTACCAGAGATTGTCAAATTAATTACACAAACTAAACATGGTGAAGCAGCAGAAACAGATTTAGCCTCAGGAGAACTGCTTAATGCTTAAGTCTAGTTGGATTTTACAACTATAGTCTATACAGAATACATACTTTCTGAACACATAAAATCTGTTGCATCTTTACATTTACATTTAATTAACTGAAAGCAAAACATGAATGGTTACAACAAATCAAAGTAGTAATGTGATTGTTTGGCTTCTATTAATTGAATGTACCCAGAGAAATGATACAGAATATTGTAACACAAAATCATGGACTACAAAAGTGCATGGTTAGAAAACAATTACAATGAATATAAAAGAGTTTCTCTGACTTTTCTACTCCTCGTTTACGTTTCTTTTTTTTAATTCACAAAATTATAACTTTGGAAAAAGTGATTCTGTATCATTCATCTTCTACTGATGAAGAAAAATATTATGGTTCATGGGGCAGGACTTTATTATTACCAAAACCCCATCAAAAATAATATTGAAAAAAATAATTTAAAAAGAGGAAAGAAAACAGTTTTACTCTGAGGGTGAAAAAAGAAAAGAAAGACTAGGGGCAGCATGATAGCATTGTTCCACTATTTGAAGGTGCCATAATAAAGAGCTATTAAACTATGTTCCAAAGCACAACAAGGCAAGGCAAGAAGCAATGGATGAAATCTAATCAAGGAGACAAGCAAGGAAAAATTTCCTAACAATGAGAACAATTAACCAGTGGAATGGCTTGGCTTCAGAAGTTATGCGTGCTTCATCATTACAGGCTTTTAAAAAGAGACATTTGTCTGAAATGGTATAGGGTCTTCTGCTTGAGCAGAGAGTTCAATTAGAAGACATCTAAATTCCCTTCCAACTCTGTTATTCTGTTAGGTAACATCCCTTGCAAAGCATGGTGTCACCTTCCAATGGTGGTGGCCCAATCTAGATAGACAATTTACTTAATTATTTTAATATGTAGATCAGTGGAAAAGAATATACTATGTGAAAGGAATTCACTTCAATAATTCAATATAAAAGTCAAAACAATGTCATTCAAAGAGCTCAGAATGCATGCGTGCTATATACATACAGGTTTCTATGTATCTTGTACTGAAAAAAAATGGAACATATAGATTTTTACTATAGCAACATGTACATCAAACAATCAGTAGTAGTGCTCAATTCACAGAAAACAACAATTATATGAGTTAATTTATCATATCACCCTTGTTAGTTTTGGAGAATAGTATGATTTTGTTGCAATTAAATTAATTTGCACTAAAAGAAAGGTGGTGGGTATCCTAGATTCTGTACTTATACATGGAGCATTTAATCTGAAATTATATATATATATATATATATATATATATATATATATATATATATATATATATATATATATATATATATATATATATATATATATATATATATATATATATATATATATATATATATATATATATATATATATATATATATATATATATATATATATATATTTGTCCCTGATATAAATAACAGAGTTGTTAAACCATCTGGACATTTGCTAGCCATTACTTCAGAAATTATAATATTTAGGAGAGTCCAAAAGACAATAATAATTGTGGAAGATAAACATCTAAACATTATTATTGACATGGCATAGCCACTTAAAATTATCAATGTAGCGATCAATTCACATGCACAGAAAAAGAGGCTATATCATTAAATAAATGATTAGCAAAATAGGTTTGAATAGAATTACAAAGAATAAGATAAATTCATTAAATAAATAAATCTTTGTGAACTTATGGGCCTTTTTTTAGATATGCGCCAACTTCATAGTCATGCATAAGCCTTTGCATATGGAGATGCTTAGTGAAGAATGAAACAACAAGAAATAATTTTGTGTGGTTGACCCACCCTCAATGCAGTGTATGGAACCATGAAAAAAGCTAATATTTTCTTTGTGTCTCAGTACATTACATGGTATGGTACAATGAGCTAATTAGCTAGTTTTTTGCCTTTGTATATTGTGCTTTAACTACACCAACCACCTTTCACAGGCATGCCAGTTAAAACTGATGCTTCCAAGTAAACAGGGTTTTTGGCCATTTTTTAATGTAAATTTCAACCAATTATGAACAAGAAGCTATATACAAGTCTCTTGAAAATTGTTCTTGTGCTTGAATCTCAATTTACATATCTTTACCAATGAGTATAAGATACACTTTCATATCTGTTGTTTAGAGAAGCAACTTTTTGCTGTTCAATTTACTTGGAAATGTATTATATAATTATATTCTTGCATAATGTACTGGGGATTCAGAATTAGAAATTATTACCTAGTCATATCAGGTAATTCTTTCATATATTTCATGTAGGTTTATAAAATAAGCATTGTAATGTGGAAATAATAGTCATTAATAATCTTTCTATCTGATTTCTTCAACTTTTTGAACCTAACAGTATTGTTTTAAACCCTAAAACCCTTATTATAAAATAGTGTCAATATATATTATTATTCTAGGTTATCAGATGTCATCTCAGTTCATAAATAACTAAATTTATTGATTTAATAATATCAATTACATTTTTCTTTTTAATCATATTAGAAAAGATTGATTTTTTTTAAAAAAAGTTACATTTAAAATGTAAATATTTTTGGTTTTTATTATGAGAGCAGTGAAAGAAGTCAATTAAATGACATCAAAATTTGGAGTCTTTGAGGAAAATGGTGAAAAGAATAGCCAGATCTAGGCTGTCAAAACCTAGGCAAACATTAGATAGCAGGAAAAATGTTGGAAATGGTTGGATGGATGGATGGATGGATGGATGGATGGATGGATGGATGGATTGATTGATTGATGCTGGCTTATAGTGCTCCAATGCTGGAGATTGGACAACCATTTGTCTGAAATGGTAAGAGTTTCCTGCTTAAGCAGGGGATTGGACTATAACAGAGGTCCCCAACCTTTTGGGCACCAGGGACCATGGAGAGAGGTTTTTACGTGGACCAGAGGGTGCATGGTTTTGTGTGCTGCCTGCATCTCATGGATGGAGCTTTACTTGTCTTTGCGGACTGGTTGCTGACATGCCGCGGCCCAGTAGTGCTCTACAGACCAGGGGTTGGGGATCCCTGGACTAGAAGACCTCCAAGATACCTTCTAATTCTGTTATTCTGTTAGTGGTCATCTATTCTTTTGCCAACTAAATTTAATGAATCAATAAATCTTAAGAAATGACAAAATAACTAAGGCACATTTGGCAAAAGTGCTGATCAAGCAGTTGGGTAATTTCCCTAAAACAGAGTATTTCTGATTATTGTTTTGGATAGTAATACCCATGGTAAGACTTCTCAGAAATGCAGATATTTCCTTATTCTGAAGATATCTTCTACTTTCTCTAAGAGATATGCATATGCTTAAAGGTGGAAGCATGGTAACCATGGCTTTCCAAAACCAAAATAAACTATACAATTTGGTGTAATTTATTTTAATATCTTGAATAAAAACTTTTTATGTTGATGAATGCTAATTTATTTTCCTGAATACATTATATCAATCTTCTATGTATATTGTTTTCAAGAGTTCTGAAAAAAATAGATGAATCAGGACTAGAAGTAGATTTTTTCCAGTTATATAGGCTGCTATGTTGCTTATTTTTTTTAGTAAAACAAGACAGGGATCAGTGGCATAATGAATATGCATTGGGCAAGCTTATAGAACCAAGAGAAACTTAGAAAACCTATGGGTCTTCAAAAAAGAAAGAAAAAAGAAAAAATCACAGTTATTGTAATACATGAAAGCATACATGAAAGCATACATATTCTAGACCAAAACTTCAGAACTTAAATAGATTTCAGGGGTGGGTTCCATGAACTTGAAAGAGCCTTGGTGGAGCAGTGGGCTAATGCCTCCTTAAGTAACACCAGCTGCCTGCAATTAGTGCAGGTTCACGTCCCACCAGGCTCAAGGTTGACTCAGCGTTCCATCCTTCCGAGGTAGGTAAAATGAGGACCCAGATTGTTAGGGGCAATAAGCTGACTTTGTAAAAATGTCGCTGGGGGGGCGGGCGAAAGCCCTAATAAGCAGGCATATACATAGAATGAAGGCTATTGCTAAGCACATTGATTTGTGCTTCTTAGATTGTAAGCCGCCCTGAGTCTTCGGAGAAGGGCGGTATATAAATGGGATTAAAAAAACAAACCTTGGATGGTAAAAAATAAATCATAACTTTATTTTCACTAGTGTGAAATTCCGCTGCTCTTATTATTGAATGGATTAATAAACAAGTATCCTATTACTATTTAACATAAGTTTTCATTTTTTATTGTTTTGATAATTGTATTTAAAAATAAAAGTTATATATATATATATATATATATATATATATATATATATATATATATATATATATATATATATATATATATATATATATATATATATATATATATATATATATATTATTCAAATTGCTAATAAAGAATTTAGGAGGCTAATATGATCATTTCAAACTTCTTATCTTCTCATCAGTTAGTCATACCCTTTTTATCTGAGATTCGAACCTGGGGTGATTATATGTGTGTGTGTGTGTGTATTATTGTATGCATTTAAATGCATATTTTATGAGGAGGAATCTATAGGTTTGAACAGACTCTCAAAAAGGTTTATGGCATGAAAAGGTAAAAAAAACACCTATCCTAGAATATCTGTAATGGGATGTGGGAAAGATCTTGTGAAATGTGCAAAATGGCACTACTTAGGGAATGCTCAGATAAAACACCAGAAAACCCTCAGCTGGACAGAGGACAGAACAAGAGGTTCAGAAGGGCCCTCCTTAATTTCTCAACCTGTACAGGAGAGAACAAATGAATTGCAGTTTTAAATTTGCAAAATTCTATTAATTCTATTAATTTATAAAAAAGTAGAATTACAGTATATAGTCATGTTTTCTGCCTGGATCACCAGTCAAAGCTGACCTTAATCTTGCAAGTCAGAAAGTACAGTTTAGTTCTCCCATTGTCTCTGAAATAAATCTTTAGTAGTTCTGAGTCTTGTGCCATCCACTATCCAACTGTAGGCGATTCTCTTTTATCTGACTTTCATTAGGTAACATTTCTTCACCCATCTCCTAATGTCTTTCTCACATATCATTACAATATGTGTCAGAGAGAGAGACAGAGAGAGACAGAGGGAGGGAGGGAGGGAGGGAGGGAAGGAGGGAGGGAGAGAGAGATTGGGCTATCTTCTCTCTTATCTGACTTTCCTTAGGCAACGCATCTTCACCCATCTCCTAAAGTCTTTCCCACATATGATTATAATGTTTCCTTTTGAGAGACATAGAGAGAAAGGGACTTGAAATATACGTAATATTTCAGAATAGCAGTTTGTTTTTTTATATTGTTTCTTATCTCCATAGAGATTATTATTATATCTATATCTTTCTTTATAGAGAAAGAATATACTGTATACTGTTTATAGGAAGTATACATTATCACATAATATATTTTTTTTCTTCCTTTCAATCATATCCAATTCTTAGAGACTGCCTGGACAAGTCCCAGCACTTTTCTTGGCAAGGTTTTTCAGAAGTGGTTTGCCATTGCCTCCTTCCTAGGCTGACAGAGAGTTAATTGAGGCCTGAGGGCTGAATTAGGCATAAAGCCAGCTGGATAGCTTAAGGTAACCCACATAGCTTTATGCCTAACCAGCCTAACTCACAGTGTCCCAATTTCTAGCATGATGTCTTAACCACTGTACCAAAATGACTCTCATCACAAATACAGTATGTTACTAAAGATTATAAATTCAAATATGTGTGGGTTTATTATAAAAATCCTTTCGCTTCAAAGCAACACACATAACTTTTATCACTTTAGGTTGGTTTTAATAAGGTTTTTTTTAAAAAAAATCAATAAACTGCAAATCTTG
This sequence comes from Vipera berus, assembly GCF_964194415.1. Lineage (NCBI taxonomy): Eukaryota > Metazoa > Chordata > Lepidosauria > Squamata > Viperidae > Vipera > Vipera berus. The sequence continues at coordinate 48,675,114 of NC_138209.1, read as the reverse complement.
AACACTGAATATCAGACAATATAGACATGCATTATATCATAGTATCAGTATTATGAAAAGTATACCATATAAGCATGCTTTTTATTTTTGCGTCTTCTGTAAATGAATCTTACTCCTTTTAACATTTATTGTAAACTTATATGAAAAATAACCTCATAAAAAGCAGTGATTTTTTTAAAAAAATCACCAATGTAGTATTTTCCCCCCACATGTCAATACAGGCAAATTCTTATTTTCTACTATCCTCTTTTCAAAATGTCCAGTGCAAGATCTACTTCATCTTTCCTAACCATTCATGTTTCTATGAATACTGTATGTCAATGATCCAACTGGATGTCAGTATTAATGCGGAATACACCTACACATAAACAGTAGCTCAACCAAGAAACCATAAGGTTAAGATAGAACAAGAGACCTCCATAAAACAAGTGATCTCCATGTTCCTTGTAGAGTAAGCCAACTGCTCCATTCACTTTTAGAATAAAAATAAATGTGCAGAAACAGTGTCCCTGAAGAATTACCTCTGGCTGGCATAAATGAAGTCATGCATCTTATCGCTCAGATGCTGCTATGCTATGAACTCCCCACTCCATCCTTCCACTCCTTCTTGATCCAGTCTCCATGCAAATCATAACTGTAATATTTCATGAAGCAGCAGAGTTTTAAAAGAGTAGAAACTAGAGGTTGTGTTATATTGTGCTGTAGCAATATATATTATTTGTTCTACTTATGGTAGAAGGTAGGAGAGGCCATGTGGCAATACTGAAGAATAATGGAGAAAACTATCCAAAATATCCAAGACAATGATATGACTTTCTTCAACTGCAGTTAACCAAAGCATCTTAGAAAGACCTGGGTTATCAGCAGCATGCAACATTTTGTCATCTCCTTCCCTCTTTTACTTTACTTGTACTTTTGGCTATACAACAGAATCTGATACCATCCAGACAGTCATCTCCAATTTTGTGGGTGAACTAGAACCTATCACATAGGGCAGGCCAAACCATTCCCTCTACGAATAATTAATCACTGCCTTCATTCTATCAGGAAAGCAACAGTCTTATTACTACATTGGTAGAAAAGTTATTGCACAATAGAAAAGTAAGAAGGTTAACACTGCTACATTAGCATGACTGACATCAAAACAGAGGGCAAGAAATACAAACACAACCTCCTACTCTTTCACTTGACCAAAGCATGATGGGAAAGGCAAGTACCACGAACAGGAGAAGAAATAGAATAGAAATCTTATGGAAGATTGATACAAAGAGCACTTCATTGCCAGCTCATGTTTTTTTATTAATAGAAGTTGCTGATTGTGTTTTTAAAGCCTTGCATTTGTTGAATTGTGAAAGTGTATGATATGTAGATAACAGCTACAGTATGCATGTATATAACTGTACGATCTTCACAGGCTGTAGAGCAGGGTTTTCAACTGGTGGTACACGTACCACTTGTGGTACTTTGCCACATGGCAGGTGGCCTGTGATTGCTAGTCAAGTGTAGCAGGGGAGGGGAATGAACCTAAGCCAGCCAAGCCTGAGGGAGAGGGAGAGGCAGCTGCAGTTGCAGGACTGTCTGGGCTTGGCAGAAGCCCCAGGAGCTAGCAGGGCTCCAGCTGATTGGCTCCAGCTGATTGGCACTTCCAGAAGCAGCTCAAAGCTGGAGGTGAACTGAAGAAAAAAAATGGGGGGAATAGAGGAGAGGCTATAAAAGAACGTGGTTTGGGTGGGTGAAAGGGAAAAAACAACAGAAATGGTTTAATCCCTTTTAACAAATGTAATTAGTTTTACCCCCCCCCTTAATTGAGTCTGTCTGTTACTTTTAGAAAGTTTTCTTTTAAGGTAAAGTGGCTTAATTTAAAGCTAAAGCTTTTCACAATTGCAGGAGCCTTTCTGTCAATGATTGCAATATTGTGACACATGACACCCCTGAGGCAGCTTAAAGAGAAAACGAGTTTGTTTCTTTATTTTCTTGCTTTGCACTTGATTACTGTGTCTTTAAGGGTACAGGGAAGGGATGGGGGTTTGCATTCTTACTACACTGTGGAAGAGCTCAGAAAGGCAAACCAGCTAGCTCAGGAGTCTACAAACTTAGAAAACCCCCCCCCTTTTTTTTTCCTCCCACTGTGTCCTACTATTTGCTTTTGTATTTTTGTATTTTATTGTATAATAAAATATTACAAACTGTAGAAAAAAAGAAAAAAAATACCAGTTTTAATTTCTTTGGTGGCTGTTCCTTTGCTGAATCACTTTCCCTTTGCACTGACAAATGTATGATGAATTTATCCATGTTTATTAATATGCACCACTACCAGCTAGTTCAGGGGGTCTACAAACTTAGAAACTTTAAGACCTTTGGACTTCAACTCCCAGAATTCCTCAGCCCTCATGGCTAGTTGAGGAATTCTGGGAGTTGAAGTCCACAGGTCTTAAAGTTTCTAAGTTTGTAGACCCCCTGAACTAGCTGGTAGTGGTGCATATTAATAAACATGGATAAATTCATCATACATTTGTCAGTGCAAAGGGAAAGTGATTCAGCAAAGGAACAGCCACCAAAGAAATTAAAACTGGTACTTTTTTCTTTTTTTCTACAGTTTGTAATATTTTATTACATTATAGAATAAAATACAAAAATACAAAAGCAAATAGTAGGACACAGTGGGAGGAAAAAGGGGGGGAAGTGAGGGGGAGAAGGGGAAAAGAACAGAGTTCCTCTATTGCAGTAGAAGGAAGAATTAACATTGAACCTCAACTTTTTACTTTTCCATAATATTATAAACTAGCCATTTCTATAACAACAAATGAATCTAATCAGTAAAACCCAAAATCTCACCCCCCCCTTTTTTTTAGTCATCAACTTTTTGACACCTTGCTAAGCACTGCTAGTACTCAAATATTGTCATGTCCTAAAAGTGGTACAATCTGTGAAAAGGTTGAAAAGTCCTGCTGTAGAGAATCAAACATTCTAAAAGGAATATATATATATATATATAAGTGAATATAAAGATTTAGGAAGTAAGGAACTATTGCAACTGATGAGATCTTGACTAAGTGAATGGATCCTTTGAAGTTCTTGTTGGGAGAAAATAGGTTGTCTTTGAAAAAACAAATTGCTGTTTGCTGCAGCTCCAGGGATGACTCTTGAAGGGGAAGCTCTTAGATTACACCTGACTTTAGCTGTCTTTTGACATTAGTTTAAGGCATAGCTCTTCTGGAAGCGATTTGACGCATGACGCCTATTTTTATTAGAGTGTGTTCTTATTTGTAGTTTGAAAGCTTTATGTTTTACATTCTGTGGACCAGGAAACATGTTTGTTTTCTTATTTATTTATTTAAACAACTTAAATAATCATCTAGGAATCCAGTGTGATTGCACAAATGATACAAATATAATAAATAAATGAAGGTATATTACTTAACTTTGTGATTTTCTTAACTTTGCATGAAATTATTGATTAATCTCAGTGGATTGGTTGTTTTATTTTCTTCCTGGGTAAAATTCATTGAATTGGGCTCTTTGTGGGACACTATTCTTCTCCATAACTTTTTTCTTCTTTACTATATTCTTACCCAGTATGTATGCTGACTCTAGCAAAGGATTAGCATTAAGAGAATTTCAACCCTTTGTATCAGAGAGCTTTGAGTGCCTCAGGCAACAACTGTATGCCTTTACTTAAATGCCTTTCCATTTTTACTACTATTTTATCAATCCAAAACTGCCATTTTGCAGTTTAGGGATTATTTTAACAGCTAACAAGGTTGGTGGTTTGGGCATATCTGAATTCAGTTTAACATTCATTCATGGTCTGGGAATTGGATTTGAATTTACTGGCTTTTAAATGCATTCAGTACCACTCTCTCTGTTTCTATATTATGAGACAGAATGAAACAATGGCACTGACCACTTGCCCTTCATAATTTAGAATATATTAACAATGTTCCCTTGATACTCTTCAGTTTTTCAGCCTATATTAAGATGTAATTCCTACTGCACTTCTACTTATTTTCATTGGCCTGCAGTGAATTTTTGAAATTAAAACATTGTGTTACCAAACTAATTTTCTCCCTGGGGCACTATGCATTATTATAGATCTAATCCAATCTTAGTGCAGAACACTTTCTCCATTTATGATTGGTACAATATAAGTCTGTGGAGACTCTTTTCCTTGACTGTTACTATCAGCTCACCTTCCATTTTCATCTAAGTAATAATTACCCTGAATAGAATAATTTCATTAGGGGTTTTTAATGAAAGTAATGTGTAGAATGAAATGACATTTTATGGTATATTTTTTCTTGTGGAGATTCTTCACAAATTTAAAGGAATTGACTATAAACCTGTTCCTTCAAATCTCCAGTACCTCTAGATTTTATCCCAATAATAATTTATCATTTCTTTGGTCACGTGCATATCTGCATTTCCATCTCTGCTTGATGTGCCCCTATGACTACAAACCAGATGGAACACTAAGATATGTTCAGAGAGCCTTACAATTGCTGCTATATTTCTGAGAAAGATTTGAAATTTTATATTTCTTTTAATTATCCAGAGCAGATTTAATTCTTTGAAAATGGACCAAAATTGCTCTAGGCAAGAAGAAACAGCTGTTTAACGTAGCTCAACCATTTTATTTTAAATTCTGCTGTAAATTTACTATCATAAAATTATTTATCAGTTAAGTATATTAATAACATTTCTGTATTCTGTCCTTCTATCTTTTGCTGGTATGAAACATACATGGCTATGATCTAGGTATTCAGCTAAATAACAAATTGGTTCCTAAGGGCTTCCTTTTCTACTGTTAATAGTTATATGCATATTAATTATTAGTGTTCTACTTTTTTGTGTGCCTGTAAGGCAGAATGGGTACACTGAATAATATTAATTGTCTAAAAAACAGTCTACATTTTCATTCATTAATCAATGATATTACAGTTTAAGGGCACAATCAATTCTAAATTGACTTGTCACAAGCTTCACTGAAACAATGGTAATTCTTTTAAATTCATTATATTGCATAAGAAACTTTCTGCAAGATTATACTTTAGAAATTTCAAGGTATAGAAAATTAAGTTGAAATATAAGTTAATATAATAAGGAAAGTTTATCATTTGTTGTTCATTGTGAATAGAACTAGAAATTTGTGGACAATGGATTATTATAAAAAGTTTAGACATGCTGTACCTTGGTACATCTGGTCTCCGATGACTTGTATAGTTTCAGAGATGGAAATTCAAGCTTAATGTTTCTAATTAATTCTGAAAAAAGGGGATAAAACCAAAAGTAAATTTACATGTTCTCATTACTGATTTAAATAATGATAATTAGATTGAAATGTGTTTCCCCAAAGTTTCCATCATTGCAATGCATATCTTGCTTAAACCATAAGTTGCCTGAATATAGAATCCTAAAGCATTATGTCTTTTTACTGATAAAAATATTTTCTTACTCCTTATAACCTGACATACTTTCAGGCAATACTTAATTCCAAACTTTTCTGGGGATATTTCCAGTTAAATGCAACCTATTGTTTATTTTATTTTTACCAAACCATAGAGAAATTGAGTTTTGTCTCTTTGCCTCTTTGTTTGAAATGGTACCAGAATGTCTGGGCCTGAGCAGTACTGTCATACCTGGGTACTCAACTGCTTCAAAACTCATCAATTTAGTATTCAATGCATTTTGAAGTTAAAATTTTGTCCCAGTACTTTGTCTTTCTGCCAGTACTCAATGTACAGGGTAGAACTTGATGGCATCGGCTGCCTCATGACTCGCTATTCTTTCTGGCTGAAATAAAGGGTCATGTGGTTTGCTCAGTATTCATCATTTGTAGTACTTATCGTGCCTCCCAGAAGGAATTAATTATGACTACCAAGGTACCAATGTATTTGTTTCCATGAGCTATCTCACTTTTTATCATGTAACCCAGAATCTCCATTTAATGAAAGAAAGATTCAGTTGATCTTCTTGATCCCTCAAGGTGATTTTAACTTTGGTTCATGTCTAGTTTATTCCACTGCCTAATACCCATTTCCCATCCATGTGACAAAGTTTTTTTCCTTCCTTCTTTCAAGTGCTGCCCAATATCTGAGAAAGCTTCTTGTCAAAAAACACTTTAACCCTGATAGAGTCACCCATATTACCAAGTATTCAGTAAAGATTCCATATGCAGTGTGATTTTTGCAACCCATTCTTTCAAAATGTTTTTATAATGTGGCTGAATGCACAGTTTCTATGTGTTTGACTTTGAAATCTTTGTCCTGATGATAAAAAACTTGGAAGAAGGTCTTATGATTATGGCAATTTTTAACTTTTAATTTTAAAAAATAGTTTACCTTTCTTTCAAATTAGTCATAATTTCTACTAGAACTTATCATTCAGAATATCTATCTATCTATCTATCTATCTATCTATCTATCTATCTATCTATCTATCTATCTATCTATCTATCTATCTAATCTAATCTAATCTAATCTAATCTATCCATATATCTATTAGCCATCCATCCATCCATTTACCATTCATCCATCCATTAGATTTTTATCCTGCCTTTATTACTTTGTAGAAAACTCAAGGCAGCAAACATACATACCTATTTTATTCTTTCCTCCTCCTATTTTCCCCACAACAACAACCCTGGAAAGTGGGTTAGGCTGACAGAGAGTGACTGGCCCGAAGTCACCCAGGTGACTTTCAAAGTATCCTGGTTTCTAAGACAGGACCTTAACCACTACAGGGAATCCTTGACTTACAACCATTTAGCAATCTCTTGAAGTTACAATTGCACTGAAGTTAGTTATGGCTGGCCTTTGGAATTCCCTTCCTAGCCACTGCCTCTTGCCTACCCTCTCTTTATGGCTATATCAGTTAGTAACAAAATTTCTGGTCTCAATTGCTGTTGTAAGCTGAGGACTACCTATACACCAAACCAGCTCCTCAACAGTTATGTTTTTGAATGATGCCTAAAGAAACCAAAAGTATTGGATATATTTTAATATACCGGTAGATTCTTTAAAACATTGATAATGGTGTTACCTATGAATAGAATTATATTTTAACTTCCATATTTTTGGAGCAAATAATTATAAACAGCTCATTCTTTATAATTCTTTTCATTTTTTATATGTTTTTGATCTGCCTTTGTTTATATTAGAATTTAGTGTGCCAATTCATGTGCTAGGTCAGTGAAAAAATAGCTTAGTGGCAGGAGCCACACTTTTGGCTATATTAGTATTTAGGAAGGCATGGAAAAAAGGCCTTTTCTGTTAAGTCAATATATTTGCTTAAATATGGTCTTGTTTCATATCGAAATTAAAGGAAATATCTAACTGCATTTTGACAGCATGATTTCAGTGATAGGCTGCATACATTCACGTTGTATGCATACAGTTAGAATTAAGTTTCTTATATTAGGGAAAGACATATTAACTGATATATATTTTATTCTATACATCCTGTTTTTCATGCTGTGTGTGTGTGTGTGTGTGTGTGTGTGTGTGTGTGTGTAAGAGACAAAGAGAGATGACTTATGTGTCTTAAGAATTCTTTCTTATGTTAGGACTTACTTTGTTTTTCAATAAAAAAGGGACAGAGGACAATAATAAGTATTAATGCAAATATGTCAAATACTGTTCAGTCAGTTGGGGCTTTATTAAGGCTGTGCTGCAGGGAACGTGTGCAGGTATTATAATCTTCCTTTCATCAAAAATAGTCTATGCTATTGCTATTATTATAAAGTTTTTTAAAAAAGAAGAAATAATGCTGCTTTTGACAGTCAACCCTCTGAGTTGAAATATATGAAAACCTGCATGGATTATTATATGTATAAATTTTGAGATGCTTAAAAATATTTAAATTTTGTATATTATTATTATTCATTTTCATAAGTTAAATGCATTTTGATTTTACAGATGATCACAGTGACAATTGCTTTGTAATCCTCTTACAAAAACTCAAACCTATATTACGACTTTTAGGAAATCAGCTGGAATTATGGCTTATCCATGCCTTATCTATCCCCCAAAATAAGACCCATTCTATTTTTTTTTTATTTTTTTGCCTCCAAAAGAGGCACCAGGTCTTATTTTCGAAGCAGGGTGTCTTTTCCATTCACCTCGCAGTGGCGGCACTGACAGCGCTGCCAGCCAACCCACTTCTTCTGCGTAGCTCGGTTCTTGGTTGCACAGGCCTTCCAGAAAGGCCTATGACTGCAAAATGCAAGCCTGAGCTCCTTTCTCAGCTGCAGAATGAAGATGTTCCTTCAGCTGCAGAAGAAGTGGGTCAGCAAGGCAAGTGTCAATCCATGGGAGCCTGGCTACAATGGTAAGCTCCACCCCTGCCCTAGCTTGATATTTAGGCATGCACCTCGTCCCAAAACTAGTGCTTATTTTTGGAGTAGGACTTATATTAGGCCCATCTGCAAAAATCAAGTTAGGGCTTATTTTCGGGGTAGGTCTTACTTTTGGGGAAACACAGTATTCCTCCATGGGAATTTTTGTCAGCTTATAAATTTCCCATATCAGCAATAGAGAGTTGATCATTTTGACCACTAATATAAAAGTACATTCAAATATTCTGGTGAAATTTATTAAGTGTTTAGAATGGTTATGTAAGATAAATATATAACATAAGCGAACAAACATAATTGGAAAGCCAGTTTGGTATAGTGATTCAGGATTTTGCCCAGAAAGCAAGAGACTGAGTTTTCCCTTATGCACAAAAGCTGGCTGACTGACAGTGGGCCAGTTACTCTCTCACCTCACAGAGTCGTTGTTCTGGAGAAAATAGGAGGAGGAAAGAATTTTAGGTATGTTTGCCATTGTGAGTTGGCAGGTGCCGGAACTCCGTTCTGAGCGTTCTATGAGAAAAAAAGCCCTGATTCTAATTGTAAATAATTGAGTACATTGTATCATTTAAAAACACAGAAAATTAATATTGAGTTGTAAACAGAATATAAGGAAGAATAGTTAGTGTACTTTAAATAAAAAGTTAAAAAATCTAAAAAGTATTTCTTTGACAAGTGGGACAGCTGCACAAATTAAGCAAAAAAAGAACAAAAATGAAATATTAAAACTTTATGTAAAGAGAAACTCAAATTTTAGAAATGATTCAAAGACGTATTATTGCAATTTACATTTTTTTTTCAGAATAGCAAAACAATTAAAATAAAAATTTTGCTTAAAAATTCTGTATTTTTACTTTAAAAATCAGACTATTTTATATAAAAATTTAATTAGCCATTCTTCTTCATAGAGATCAAATACCCCATTCAACAACAAGTAATGAGTATCCTCATATCAATTAGAATATAGAGAATTAGTTAAGAAAAATTGTGGATGTATGTATCTATATCTATAAATATATCTATAAACACACATACTGTATCTATATCTCTATATATACAAACATACTACACACACACACACATACACTACAAACGAGAATGTGGAACTAATAGAATCTACTACAACAGCAGATCCAGTGACAGAGAATATATGAATCAGATGAGGGAACTATGGATGGACAGAAGACTTGTATCCACACTAGAAATAGCTAGTGTCAGACCTGCCCCAATCCAATCCCTTAGGAAAGAAAAGCCTTCTATTATTCCATTTGATTAAAGCAAAGGGTACTTTTACTAAGAGTGTTGGTTGCAGTAAATTTAAGCCAGCTCTAAAATCACTGCACTCATTTGATGCAAAATAAAGTATAGGTTTGCCCCCATCCCATGCCTCCCCCCATGACCAGTCCATTTCCAGCCAACCAAGATGTATTGAGAACTCTGAGATGTTTGGGGGTAAACTGCATATTTCCCTGGGTGCCTGATTATAAATGTCTATAAAATGTCTATAAAAGTCCACAACTCCAATTCCGTAGGGGTCATGGAATACACTTTAGGTTTGGGTAGTTTTGCCCCTGGTAGGATTTCTATGTCACAGTCAGTTGGCTGGTGGGGTGGGAGTATATCTGAACCTTCTCACTGAAGATGTTCCGTAAGTCCCAGTACTTCTTGGGAATACAATCCTTGGTGACTATGCCCACCTCCCTTTTCAGTTTCACCTGCTGCAGCTTTGGGGTAGGTTTTTGATGGCCCTTTTCTCTTCCCCCTCACAGCCAGCAAACTGAATTTTTAGCAGCCCCCTCTTACAGTTCACACAAGTGTTCCATTTCTGGAGCCAAGATAGTCCCAATGCAAGGGGCCTTTCCATTCCAGTGGCTACGATGAAGTTCAGGATCTCTTTGTGTGTGCCCATCCTCATCTCTATTGGTTCAGTAACAAATGTCACTGCCCCTTGCCACAGAGTCATACAGCTGGCAAAAAGCTACGGGCATTTTAAGCTGTTTGAGTTGCACACCCAGTTTCTTGACCAGGGCAGGTTTGACCAGGCATCTGGTGTGCCCCAAGCCCAATAGGCTATGGTCCCTGAACCATTAGTTCTATGGGGATAGTCACAGGGTTGACTGGGGTGACTTACCAAGGGATCATCATTGTAGTCTGACTCACTTTCCACCAGACTAACCACTGGGTCAATTGGAATTTTCTCACCCTCTTTGGGGGATAGGGTGAATTCTACGAATTCCCGTCCCTTCAGGGTGGTTTCACAGCTCTCTGTTGTGGTTTTGCTGGTTTTTGGGCAGAACCCTTAGTGGCCTTCTGGGCTGGCATGCAGCTTGGCAGTCAGCAGCTTGGTGCCCCTTCTCACATCTGAAGCAGCCAGCAGATCAGTGGTATGGGCTCTGCTCACATAGTGCCAGTTTTGGGGCCTTTATCTTTTTCAGGGAGGGGGGGTTCTTTGCCATCCATGGCTCAGCTGGTATCTGGATCAAGCCAGATTAATTTCCATTTCCTCTGCTAGGTTATTCCAGCCATGGAGGTTGGATGGGCACTTCTGGAAATGCAGCTGTTGTAGATCTCATCACTTAGCCCGTCTCAGAAGCATCCGGTTAAGATGTCTTCTGGCCAGTCAGTCAGTCAGCAGGCCAAGTCATGAAATTTCTGGGTGCACATGGCCATGGTTTTTATGTAATCTCTGACTTTGTGATTGGCTAGAGGGTCTTTGAAGCACTTCCAAAGTACAGCCATGAAGCGATCGACATTTCTCAGCTCCAGGGCATCACCATTGTGGAAGGTGACCATCCATTCAACTCCATCCCCCTCATATACCATGGTCATGCACCATACCTTTGGTGGCTATTTTTGGACCATACTCCAGCAGGTATGTACAACAACAACTTTATTGATTAGTCCTTGGGCCATATCAAAGTGCAAAGTTCCAGCAACAAACCGTCACCAAAACTTGATAAAAGCAATCCAAAATAGAATTTGATAAAATACAATTTAAAATGGAATTAAAATAAAATACAATTTAAGGTGAAATAGTAATAAAATACAAATTTAAGATATAGATAAAATATGATAACATTATATTTCGGAGTCGCCCTTGCAATCTATCCCAATCAGTCCCACATATGCAGATAGGTATGTACAAACTTGTGCCAGGAAGAACCCCAATTGCTTGGAGTCTCCATTAAACTTTACTCTCAGAGCTGGTGCTTTGCACCCTCTCAGTCATTCTGGTACTGTTCCTTCAGCTGATACAGGCTGGGATGGGGGACAGGTGCTTGGGTGGTTGCAATTGCCAAGGGGTTTGCTGTTGCCCCGATGGCAGAGTTAGTTGTCCCTTTGCTTGGCATGGGTGGAGATGGCTGGTCTGGGGATGTGCTGACCAGGCTAGGGCTTCTTGACATTTGATACTACCAAAAGCTCTCCTTAGGAACTTTATGGCTTGCTCCAGCACCCAGTCCTCTTGCTCTGGCTCCCCTGTGCTCTATTTTCCCTCCAGTTCCTCCAGCTCCACTCAGGTCTCTCATTGGTGGCTGCCATGGTCCCCCATGGGTGAACATCACTCCCAAATGTTCCCATTCTTCCTTTTTCCCAACCTATCACATCTTGGTGGGTTGTCCTCTCCCAGCCATTGGATACATCCAACTCTCCAGGATGGGGTTTCAAGGTTGCTTCTCTCCAGGCCTCAATCAGAATAGAGCTGGAAGGGACCTTGGAGATCTTCTAATCCAACCCCCTACTCAAGCAGGAGAGCCAGCCAGCTCTGAAATCACTGCACTTGCTGGATGCAAAATAAGATGTAGGTTTGGCTCCAGCCATCCCTCCCCTCGTGATCAGTCCATTTCCTGCCAGTCAGAGCTTACCAAGATTTTTTTGAGAACTCTGAGATGTTTAGGGATAATCTGCATATTTTTCAGCGTACCTGGCTATAGGATGCTGTTACAAACAGGATCTGATTGCTTTGGTCCTTCTCACCTGTCATTCCCCCCTCCCAATTTCCTATCACATATATGCAAAGCTTTATTGCCCTTTCATATTTTCCCCTTTCATCCTCCGCCCCCTTCTTCCCCCTTCCATCCTTCTTGCCCCATCTTCTTTTGATATCAGGATGCCTGTGAGGTCCCAGCTGAGCCAGGCAGAACTGACAGCTAGTTACCTAATAATTTAACATAGTGAAGATGAAATCTCTATCACAGCTAGAAATAGACCAACTACATATTACATCCCATATTGAAAAAGACCTGAAAGAACAACTAGATGTGGCTAACATGAAGATATTCAGCAACCCGAAGCTGGAATGTCATTACTTCCTTCTCTATTACAGAACACAGTGGCTGATATAAGGCTTAAGATAATGGATAAATTAGTTACAATAACCTTGAGAGCAATTGCCAAGGATTAGAAGAGAAGTACCATCAGATGGGACATACATTAGAGAAGGTAAAGGCAAAAAAGATAAATGTGCTGTTTTCCAAACAACCACCCGAGGTATACTCCCAACTGCAGTGAAATAACACAGTAGCAGCAGAGAAGACTCCTCTCTTGGGCTTAACCTGGTCATCTCATACAGTCATTTGAAGCGTACCCAGATGGTCAAGAAAGGAAAATAGTGAAGACTGATAGAGTGCAACTACCAATGGATCACATAGCAGACATACAGATCAGTTACAATTATCTTGGTATCCCAGATTCATATGGGAACCAAATGAAAAGGCAAGGAAGAGAGAAACATCCAGCTCAATGGGAAGAACAAGATCCATGCCTTCAACTTTATGGTCTACCAGTCATCAGATATCCTGCCTGTATAGTGAGTTAGTCAAAGAAGGACACTGAAACTATCAGTGTGAAGACCTGGAGACTTCTCACAATGTATGGAGGTTTTCACCCCATCTCCAACACCTACAGACAGTACACCAGATGGAAAGAGGGTGATTAGGATCTGGTGAGTGTCAAAACTATTGTAATGGATGAAAACCCAGAGTATTGAGGAGTATAGAACATCAATAAGATGGTGCCCAAGTATGAGCTGCTGAGAGAATTTCTCAGGAAGTAGCAGATTGGGAGAAAGATCAAACAGAGGAAGTGCCATGGGATATATCATCAACAGATAATTGAGATGGCAGACATTGGGAATTATCAGTAGTTGATAAGGGCTGGACTAAAAGACAGTACTGAAGCTGTGATCATAATAACACAAGAACAGGCACTAAACTCCAGAACCATAGAAGCAGTAGTCTATCATAAGACCAAGATGCAAAATATGCAGAGAGGTATCAGACACAGTTCAACACATAATGGAAGAGTGTAATATCTTGGCAGAAACAGCATACACTAAACAGCATACTCAAGTATCTGATACTGTGTACATGAACATCTGTATAGAATATGTACTAGACCCTCCTAAGTCTAGATGGAAGATCCCACAGAAAGGTTATAGAAAATAAGAGGGTAAGATACCATGGGATTTCTAGATTCAAACAAACAGGCAAGTACTGGTCAATCAACCAGACTGGTCTTTGTTAGTGGACAAAGACCAGAAGACAGCAGTATGTGAAACTGGAGGAGTACCATGGCTTCAGTGGTGGGATTCAGCCAGTTCGCACCACTTCAAAAGAACCGATAGCTAATTTTTTGTTGCCCAGGCCCAGAATGGACTTCTGGAAGTGGCATCCACAAAGAGAACCAGTTGTTCACATATTTGAATTCCACCATTGCGTGGCCTGAAGGAGAAACTGGAAAGGATGTGGAAAGAAAAGGCCAAAGTGGTCCCAGTAGTGGTAGGAACAGCACTCAAAGATGTGACTCTTAAGCTGGAAGAGTGGATCCAACAGATCCCAGGAATGACAACAAAGCTCTCTGTCCAAAAGCATGCAGTGCTAGGAGCAGCTAAGATACTGTGCAGAACCCTCAAATTCTGATAGCAGGCCCAAGATTGAGGAAGAGACATGCCAGTCATAAGCATGAGAAGGCATTCTTTTAATTTTCATCAGTCCATTTTGAAACAAGTAACATAAAATAATGTAAAGTAAAATAAGAATGAACAATTTACCTTACACAAATATTCAAGGAAATAAAAACAATAGACAACAAAATGAAGAACACAGTATGTAATTACAATTATATCCCAGGTTTACCTGATCTTGTAACCTTTAACAACTAAGCTTTCAGTGTTGACTAAGCTTGTACATTTTTTTTCTAAAACAAAATATAATATATAACAATATAACATTTTCTGGTTAACTCATGTAATTTTCGCAAAAACTAAGTCACATATCTCTAAAATCCAAATTCAATAAAATATTATGCATTGAAAAGGAAATTAAACTTTAAAAATATCTTTCAGTGTAATATATTTTCCAGAATTTTTTAGACCATTTAAAGTTCCTTTCTTTTTTTCTCCAAAGTAGTCAAAAGAATGATTTTTTTTGTTTAATACTTAGTGAAGTAATCACACATAAAATGGCTGAGATAGTTTCATTGTAAACTTTACTTAAGCTATTCAGGACTGACTATCAAATGCTTAGACACAGATTGCTTCCATGAGCAAAATCCTAGGGATGGACATAGCCATATTTCCCATAGGATGAATTAGCCCTTTGATTTTCTTGCTTTCCTGTTTCTTCTGTGAACAAAAATAGAACTTTAGTGCAGGGCTTTTCAACCTTTTCACCCATTGTACCACTTTTAGGGTAAGGCAATGTCCAAGTACCACCAGTCACCCAGCAAGTTGTCAAAAACTTGACCAAAAAAAAAGGGAAAAAAATGATAAAGTACAGGTAGTCCTCGACTTACAACAATTCACTTAGTGACTGTTCAGAGTTATGGCAGTGAAAAAGTGACTTATGCCCATTTTCCATACTTATGACTGTTGCAGCATCCCCAGGGTCATGTGATTTACAATTGGATGCTTGGCAACTGATTCATGCTTATGACAGTCACAGTGTCCCAGGGTCATGTGATCACCTTTTGCAACTTTTTGACCAGCAAAGTCAATGGTGGAGGGGGGGGGGGCAGCTCATCAATCAGGTTGCAGGGTGCCTGTGTGGGGGGAATCCATGGGTCTCTGGTGGAGGGGGGTTTGACTGGGGTGAGTGCCCTCCTTCCTCCCTCTCTCCCATTGTCCCTTCCTTTCTTCTTTCCTTTCTTTCTTTCCTCCTTCTTTGTCCCTTCCTCCTTCCCTCCCTCCCTTCCATTGTCCCTCCCTCTCTCCCTCAGGTTGCAGGGTGCCTGTGTGTGTGTGTGTGTGCGTATGTGTGTGTGTGTGTGTGTGTGTGTGTGTGAAATCCATGGGTTACTATTGTGAGTGGGCAGAAGGGAAAAAAAACTTTTCAATAGGCATGTTATTGTTTATCCCTACCTTTCTTCTTTCCTTCCTTTCTTCCTTCCCTCCCTCCCAAAGCCTAAGCCTTGTTGGGGGGCTGGTGAGGAGAGAGCAGAGAGAATCCACCGGACTCTGCCTCTGGCTGCAGCTTCTCCTCCAATTGGTTCCACTTTCCCTGCACAGACCAAACGGGAGATCTGCTCTACGTTTTCGAGCGGGGTGCCTTCGCTTGCCAGCCCACCAGCCCAACCAGTTCCCGAGTTAGGTGCATCCTTAAGGCTAAGGGCAAACTTGGCTTTTTTATGACTCATGGACTTCAACTCCCAGAATTCTGGGAGTTGAAGTCCACGAGTCATAAAAGAGCCAAGGTTGCCTACCCCTAGGCTAAGGAGCTGCTCCGGCTACTGCAATTGGACAGCCCAAGCGGCAGAGAAAAGCCAGTGAATGAAGGCAAGCTTAGTCAGGCCACTTCCCACAGCTGTGGGAGAAGACACCTCAGGGGTGGGGTGGGACAGCTTCCTTCCCCAGGAGGAGCCAGCAGGCCAGGCAGCAGCCACAGCAGGTACAGAAGGCTTCGGCTTCCTGGAGCTGGGAAGAAGGAAGCTGAACTCTTTCTGGATCCTCGTGCCCAGGGCCAGCTGCTCCTTCCCATCACTCCCAGCGTGCACCCAGAGGACGCTACCTCCCGCCTGTTCACTCAGCCTTATTTATGCCAAGACAAGGACACTGTGGGGAGAAGTGGTGGGAGAGGAGGGGAAGGGAAGGGAGGAAAGGAGGACACTGACGCCACACCTCCATCACCTGCCCGCCTACCCGCCACCACAGCAGCCTCCACCGGCTGGAAGCAGCACTGCATGGGAGCCTCCGCATCACAACCAGGCGGGAGGGCTGGGTCCCATCCAGGAGACCGGGCAGGCGAAGGAGGATGGAGAAGTGACACCGCAGCCAGGTCCCCAGCTTGGAGACATCTTTGCCGATCAGGCTTTTAGATCACCCATTCCAGCCAGTCGCTTTGGAGGTCAGATATGGGTTGTCAATTGAAAAATACAGGGAACAGCAGCAAGAAGCACATCACAATAGTAATGGGGGACTTTAATTACCCTGATATCAACTGGGAGACAAACTCTGCACCAAGTGGAAGAGCAAACAGATTCCTGTCAAACCTAGCAGACAACTTTATCTCCCAAAAAGTAGAGAAGGGAACTAGGGGATTAGCCATATTGGATTTAATTCTCACAAACAGAGATGAAATGATAGAAGGTGTCGAAGCCACAGGAACCTTGGGGGGAAGTAATCACGCAATATTGGAATTCAACATTCTGGAGGCACAAGCAATAGAACACAGCCAAACTAGAGTCTTGGACTTTAAAAGAGCTAATTTCAATAAACTTAGAGAGACTATGGGAAGAATTCCATGGATGAGAATCCTAAAGGGGAAAACAACTCAAGAAGCTTGGGAAATTTTGAAAAGTGAGATAATAAAGGCCCAGTCTAGTACAATACCAACAAAGAAGAAAAATAACAGCTCTCAAAAGAAACCAGCATGGCTGCATAAAGAACTCTCTGATAAATTGAAAGATAAAAAGGACAAGTATAAGAATTTGAAAGAGGGGCACATAACTAAGTCAGAATATCAGCAAATAGCCCGTGCCTGCAAAGATGAAGTGAGGAAAGCTAAGGCTCAAAATGAACTAAGGCTTGTGACCAAAGTCAAAAATAACAAACAATGCTTCTTTCAACGTATAAAAAACAAGAAAAAAGTGAAGGAAATGATTGGTCCATTAGTGGGTGAAAGTGGCAAGAAGGTGACAAGCAATAGGGAGAAAGCAGAACTATTTAATTCGTTTTTTGCATCTGTCTTTACACAAAGGGAAAAAAACAGTCCAACCTACCCAAACCAGTGCCATAAAAAACAGAATAGAAACACAAGTTAAGATAGGCAAGAAAATGGTAAGTGAGCACCTGTCCAGCCTAGACGAGTTCAAATCACCAGGACCAGATGGATTACACCCCAAGGTTCTCAAGGAACTGGCAGACGTGATCTCAGAACCACTGAACTATATTTTTCAAATATACCAGAGGACTGGAAAAGAGGTGATGTAGTTCCCATCTTCAAAAAAAGGGGAAAAAATAGATCCAGGAAACTACAGACCTATCAGCCTGACCTCAATACCTGGGAAGATTCTGGGAAAGATAATCAAACAACAAATCAGCAAACACCTTGATGCAAACAAAGTCATCACTAAAAGTCAACATGGGTTTGTCAAGATCATGCCAGACAAATCTTATTACATTCTTTGACCAAGTGACAAAACTAGTGGACCAGAGGAATGCTGTAGATATAATTTACTTGGACTTCAGTAAGGCATTTGATAAAGTCAAAAGAATGATTTTTTTTGTTTAATACTTAGTGAAGTAATCACACATAAAATGGCTGAGATAGTTTCATTGTAAACTTTACTTAAGCTATTCAGGATTGACTATCAAATGTTTGACACAGATTGCTTCCATGAGCAAAATCCTAGGGATGGACATAGCCATATTTCCCATAGGATGAATTAGCCCTTTGATTTTCTTGCTTTCCTGTTTCTTCTGTGAACAAAAATAGAACTTTAGTGCAGGGCTTTTCAACCTTTTCACCCATTGTACCACTTTTAGGGTAAGGCAATGTCCAAGTACCACCAGTCACCCAGCAAGTTGTCAAAAACTTGACCAAAAAAAGATCACATGAAGTATTAGTACTGCTTTATAAAACCCTAGTAAGACCACACCTGGAATACTGCAACTAATTTTGGTCACCACACTACAAAAAAGATATTGAGACTTTGGAAAAAGTTCAGAGAAGAGCAACTAAAATACCGAAGGCCTGGAGACTAAAACATATGAAGAACGGCTGCAGGACTTGAGTTTGGCTAGTCTAAAGAAAAGAAAAATAGGGGTGACATGATAGCAGTTTTCCAGTATTTGAGGGGCTGCCACCAAGAAGAGGGAGTCAAACTATTCTCCAAAGCACCAGAGGGCAAGACAAGAAACAATGGTTGGAAACTGATCAAGGAGAGAAACAACCTGGAATTAAGAAGAAACTTCCTAACAGTGAGAACAATTAACCAGTGGAACAGCTTGCCTTCCGAAATTGTGGGTGCTCCATCACTGGAGGTTTTTAAGAAGAGACTCAACAGTCACTTGTCTGAAATAGTATAGGTTCTCCTGCTTGAGCAGGGGACTGGACTAGAAGACCTCTAAGATCCCTTTCAGCTCTATTCTTTTCTAAATATAATGTTTCTTTCACCAATATCAGGTAATCAACAAACAATACTTTGTGACACAGAGTGCATAATTATTATATATTTAACCACTCAAAGGTTATTATGAAAATTAACATATCTATGTTTATTGCACTGTTGATTTAATTTTAAAACATGTTTTTCACACTATCATACAAATATAATTAATAAGTTATATTGGGTTAAGTGGAGATTTCCTATAAGAATATTGGCATTTGTTTGGGTTATTCACTATTAGGTTATGGCAACTTTTCTTGAGGTCACCAAGTCTTTTATTTCAGCTGGAATAAATATGGTTGTAAATAGTTTGTCTAGTCTGCAAAAAAAATCCAGTTTGCAAATTAAAACTATTGAAAATTATGCATTTTTTGTTTTATGGATTTTTTAAAGTACAGCTGTGTTCCAAATTGCTTTGTTGTCCTTTAAATTAAGATTTTTTTATTTTTTTATTTGATATTATTAAACTTTTTGATGACATTGCACTAATATTGGGCTAAAAATTATTTCTTCTGTTCTCCTAAGCTCTATAGCCAATGCTATGTCAATATTTTTCTTGTTTAAATTAAGCAAACTATTCTCTTTTTTTACATGTATCTTATTTAGGTCATCAGAGACAAATTGGAAATTCTACCTTATACTCCATAGTTTGGCCCACAAGGGAAATGAAGAGTTGATAAGCACACTTTCTGTTCACTTAAGTGATAATTAAAAGAGAAGAAGCAAAACACAAAAGGGGCCATGAAATAAAATTTTCATTGCAAAAATCCAGACAGAATTACATACAGATATAAGTTTAATAGAATCTAGATAACAGCCCACTCTTGGATTCAATTTAGAACTTAAAAAGAAGAAAATGTTTTATATATGAAGATTGTTTCATGCTAGTCCCAATTTTGTTAATTTGGTATTATTGCTTTCTTTACTGTTATCTTCACTGAGAAAAAAAAATACTTTCTTGAAAATTTTAGTCCCTGTTGCTGTTACTTTGTTGCTATTTTAAAAGTACTTTGATATTAAGGAAAATTAGTTTAGGTTTATAAAACTAAAAATTAGTGTGCCGTGATCATTTTTTTAAAAAATTAGCAAGCCTTACTAAGACCATCTATCATTAGGAGACTACTACTTTTCTATTTCTTTTACCTTCCATTTCTCATTTCCCAAATGTTAAAACCACCTGAACAGAATGATAAAAAACCACCAATTAAAGTTGCAGTTGTTGTCAGTATTCCCAGGTAAATCAGATAGGAAACGTAACAAGATGGGCTAATTCCACTTTACTGCAGGCTACATTAACAGAATGTTGCAAGTCTGAAAGTATACACTTTCCACTGCCACTTTCAAGGGATCAGGCAGGTAAAAGTGGTGGTGGTAAGTTTCTATTTTCAGACTTGCAAGATTCTCTGAATGTAGCCTTAAAATACAACAGGATTAATTGTCTCAAATGTGCTTTTTCAAAAGACAACTGGGCTGTTTTTTCTTTAAGGAAGAAGAAGAAGTTTATCTTCTCATCTAAGAAGCTTTATCAACTGAGACTGGATGGTGGTGGGGTGGTGGGGTGGGAGAAGGGGCCAGAAGGGAATGGAAGGATTGTTTTTCTTTACAATTATCTGGTTGTTAGCACTGTCTCTCAGAACCATTGAGGCCACCTGGGAGTTTATCTTTGCCCTCAGGGTCACCTTAATCAGAGTGCAAATGGTTGTGGAATCTTCTGCTGAAAGGATTGCATTATAGACAGGAGATAGGTGGCATCCTACTCTTTTTTTGAGGGAGGGCTGTTCAATTCAAACATAAATGGACTCTTTTACCCCACTTTCAAACCAATGATCCTCTCTATCCAAAATGGGGACTTTGTTGTCTTCAAATGCAGATGAACCACTGGAATCTTGTCCTGATGGATTTGTTTTCCTATGTTGTGCTATGCAATTGTAAAGTGATAGTTTGTTTAGGAGAAACAAAACAACCACTTTCACAAACAACAAAAATCCTCTGTTGTTTTCTCCCCACCACCATCCTGTCAGAACCTATCCTTCCATCCTCCCACCATCCAGTCCCAACTGTCAGTACCTATGCTTCTATCCCCCCACCATCCAGTCACATCTATGAAGCTTCTTGGATGAGAAGAGAAACATCTTTTTCTTCATCAAAGAAAAAAACAGTCCAGTTGCCTTTTAAAATGCAGCTTTGAGAACAACTGTGACCTGGATGACTGACATAGACAGTAGATGGATAAATCGCCATAGATAGTAGAATTAGTTCCTTTTATCATGTTTTCTGTCTGTTGTATCTGAGGGGGATGATATCAATCATGCTAGTCTCTTACTTTCTTTCCAAAGAGAGATATTTCAAAAGTAACCTTGAATGACCAGCGTATAGAATGTCATGATGCAAATAGCACAGCAATTGGGTAGAATTTGCCTTAACCTAAAGCAGCACAACAGAAAGCAATAGCAATAGCAATAACACTTAGACTTATATACTGCTTTGTAGTGCTTTACAGCCCTCTAAATGGTCAGCATATTGTCCCCAACAATCTGGGTCGATCTCAGAAGGATGGATGGTTGAATCAACCTTGAGCTGGTGAAAATCAAACTGCTGGCAGTCAGCAGAATTACCCTGCAATATTGCATTCTAACCACTACAACGCAACATAGCTTAACATAGCAGCTCAACCAATGCCTCTCTGTTCCCATGGGAGTTTGCCAGAAAAGTATGGAGGAGACCAGGATCAATTCTGGACTTTTGTCATTCATATGAGATTTTACAGCAGGAAGACTTTTTCATCAATTTTTTCATCAATTTTCCATCAATCATACCAAAGTGACTTTTGTGCCCAGCTTTCTGAAGGAAGCAGCAGCCAACTGGGCAATACCTTTCATAGAGAAGAATGATGCAATGCTAGACAACTATCAAGATTTCATTCATAAACTCAAACTTTGGAGATTCTATACAGAGAATCACAGCTAGTCTATAGAAGTTCAAGCAGGGACAGAAAAGAGTAAGGGCATATATTTCAGACTTTAAGTTACTTGCTGATGATGTGGGGTGGAAAGATGTAGCCTTGAGTGACTGTTCAGAGAAGGGCTCTCCAATGACTGAGAGATGGGTTGATAAGGCAAGCCACACCAATTATCTTAGAAAACATATTTGACAAAGGAGGCAGGGGAGAAAAGAAAGGAAAACCATCCCTGCAGATTTTACTCCACTGATCATAACCCACTATAGGCCATGATGCTCATCTTTCAAGGCCATTAAATCAGCACTGTCTGAAGATGTTTCTGTGGTCATCTGGCTAGGATGATGTCACATTATCTACTCACATTTGCATGCTTTTAAACTGCTAGGTGGGCAGGAGCTAGGTGAAGATGGAAGCTCACCCCATCGTGCAATGGGAAGAAGAAAATAATGTATAGTCTGACTTCCCACATACCATCCATCCCAATTACCTCCTTGAAATCCAGCACAGGAGAAACTGCAAATTGGACCAACCAGAAAATCCCTGTTATCAGGAGAGAAACAAAGAAAAAGAGATCTATGGTTATGCTTTTATCTATGAGGTTCCTGGACATATAGCCAGATCAAAGCATTAGCATTAGTCAGAACAATAAGATGCAGAACTTATACAGTAAATCAATGGAGAATGAAGACAGAAAATGCCCAGCTTGCTCCCAGGCAGTACCTCAGGGAAACTTAACCAGTTGTCCTCCTTGGAACTCCAAAGGGAGGCCATCCAGCATTTTATGAGAATAGGCAAGCATACTTAATTACTCTAATTGGAATATAAATGGAATTAAAAAATAATTATTGTTACTCTAGATTCCAAACAGAAATGGAGATTTTTCCTCTTATAGACTCTGGGGCAATTACTAATTGCATAGATATAGAAACACTAAGGAAATTAAAGTTGCCTACCAAGCCCTAGAACACCCACTGACTGTTGAAACTATTGATGGTCAGCTGCTAAAGGCAGGACTGGTCCTGCACTGCACAGTTCCTTTGTAATTGATAATCAAGGTTCACACAGAATCCATACCATTGTATGTAACTACATGCTTGCAAGAACACAATACAGTTGTAAGTTGGGAGCAAGGGCTATTCTTATTTCTTCCCATAAGTGCCAACTTAGAAGCTGGGGCCAACCAGCTAATATATTTTGTTCTTGCAGTCCATAGCCTATGTCCTTTGGGAACTTGTGAGGGCAGGATGAGACTGAAGGGAAGGGAGAAGAAATGTGGAAAAACTTGAGGAATGGGGAGGATGGAATGCTGACTAGGAAACAGTCAGACAAGACAGGCAGGAGCCCCCAGTAACTTAATCATCAAAGAAATAAACTCAAAAGGACCCACCCTAATAGATCAAGGAGTTAAACATGGCAGTGGGAAGTTTGTAGTTTCAGATTTGCAACATTATGGTAATGTAGCCTTATAATAAAGTAGAATTAGTTCATTTTGTTGTGTTTTTGCCTGGTTTTTATGGGAAAGCTGACACTGGGAGTATAATATCCTTTGAACTTAATGAAAAGGAACAGAGGGGAAAAAAGGGGGAGGGAAGAAAGGCGAATATAACAGCAACCACAGCATTGGAATACAAAACTCAACTTACAACATGCTTATTTAATGAATAATGCATTCCTTAAAAATGGAGAACAATTGTGAATAAAGTAGGAAGAGAGCTGTACTATTATGCTTGAGCATTTCTATTTGTGCCTTTGCATATAGAGAGCAGCGTTTGTCAACTTCATCAACTTTAAGATGTGCAGACTTCAACTTCCAGAATTTCCAAGCTAGTATGAGACTGAAAAACATTGATATAACACTGATATAAGAAAGAGAGCCATGGTGTTGTGGTGAAAGGTATCAGGCTAGAAATCTGATTTCTACTTTGCTTTAAGAATTAACCTAGATGTGTGACTTTTTGACCAATCGCTCTCTTTCAACCTTAGAAACAAGGCAATGGAAAACCACTTCCAAAAACATTGCCAAGAAAACAACATGTATTTGCTCAGGCAAACACCAGGGATCAAGACTGATATGAGGGCACCCAAACAAGAAGAATTTTAATCTAAAAATTATGGTTTTGTTACTTTCACTTAGTAATTGTACCTTCCATCTCTTCTTCTGTCTCTTCCATATTTCCTTCCTTGCCTTTTGTATTGATTTACAATTATTTTGTAAATGATTACAGGAAACATTTAAAAGACATATCTTCTTGGCCAGTAGAATAAATAATTTTTGCATCAATTTTGTTGATTTTTTTTTTACCTTTACATTTGATTTGCAAATTTAGAATTATGTGCTGAAGCTTTCATTGTGCTGTTCAGGATCCAATGAATGATCAAATAAATAAACAACGTACATAGTTTAATAATGGGGATGAAGGTAACATATTTATTTATTGGGGACCACATAGCTAATTACAGTTAGTTTAAAATTCATGACCATAGTCTTCCTATCTTAATCCAACTCAGTTAGTTACACATGCATGACTTTGCAATAGGAAAGTGGGAGCGCCAGCCCTGTGGAACCAGCTCCCCCATGAGCTTCGGATGGCCCCAGATCTCCAGTCCTTTCGCCGCGGCCTCAAAACACTCCTTTTCCACCTGGCTGACCTGGACTGACAGGGATTTTAATTATGTTTTTAATTTTTTAACTCTAATTTTTAATTAATTTTAATTTTAATTTATTGTACAGAGGCCTTTAATTTTAATTTTATCTTAACTTCTGTATTTATTGTATGTTATTGTTGTTAGCCGCCCTGAGTCCTTCGAGAGATAGGGCGGCATATAAGTCCCAATAATAAATAAATAAATAAATCTTCACTAGCCTAAAAAAAAAAATCATAGTCCTTGCCTGCCTGTGTAACAACCAGAGCCTGTATTTAGTTTTAGTTATAATTGCAGTGTCCATCTGACCTATGAAGCTTTTGTTTAGGATTAGCAGTCTTTCCTAGGCTCAATTCTTTTTCCCTGCCCAGGTAACAGGAAGGAGCTTATTTTTATCTGTTGCAGATGGATACAAATCCATTTCCCTGTGCAAAGCAAAGGAAAACATTGAAGTTAAGCATTCTGGCTCTTGAGAAAAGGCTAATGCATATCTAATCTGAAATAAAGCAGAGCTCAGTTCTGTTTACTTTTTCATTTATTCTGTCTGTCCAAGTAAGGCAAGTTCCCCTTCAACTGTCCTGTTTGTCTCACTTAAGCAGATAGAAAAGCATAGTGTCTGATTTTGTGTGAATTTGTGAAGCTCTATGTGAAAATGTTAGAAGACTACCGGTAATTCTTCTTCCTTTGGGCCTTAGCCAAACTGCAGCACTATACCTTAGAAAGTTGTTCACCAATAAAAAAAATCATATCACAAGAACAGTATGTTAAATCCTGGCAAATTGATTTTTTTACTTTAAGTGTCATGTTCAGGGTGGGCAAACCAGTGAATTGGGTTTGATTACAAATGGCAATGACTCAATTTTGTAGATTGTTACATCCCACCTCCATCTCAAATTAGCTAGAATGCTAACGTACATGGGAAATTTTTTATTGAAAATGTTTTAATAATTTTTTTATGATTGTTGTCTAACAATTAGCTTTCTCAAACTATTACTCACTATTTATTGCCCGGTCATATCATAAATGTAGGGATCAACTAAAAAGTAAACTGATAGAAATAAATAATCAAGATAACAATACCAATTTTTGAAAAATTGTAGCAGTAAGACTTATAAAAAGGATTATTTCCTCTACATAAATTGGACTATCTTTACCCTACATATTTCTGTTACCTTCTTATAGTCCCATACTCCTTAGAGAATACAGCTTTGCTTAAAGTAGACCAAATGTAATATTCACTTCCATAATTTAGGTTTATTTTTCTTGTTTTTGCATTGTTTACAAGAGAAAAGAACAATTTTGTATATCTGTCTTTAATACTTATAATGATGAACTTAAGTTATATTTTGCTTTAAAGAAGCAGGCGAGACAGCAGGTTAACGATTTAACCTTTTATTACGAACCAGGCAACAACAGAAGAACATGACATCTATTTATACTGGCAGCTGTCAGTAGGTTAGCCAATCAGGGCTGAGCTGGTTCCCGCGCCGTTTGTCTTCTCCAATCGGAACCGGCAGATTTTGACAGCTCGGAGCTGTCAGTGGAGGCGCGTGCAGAACTGTCAGTCGGTTGCGCCTGCGTGGTTCTGTCCGGCAGCTTTTGACAGCTGTCAAAAGCTGCCGCGGTTTTTACCTCAGCCCTGTTAAACTCTATTACAACAATTCCTAATAATGAATACATACAATATGAATTATAAGTGAATACATAACACCCCTTACCCCTCCCTCTGATTGAGTTGATTTTTCCCTAACTGTTTCTTTTTTGGGTTTCCCCATTCGAAGTCTTGTAAGTAGGCAGGGGGTCTTTTTATCCTTTCGGAGCGCCGGGGGGTCGTCTCAGCTGGTTGTTCCTTTTCCCCAGGCAACTCGATAACTGGTTTAGGGTTCAAGGGGTCTGGTTCCGTTGTTTCAGCGTCGTTTGGAGTGGGGTCTTGAAATGGTACATTTTGATCGGGGGGGTTGCGGTGTGAAAGTGTTTGCTGTGGGACTTCTGCCTGCATTTCGTTGTTCCCCCTTTCCCCCATATTTTGTGGGCTGCGCCGCCGGAGTTGGTCGATGTGTCTGCGGATGTGGGAATTGTGTCCTGTGTCTATGATGTATGATAGGGGCCCCGTTTGTTCAATGACAACCCCTTGTGTCCATTTGTTGCCCCCCCCATAGTTTCTTGCCCAGACAGCTTGCCCTGTGGTGAGAGTTCTATGCTGGAGGGGCAGTTCTGGGTCTGGAGGGGATCTGTCAGGATGTAGGCGGTCTAGTCTGGTCATTAGTCTTTTGCCCCAGCGGAGCTCTGCCGGAGATTTCCCCGTAGTTGTGCATGGGGTGGTGTGTTGAGATAACAGGAATTGGGCCAGTCTGCGGTGCCAGTTGCCGGAGATGATTTTCCGCAGTGCCTCTTTGGTTGATTTTACCATCACCTCTGCCAAGCCGTTCGAGGATGGGTGAAACGGAGCCGTGGTGGTGTGCCTAATAGAGTTCGCCGTTGTGAAACTCTGGAATTCGTAGGAAGTAAATTGGGGGCCGTTATCAGAGACTATTACATCTAGAAGCCCATGTGTTGTGAATAACCCTCTTAGAACTTGTATTGTGGCTGCTGAAGTTGTGCTAGTCACTGGCGCCACCTCCAACCACCTCGAATAGCTATCCACGACTATTAGGAATGATTGTCCCTGGAATGGACCCGCATAGTCTATGTGGATACGAGACCAGGGTGTCTTTGTAGTTTCCCATCTGTGTATGGGGGCGTGTGGCTGGGCAGCTCTAACAAGTTGGCAGGAATAGCAGCCGGCTACATGTGTTTCAATTTGCTTGTCTAATCCTGGCCACCAGACATAGCTTCTGGCCAGAGCCTTCATTTTGACGGTCCCAGGGTGACCTTCGTGGAGGCTTTCTAACACTTTGAGTCTGTGTTTGTCAGGTATGATTACCCTGCTGCCCCATAATAGACACCCCTGATGGGTGGATAATTCCTTTTGCTTTAAAATGTAAGGTTGGAATTCTGGGTCTGGGGGAGTGCATTGCCAGCCAGACGTGACATAGTTTAAGACTCTGCCTAATATTTTGTCTGCAGCTGTGGCTGCAGCGATGTCTTTAACAGATAATGGGCATTCTGGCAGGTCTGTAATAGCCAGTATCTTCCCAGCTGGTGCTGGGTCTGGGTCGACTATTGGTTGGGGCAGTCTGCTAAGCCCATCCGCATGGCCCATGGATTTCCCTGGCTTATATTCTAAGTTGTATGAATAGGCTGACAGAAATGTAGACCATCTCAGGATGCGGGGAGATAAAATTTGTGGGGTTAGTTTGTTTACTGTAAAAAGTCCTAATAGGGGCTTATGGTCCGTAAAAATGGTAAAGGGTCGGCCGTATAGGTAGTCATGAAACTTTTTTACGCTAGCCACTATAGCTAAAGCCTCTTTATCAATTTGAGCGTAATTACGCTCAGGTTTTGACAGCGTTCTGGAGTAGAACGCTACAGGGATCTGCGTTCCCTCGTTAGTTAAGTGGCTTAGGACTGCTCCGATGCCATAGGGAGAGGCATCACAAGCCAGACATAAGGGCAGGTGTTCGTTAAACAGGGCTACCGTTGCATTGCTGGTGAGTAAGTTTTTTAGTAGATTAAAACTTTTATCATGCTCAGATGACCAATTCCAGGTTTTGCCTTTATCTAAAAGCCTGTGTAGGGGTTCGGCAATGGAGGCTTTATGGGGCAGGAAGGTATGATAAAAATTAACCAACCCTAGGAAGGCTTGCAGTTCCTGTTTATTTTTAGGGGTTGGTGCTGTTTTAATGGCTTTTATTTTTGTCTCAGTGGGGTGAATTCCCTTAGCATCAATTTTAAATCCTAAAAACTCTGTTGAAGGCACCCCAATGGAGCATTTGTCTCGTTTTAATTTGAGGCCAGCCTCCCTGAATCTAAGAAGCACTTTTGTTAATTTGTCAGCTAGGTCTTTTTCTGATTCCCCTGCAATTAGGATGTCATCAAAATATGGACAGACCCCGGGGATCCCTTTAAGTGTTTTTTCCATGATTTCTTGGAAGATCCCCGGGGCTGCGGAGATGCCGAATTGAAGGCGGTTAATTTTAAATGCTCCCTTGTGGGTGACGATTGTCTGAGCTAAGGCGGTGTCAGGGGTGACAGGCAGCTGTAAATACGCCTGCGCCAAGTCTAACTTGGCAAAAATGGCGCCTGACTTAATGGCCGCAAGGATATCTTTGACAGCCGGGACCGGGTAGGCATGGGCATTTAATGCGTGGTTGAGTGTCGCCTTATAGTCGGCACATAATCTTATTTGGCCATTTGGCTTAATTGGGGTCACTATGGGTGTCTCCCACTCTGCCCCTTCTACAGGTTCAAGGACTCCTAAGTTAGTTAATCGGTCTAGTTCCGCTTCTATTTTTTCTCTCAAGGCGAAGGGAACTCTTCTTGCCTTGATTCTGACAGGCATTACATTAGGGTTTAGTTTTAGTGATACAGGCGGTCCTGTGTACTTCCCGAGCGAGCTGTCAAAAACGTCCGCGAATTGAAGGCAGACGGATTCTAAGTTTGACAGCTGAACGGCGTTGACGCCTGTCAACGCTATCCCTAACGCCTCAAACCAGTCTAATCCTAGCAGGCTGATTCTGTTTTCCTGGGTTACTAATATAGGGAGGGATCCTTTAAATTGTTTGAACTCTACGGGGACGGAGCCCTTCCCCCGGAGTTTAATGGGCGTTTTCTGAAAATCAGCTAGGCGGAGTTTGGTGGGACGAAGGGCGGGCCGTTTTCTACTTTGGTTACAAATGTCCCTGTAGGTTTGCCACGAAATGAGTGAGACGGAGGACCCGGAGTCCACTTCCATCTCACAGGGAATTCCATGAATCAGAACGTCCACCTTGACTTTGGGCTTAAGAGTGCTGTGGACTGTGTATTTCCCCGCCCTTCCCCTCACATTAAGCACTAGGGGTTTGGGACTGTGCCTGGCCCTGGGTGTGTGTGGGCTCATACCTGCGGTTGTCACTTCCAGTTCATGCAGATTTTCTCGGCTCCGGCTGCGGCACACGGCTTTGAGGTGACCTGTCTTTCCGCACCCGTGGCATTTGGCACTGCGGAACCGGCACGTTGCTCTTGGGTGGCTTCCGCCGCAGCTGGCACACTTGGCCCTGTTTGGCTGGAAGTTAGCGCCCCTCTGATTGTTGGCAGGCCCCCCCCTGTAGTTGCGTTGCAGCCTGAGCTTTTCGAACCGCCGCTGTACCGCATCGATGTCCATGGAGCCGTCATCTTCCTCGGGACCGCTGAACCCGCCGTCCTCCTGGTGCACGGACCCATTGGGCCCGCTGTCAGGTGAACGTCGGTTGTCACCGTGGCTGTCCTCATATGCAATGACTTCCCTCGCCACATCGGTCATTGTCATTTCTGGCTTGGCGATCAGCTTCTTCCTCAGCCGCTCGTCTTTGAGCCCTATGACGATTTGGTCCCGAATTCGGTCTTCTAAGTCCGGGAACCGACACCGCCGTGCGGCGTGTCTGACCCGGGTTATGAAGTCATTTGCTGGCTCGTCAGGAAGCTGTAGTTTTTGGGCGAAATTTACCCTCCAGAAAAGTTCTGACTTGAGGGGCATGAAGTATTTACTCAGCCCCTCGGTGAGATCGGCGTAGGAGATCGTGGCGATCGGTTCAGGAGTGAAGATTCCCACAGCGGCATCATAGACAGCGGGGCCGCTGAGCCAGAGGAGGGCGGCTGCCTTGGCCTGGTCATCCGTAATCTTCTTAACCACCAGGTATCCTTCTACCTGGCCCAGATGAGATTCCCAACCTTCTGGGTGGTGGGTGTTGAACTCTCGAATGTGGCCATGGTTCGTCATGCTGTCTGTAAGCCGTGGGTGCAGCTGCTTGCGTTGTACGGAAGTTTGGCTTCCGAGTGACTTCAGCGAGTGACTAGCTCGGGCTAAGGGAAAAAATCTCTTCTCCCCTTAGGTAGTGACTTCAGCTTAGGCAAGCAGGCATCCCATCCTCGTCGCCAGTGCTTTAAAGAAGCAGGCGAGACAGCAGGTTAACGATTTAACCTTTTATTACGAACCAGGCAACAACAGAAGAACATGACATCTATTTATACTGGCAGCTGTCAGTAGGTTAGCTAATCAGGGCTGAGCTGGTTCCCGCGCCGTTTGTCTTCTCCAATCGGAACCGGCAGATTTTGACAGCTCGGAGCTGTCAGTGGAGGCGCGTGCAGAACTGTCAGTCGGTTGCGCCTGCGTGGTTCTGTCCGGCAGCTTTTGACAGCTGTCAAAAGCTGCCGCGGTTTTTACCTCAGCCCTGTTAAACTCTATTACAACAATTCCTAATAATGAATACATACAATATGAATTATAAGTGAATACATAACATATTTTATATATGTATACTTATTATTTTTCTTTATTATGTGTTTCTAGAATAAAAATGATGACATTTGGAATTAAAGTGGAATCTGGACAATTTCTCATAGCTCAACACAAATATTCATATGTAGAATTTTAATATGCAAAGTACAGATGAGCTTATGATTCAATAATTAAATCTCTCATTATTGTATTGTTCTAATACCTATTTAAAGTATTAGATGCTAGATGTGCATACTATTTTTCTGGTCATTGGAATATCCTCTTAGCCCCCATATGAATTTTAAAATATTGATATAATTCAGAAAAGCTTGGTATTATTTACAATATGATCCACCTCAAAAGACAAAAAGGTTTTTACAAATACTTTAAAGACTAATATAGATAATAGATACATTTCAGATGTATATGTAGAATATATATGCACAGTAGTAGACATTCAAAACATTATATTAACAAAAATTATGCTGTTCCTGATAAGTAATTTTAACTAATTTTAACATTAAACTGCAAATCCACATTTTGTCTTTCATTGTTATATATCATATTACATATCATATTATGTACAATATACAATATTGATATTGTATACATACTGTATACATATATAAAATATATAAACATATACAAAATAAATGCATGTACAATATTATAAAATATATGATATTATAACATCATTCATATGTTGTAATATCATATAGTCCAAAAAATAAAGCACAATAGTAAACTCAAAAAAATAAACATGCATATATCTTATAAGAAAATGTAAAAAAAATCTGAAACTTGTATTTTTATATTTTATTCCATAATTATATGAAAACCAATGCTTCTGCCTTGTTAAAAAATGAGGGCTCCAATCAGTCAAAGCTATACTGTTCAATATGTCAGAAAATTAAAAGGTGTGCATTACTTTTAATAAGATTAAGTACATAATTTCTAATTTATGTTTTAAGAGTATTCAAATGAGCTCAGAAATCACCTTATATCAATATATTTTTTATAAATCTTCAGTGTAGTATCTTTCATTTTGTGAAGAAATTAAAGACTACATTATTTTCTAAAACTTACTAAATAGAAATATCAGATATTCCAGTTGCAAGAAGACATGAACACCTGGGTGAACTACTATAACAAGTGATTTGGTGAAATACAGGAAATAGTTATATCTAGTCAGGGTAGTTCAGGAAACAGACATGTAGCAGATTCTTGGACTAGTACAGTTGAACAGTCATTTCTCTTTAAATGTAACAATGTTACACAGATTGCCTTCTAAGAAATATATTTTGCCTATAACTGAATATAACTGGACATAGCAAAATGACTTAGTTCCTTGAGTAGTAACAATGTCAGGACCTACTTCACTCACATCTTAAGAAAATAGAACTCTTGGAGACAGTTTTTTCCAAGCAGGAACTTTTACTAAGAAATAGGAGATAGCAGGCATAATAGACAGGATCTGAGGGATTCCCTCACAGATCAATATTTTTAAAGTGTCCACAAGCAAACCCCACCCCAAAGTTCTTCCAGGCAGTTCCAGACCAGCCAAACTCCAGGTGATAAGTCCATTGTGGGAAAGGAAAGATAACATCAATCTGGTTCTGTTTCCAGCATGATCATTCCACAGCTCTTCACACCTCCTTTCAAGAAATCAACAAGATCCCAGAGGTTTGTGTCTCTTCCCCCACCCCTTTTCCTAGTTGCCTGGTAAGGGAGAAAAAGGTCAGAGAGATGCCTAGGATAGAAAGCAATTTGTTACATTGTAATGGATAGCAGACAAGGTGAATAAACAAAAGGTTACATTAGTGGAGGAAGTGAAAGCAATAAAGCCCACATGCCAATTCCCTCTCCCCCTTGGGAATATGGCAGAAGACAGGGGAAAGTGAGATTTGGTTTGAGCTCAGAGGAGATAATTAGAAATGAAATATAAATGGATTCTGACAAACAAATTCTCCTATACTGTTAATCTTTAAAATCTCCTTGCAAATGAATAAACAACCAAAAGAAAATTATCTTTATCTCCCTTAGCCAAGAACTCCATAATAATAATAATAATAATAATAATAATAATAATAATAATAATAATAATAATAATAATAATAATAATAATAATAATAATAATAATAATAATAATAATAATAATAATATAAATAAATAAAGTAAGTCCAAACTACTGTTCTACCATGTAAAGAAAAAAAACCTTAAACTTTTGGAAAAACTGTGGGAAAACCCAGTGGAACATAATAAAACTGCCTCCTGGATCAAAGATATCCAAAAACAAGCAACACAAAACAAAATGGAGAATATTGTAATAACCACTGATATGGTTGCAAAAAGAACTAAAGAGCCTCTTGTTTCGGGTGAAGAAGGAGAGTGCAAAAGTTGGGTTGAAACTTAACATGAAGAAAACCAAGATCATGGCATCTGGCCCTCTCAATTCCTGGCAAATAGATGGGGAAGAAATGGAGGTAGTGACAGATTTTATTTTCCTGGGCTCCAAGATCACTGCAGATGGGGACTGTAGCCAAGAAATTAAAAGACGCTCCTTGGGAGGAAAGCCATGACAAATCTAGACAGCACACTAAAAAGCAGAGACATCACCCTGTCAACAAAAGTGCATATAGTCAAGGCTATGGTCTTCCCAGTTGCAATGTATGGCAGTGAAAGTTGGACCATAAGAAAGGCCGAGCGCCAAAGAATTGAGCCCTTTGAGTTATAGTGCTGGAGAAGATTCCTGCGAGTCCCTTGGACTGCAAGGCAATCAAACCGGTCAGTCCTAGAGGAGATCAACCCTGACTGCTCTTTAGAAGGCCAGATCCTGAAGCTAAAACTCAAATACTTTGGCCACCTAATGAGAAGGAAGGACTCACTGGAGAAGAGCCTAATGCTGGGAAAGATTGAGGGCAAGAGAAGAAGGGGACAACAGAGAGTGAGGTGGCTGGATGGAGTCACTGAAGCAGTAGGCGTGAGCTTAAATGGACTCCAGAAGATGGTAGAGGACAGGAAGTTCTGGAGGAATGTTGTCCATAGGGTCGCAATGGGTCGGACATGACTTTGCAGCTAACAACAACAACAACAACAACATGGTTGCAAAACAAGTAAAGAAGGTCAAGAACTGGAGTGTACCTGGCCTGGACGAGCTGCATGGATACTGGTTGAAACACCTCACCAGCCTCCATCACCGCATGGCCACTCAGTTTGATGAAATGCTTCAAAATACCATAAGTGAAGAATGATTAACAGCTGGTCGAACATACTTGATAATGAAAGACCCTGAAAAGAGCACAGAACCAAGCAATTACTGCCCAATTACTTGTCTGCCAACAATGTTCAAACTTTTTACAAGAATACTGGCAAATTCAGTATTCAGTCATCTGATGGAAAACAATTTGTATCCAGCAGAACAAAAAGGAAATTATAAAAAATCAGGAGGAAAAAAAGATCAGCTGCTCATTGACAAAATGGTACTTAAAAATGCAAAACAATGAAAAACAAATTTAAATATGGCATGGATTGATTACAGGAAAGCATTTGATTCATTACCCCACAGTTCGATTAATGCGTGTCTGGAAAACTTTGGAATCAGCAAAAACATATGTACATTTTTGAAAGCAAATATGCAAAAATGGAAAACAGTCTAACAGGAAATGGGGAGAACATTGGTGAAATCAACATCAGATGAGGAATCTTCCAAGGGGACTCACTTTCACCACTACTGTTCAACATCGCATTAATTCCATTGACAAAAATATTACAAAACACAAAACTGGGATACCACATCTCAAGCCAGCATGGCAAGGTAGTACCAATAGTAATAGGAGCCTTGGGTGCAATCCCAAACAACTGGAGCACCACTTGAACACTTGAATTTGGCATTGACAAATTCGCCATTAGTCAATTACAAAAGGCAGCCTTACTAGGAACTGCTTCCATTCTGCGACGATATCTGTAATACCATCAAACATCCACATCTGCCTACCCCAGGTCCTTGGTAAGGACTCGATAGGTAGACAAAAAGCCAAATCCAGTCTTAACATCTGGCTGACTGTGCGATGATCAATAATAATAATAATATTTCTCATATTTATATCCAACATTGCTGCCTTGATTAATGGTGGGCAAAGATGGGAGATGTTTTTAAGAGTTGAAGAACACAGGTTTTTTTCCAAATAAGGCTTCTCCAAACCTTATACAGCAATATGATTTTTATGTGATAATGGTTGTTTACCAGTAGATTATTTCTAATAAAGAAAATGTACTTCCTATAACCCTGGTGAATAATCTATTTCTTGTTCTGGGGCATCTGAAATTTCCAACCAATTTTCAAAAGCAGCCTCAAATAGTGCGTATAATACTAGTATAATTGGATATAATTAAGACATATGTCAGCAGAGCTTCATTTGACTACTCCAGAGATGGATGGATACAGATGGTGCTGTAGCTTCAGCTGTGCAAATGTACTCCTGGGTACATGCAAAAACTAAATGTTTAGATCAGGGATGACTTTAGGAATACATCCAAATTACAAACCAAAATCTTCAAAGGAACTGTAACAATATTCCACACAGGAAGATTGTCTCTGATATGTTTTGGCATTTATCTGGATTACCTTTCAAGTTGTTTACCCTTTAGCAACCCTTTAGTCACAATAGAAATATAGACACCTATAATGATTTCCTTATTTTTATAATAACTCTTATATAGTTAGGGTTCTCTGGGAAAAAAAAGAATGAATGAGTAATGATGACTGGAGTTATCCAAATCCTTTAAAAGAATTTTTCCCCCAGTCAGGAACAGCTTTTGAAGCAGCCACACAAGCCTGCTTTAATTATTTAAAAAAAGAAAAAAAAGATGCTTTATCAGTCCCATATATTCTCTCAAATTTACTTCCATATACTTATATTTAGACAAACTATACTGTGAATGGCATTTTCAGGCAATTTACTTTTCAATGACAATATACTGTATTTGTGACCACACAATCTTTTGTTCCTGTATTGTTTTAATACAGATAATAAATGCTAACATTCAGCACATATCATTGTTTGTTTGCCTATCTTTCAGAAAATTATAGCCTTGAATTATTTTACATATTGCTTTAACTATTTAAAAGTAAACAGGCTCAATCTACTCCTTAAATACAAGGAATACAAAAATGCTACCATTAATTATCACTCACCTAAGAGTTACCTTGAGGTAAGATGGATGGCCAAATTTTACATATAAATAAAAATAAATACTACCACTTTGATGGTCAAAAAGGACTAAATAACTAGAATTAAATTGCTCATCTTTGAATATGAAGGTCCAAAATAATGATAAAAATTGATAGAAAAATGTTGGAAAAAGAGGCAGATATTGAACCTATTGTTAACATCATATTTTAAAATAATATATATACCTTGGTGGTATATATATTATTGGTGGAGCAGTGGGCTAATGCCTCCTTAAGTAACACCAGCTGCCTGCAATTAGTGCAGGTTCGCATCCCACCAGGCTCAAGGTTGACTCAGCCTTCCATCCTTCCGAGGTAGGTAAAATGAGGACCCAGATTGTTGGGGGCAATAAGCTGACTTTGTAATAATGCCACTTGGGGGGGGGGGCAAAAGCCCTAATAAATAAAAGCCCTAATAAGCAGGCATATACATAGAATGAAGGCTACTGCTAAGCTTGTAAGCCGCCCTTTGGAATATTTGAGAGTGTTAATAGAGTGATACTTTAAGTTTTTAATAATACCACTATAAATAAATGTATAGTATTTATATATTCATATGAGAGAAGTGATTTGTATAAAACTGCCAAAAAAATTGTGTTCTAGAAATCTAATACCAGCAGTAGATCTAAGTAAGTTGGAAACAATCCATTTTAATCTATTCAAATGTTATTTGAGTTGGGGGAATTTTCATTTTGCAATACATATATTTGGAAGTTTTCCTCTGATAGTATCTTAAACTAAGCATTCCTATGAATATTATGCAACATTTACATCATTACTTTTTTTCAAGCCTTTCTTTCAGAAATTATGTCAGCAGTCTTGTTAAATAATCTGAATCTTGATCAGAATTTTTCCTCCATATTTCCTATATGCATTAGAATAACTT
Source organism: Vipera berus (assembly GCF_964194415.1). Classification (NCBI taxonomy): domain Eukaryota; kingdom Metazoa; phylum Chordata; class Lepidosauria; order Squamata; family Viperidae; genus Vipera; species Vipera berus. Next base: position 48,638,113 of record NC_138209.1, on the reverse strand, counting down.
ACCTGTGTATTCCTTATTTTTACAGATCTTTCTAATGTCCTATCACTAAAAATTTTATGCAGTTATATGAAGGAAAATAGACAAAAAGTAGAGCATATATTAATATGAATAATTTCTAAAAGTACAAATGTCTATTAACTTTTTATGAATAGGGCATTTCTACTTTTCCATTGTCACTTTGTTAAAATTGTGGTTGTAGTTAGCTCATTGGAGTTTTATTATTGACTTCACTAATTTAAAATAGACTATATTATTCATCAGAAAAACGTACATTTCTGTCCTTTTTATTTCAAAAGACATTTTGCTTTCATCTGCAAAAATGGTATTGTTAATAAGAAAAGAATGAACAAGCTGCTTCACACTTCAGTGGACTTCTTAACCACTACCATATTGCAATTTATTATGTACTTATAAAATACCATTATTATATCTGAATTATTTAAAAATATTTTTACAAAGAAGATAGGCATGACTTTAGTGAAACTATATTTAACCTCATAAATATTTCTGCATGCATATAGCTGATATAACATACTTTATTACTTCTTTATTTGTACAGATTTATTATGGTGCAGATAAACATATGTATTTCACTTCCATGGCAAAATTTGACCAAATAAATTTATACTTATGGTTATAATTCTAAAATATTTAACATTTAAATTGTATAGTAATTAGTAAGTTGTATCATATTATATAAAATATATTTATGTTTCCTGTGCATTTTGAGCAATAATTGACCCACTATTTGCCCTTTAGATTTTCTTAAAGTAGGCAGATTATACAGCTAAATTATATAACATTAGTTAAAGGTCCATTGAAATCTGGATTGCAGAGGAAACAAATGAACTACTTTGAAGAATCACTAGTATCTCTTCTCCAGGCAGTGCTTAAAAACAAAACTGTTTCTTTTCCTTATAGTTCAGGTCCAGAAGTCAATGCAGTCAACAAAGGACATTTTTTTTAAAAAAAAAGTATTCATGTTTTAAATAATTTCCGATGCTAAGAAACAACGAGACAATCTGATGATTGGGGGATAGGAGTGATGGCCAAGAAAAAAGCTCACAAAGAAAAAACAAAATGCAAAACTACAATAGCTGTATTTTAAATATGGGTTCTGATTTTTAATATCTGCAATCAACATTAATTAGATATTACAAAATGGCAGCATGGTAAAATAATTTTGTTCTGCTCCACTTTCTCTTTTAAAATATAGTCACTAGTGGTATGATATTTTTGTAAAACAATTTTAAATGTTTGTGGATTTTTTTTCCTTTTAAAATATACTGACTTGATTCATTTTACTTATTTGTTAGACTTAAACCCTAAATTTCTTCCAGTGGTCCAAGAACACTTTCACAATGCTCTATGTTTCCCCTATAACAACCTTCAAGGAATTGAGACTTGATAGAGAATTACTGTACTGTACTCTATGTGTGTGGGTCTTTGGTTCTGTGTGTGTGTGTGTGTGTACGTATATGTATATGTATATATAAGTTTTATTAATTTTTAAGAATTACATTCTTTAGTGCTTAGTAAACAACATGTTGTCTGGGTTCAAATATTTGACATATTTGCAACAACATTTATAAGATTATGTGAAGATTCTTTGATTCATCAAAGCATATTGAACAGGGAAGATGTTGGGGGGGGGGAAAGTGAGAATTAAGAAATTAGATGATGGGAATTACCAGAGGGAGTATTTAAAAATTAAACATTTGTTTGAATATGGTTAAAGAAATAGAAAGATTTTGAATATCTTGGTGGAGCAGTGGGCTAATGCCTCCTTAAGTAACACCAGCTGCCTGCAATTAGTGCAGGTTCGCATCCCACCAGGCTCAAGGTTGACTCAGCCTTCCATCCTTCCGAGGTAGGTAAAATGAGGACCCAGGTTGTTGGGGGCAATAAGCTGACTTTGTAATAATGCCGCTGGGGGGGGCGAAAGCCCTAATAAGCAGGCATATACATAGAATGAAGGCTATTGCTAAGCACATTGGTTTGTGCTTAAATTGTAAGCCGCCCTGAGTCTTCGGAGAAGGGCGGGATATAAATGGGATTAAAATAAAAAAATAAATAAATAAATATAAATGAAGATTAGTTTAAGAGGGATGAATCCCTCAAATAATATAGTATGCCTTGTTTCTTTTTTCTTTTCTGAGAATTTTTGTGTTGTAAAGTTAAATTGGAGATGTGTTCATTTATATTTTCAGTTATTTTTAATTTCCTCATGGTTTGAGATCATTGTTGTTTGAATTAGTTGCAACATAGCATACATTTCCTCCTGGAAAGTGTTTGTTTTTTCTTGGTACATTCTTTCTGCAGATCTCTGGTTTTCCATGATAGCTAAAAATCAGGGTTTTCCTTTGTCTGCAGACATCTTTAGAGTCACAGTTAACTAGGTATTTGTAATCCAGAAAGGTCAATTCTTTTTTTTTAGAGTTTATAATCCTCACTTTGTAGAAAGCCCAAGATGTTTTATTTTTATTTTTTTATCACAGGTGTTCTCTGTTATTAAGAGATTGAAGGTCATCAAAATCAAATTTATCTTTTCCTGAGCCTTGCCAATCCCTGTAATAGAGCAGCTGTTGTTGTATATTTTCATCCACCACCAGATGTCAGCACCAATTCTTTCAGTTCTTTTCAGTAACAGACAATTATTTACTTCTATTTTCATGATATGAAAGGAAAATCTTAACAGATTCCACCGATTTCAAACTTATCCAAATTAAGTCTTATATCCTTTTCATTTCAGTATATTTTTGTTCTCCCTGAAAGGTTTAATTCACCACTTCCATTTGCAGGAGGATGGGACAAAGATCCCTCTCCTTCTCACTTTTGGAGGCTTTTTGGTTCTTGGGGTTTTTCTTCTTTTTTCCAAATCAATTTCCAAGTAAAAGAGAGAAAAATCACTGTTCATACCCAGTTCCAAACACATTGTTTACAATCACCTTGAAGTAGTACTTTTGGACTTCAGTTTCTTGAAGCTTGGGCTAGACTTAGACGTTAAGCTACCTTCTTCTCCTGCTGGTTTCTGCAGGGCTTTTCCAAAACTGATCAGATTGACCACCATCTCTCTGCATTGGCGGGACTTCCTCTTTCTATGTTGCCCCTACAGGGAAACTTCAGGCCCATTTAGGGTCCCCTGGCAGGCAGAAATCAGCCATAGGGCATGAAGCCCTGCAATACCTCAGCTGCTGCACTACTGCACAAAACCAGAAGTCCCTCCTATTTTCTTATATATTTTTTCTATTCTTTCTTTCTTTGCTTTCTTTCCTGTTCTTGGTCTTTTCTTTTTTTTTTTTTTTAAAGATATGAGAAATGTAAAAGTGTTGGGATGGTCTGTATGAGGAAAAAGACTTAAATACTTAAGTGTCATCAATTTTGAGAAAATCTTAACCAGTAAGAATGTTTTGAATATGGTGGGGAAAAGAAATTTAAATAGGAATTTTCTAAACAGGATCTATCATGAGACAGTCAAGATGATCAGTTAGAAAAGAAGCTTTATATTGATATGGTTATTATTTGAAAAAACATTAGAAATGTATATATTTAATTGTCATTCATTTAAATAATAAGGTTTGTTTTAATTCAAGGTTGGCAAAAGAGAAAATCAAGCAAAGCCAGTGTATGGACTATAGAATTAAACTAATTGTTAGAATGTTTTTAAATAATAATTTGACTAGATTAGTTACTCTTGACTTATTTGGCCTACCTCAAAAGTTTGTTTTGAAGATAAAAATAAGACAAACTACCCTTTCTACACTAATGAAAAATTCAAAGTATGTCACAATTGTCTTTTACAATAAATAATTATTGGGGGGAGGGGGAGAAGCTGGTGTCCACCATTTCTTCTGAAGTTATGATGCTCCAGAAGATTTCTAGGGGAAAAAAGATGTGCTTTTCTTCAATTCTTCATTCATCAATGTCTATGATTTGGCATCTTAGAGCTGGGCAAGATGTAGGTTTTAAAAACTGACTAAAAGAAGATTGTATTTAATTGAAGCTGTAGCAAATATTTAGTGCTAACAATTTAAAAGGGCCATCAAACTTTCTATTTCCCATTTGTAAAGAATATACAACTTTTCTCCTATAAATTTTCTTTATAGTTTGATTTTACTTTTCAAAAAAACATAGGCCTCTGTTTATGAAATAGTGTGAAAAGATCCCTGACAATTTGCTACAGACTCATTAAAGGTGAAATATGATAAACTATTTTCAAAATTTTCCCTTTCTAGATCTTACTTGTTTCTAAGTGATTACACATTAATCTTCTTCCAAAGTTGCAGGAAATTTCTGGTTTGAAAATTACATAACACATGTTTATTCTTTGAAAAGACGAATGATTTTTTTCAGCTGAATTATGATACTCCATAGCTTTATTTCTAATGCCTGGCAACAGATCTTTTTTTTACCCTAACAGACAGAAATTTATTATTTTTCTTTGTTATTTGTGTGTTCCCAGTTGTTTTCTTTGTTCTACACCCTCAAATATCTCTTTACAGTACATGGCATTCCCTTTTCATTACTATGGTAATAAATTATGATAACATTTGGCTAGATACTGTCCATCTTCCCTGCTGCTTCATCAGCTTGATAATTATACCAAAAAGTATGTCTTGTCTGAGACTGCAACTTCATTAACATAACATTTGCACTCAGCATCACTGCAGCTAAACTTTTCATTGTATAAAATGTATAATGGATTGTTGTGATGGAATCATTACTAATCATAATCATATTTTTCTATTTTGTCTTTGGCCAATTTATACAATAATGTTTAGTTATATGCAAAACTGGGTAAAATTTATTTTCAATATTAATCTTCTTCCTATATAGTCCTATGGCAAAAATAAAGTCAATGTTTCATAAGGATTTGCAAACCTATTTCCAAAGACCATAAAACTACAGTATCAAAGCAGCTATTTAAAAACAAGAAAAAATGAAGTTAAACGAAGATGGACAATTTCAAAATTCAATTTATAGTTGCTAGTTTCCTATCCCTAACAAATGTTCCCTGAAAATTTGAATGATGCCACCACATTTCAACTTAATTTTTTTTGTAAATAAAGATAAATCAGTTATGAGAGGATGAATTTTCCTCAGATTTTATCAGAAAATTTAAGGAGGTTAAAAATAGATAACTTGATCCAATTTGCACATCAGCCCAAGAGGTTACTTGAAATCCTTTAAACATAGTATTCCTTAAGTATGTCCAACTATGTATGTCCCCATGTTATATCCAAAGCATGGAAAATTATATGACCTATAAATAGGTCAAGCTCAGTAGGAATTAAGTTCTATAAGGATTCCTCCCTCATGCCTTATAATTTCTCTTTATCGGTTCTCCAGTGAAAGGCTGTCACTAGCCCAACAATTAACATAACTTTTAATGTATCCTTCAGTTAGTTACTGATGTTTTCATTTTTGTGGCATTTGCATGGAATATTTTTAAAATTTGTGTCAGAACCACCAAAATGTGACATTATTTTATTTCTATGGGACAGCATATTTCAGAAGCAATTGCTCCTAAGGTGATTTGGGATAGGTTACAGTACTAATCTCACAGCTGTCTCTCTTACTAGCAGAACTCATAAATCATATGGTGTGTAATAAGAGGAGCAAGTTGGAGAGGTTAGAAATCTTAAGAAAACTGTGACAGAAGTGATAGATGATATGAAGTGACTTCATACTGAAGATTTTTGTTTTTTTTTTATAAAAAAGAACATGTTGCATTTGATATAAGATCTTTTAGCATTTTCTCCCCTTTTCAGTATCAACTGTGGGAACTACATAACATTACTACAGTCAGTACTAAAGTATACATTTAGTACTTACTGTAAATAACTTAACAATGAGAAGAAAATAGATAAAAATGAGAAGAAAACATATTGAAACTTGTCTATTAATCTTGACTGCTCCAACGCTTACTTTTGAATATTAACAGAGATGATTGACCTATGCAAAATCACACTACAGTTAAATACTTTGAGAAAAACATCATAGAACAAATGAAATAAGTTTATTTGAGATATTTAGCAGACATACCTGAGTAGATTTATCTAAATATATCTTTTTTCTTAGTTTGATTACTAAACAGAGAATAACATAGCAAGTGAGTTAATATATTATATCAGTCATATAAAATACATAATATTGGCAATAAACTGAGGCCAGCAGGAGCAGCTACAGGTTTAATGGGGCCCTGGACAAAGTGTCTTCTATAGTAAGCCTCCCCAAACTTACCATAATGTAGGGCACAGGTGTCAAACTTGCCACATCACGTGATGTGTTGTGATGTATCACAACTTTTTTTTCATTGGTGGAGCTGGGGTGGGCATGATGCAAATGGCCCACAGGCCAGCAGTTTGACACCCCTGATTAGGGGGTAGCAGATGAGGGAGGGAGGCGAGTAGCAAAGTGGTTTGACAAAAATGCAGCTATATCTATCCTATAATCTTCAGCTATCCTACTGTTTTGTTTATAGCACTGGGAAATTATCTTTGTGCATGTATGTGTGCACAGAAGACTGTGGTAGACCCTGCTTGCTGATGCAGAGCTTGGAAAGCTTTGTAAGTTCCAGACTTGACTTAACTGTGTTTTCTCCATTACCTTCACTGCCTTTTACTTAGTCCTAGCTCTAAATCATTGAAAGGGACACTTCAGCTACCATCATCACTGACATTAGAACTACAGTGGGTTCTCAATAGGGCTTGCTGTTAAGCTTGGGAATAACCAAACTATTTTCCAACTGTTTAGGAGAATAGCTTGGTTAGCCCAGCCCAGGCTTAAAACAAGCGTAAAGGGATTTACCCTTTAGTAGTTTGGGAAATTACCTCCTGAGAAGCTTAAAGAAATGGTTTGTTTGCAGTTGTGCAAGAAAATAAGCAAATAAATCATTCCTTTCCTAGCTATTATATATATGGATTAATCTTGTTGTAGTGCCTCAGTATAATTTCTATATTATCAAGATAATTTCTAGTTATGCAAATCACATATCGCTTGAGAAATATTTAGTCATCCCTTATGCTTTTCTGTTTTGAGTCCAAATGCCTTTATACCTTCCCAATTCTTGGGATTGGTTGGCTTTTCCTGTAGGTAATATATTGTCATAATGAATACCCTATGCTTTATACAATGTATATTCTCTCTCTCTCTCTCTCTCTCTGTCTCTTTCCACTTGTGTGTGTGTGGGGAGAGAATTACCAATGAATTAACATGACGTCTGATTTTTATTTTTTTAATTGAGTGCTTTTTCTTTTACTCTAACATGTCCTCAATATTTCAATGTTAAAAATTAACATGTTTCTCATATAAAGGATTCCTATTGTTTTCTCTGTAACTATTATGTTTAGTTAATGGTTTTTCAATGCTTTAACTATTCCCTGAACTATCGTTTAGGAGCCAAGCTGACTACTGTTATTTGTTGAAGAACTCCTATAAAACCATGCTTGCCTTACAAATGACATGTACCAGTATATGAAAAATGATGTGCTATCGTATAGATCAATCATTTCACAACTATAAAGGAACATTTATTTGACCTTGTCATAGTCCACTCTATCTGTGGGAGAGCAGAATATGTCCCCAAGGTCTTGCCTTGTGAAATCAGAACAAGCCTTGCCACTCTCTCATCCTCTGGCCAAGCAGAGACAATCCTCTCAAATATTGTAAAGAACATTTCTGCATTCTCATCTTCTAAGATTTTGAATACTTTTATGCTAGGCAGCTTTGGATAATTGGAGACACTACTTAATGTTTTTAGTCTAGGCAAGGTCTGTAGTAATCCAAACAAAGGTGCAAATTAGCTATGATTGTTATGATTGTATTTTTCCAATATCTGTGAGTTTCTTTATTAAAGCAAAGCAAAGTTACACTCCTCAAACACATTCACAAGAACACACTGTACTCACCATGCCTTCAAAATGACTGTTATACAAACAGTTGTGTTGGAAGAAGTCAGTTTAGATTCCAAAGTTTTTTTTATTCCTTCTTAGTTCTATCTCTTTTTATATGCACCATTCAAGTCCAGACCATGGGGCTAAAGACTTTTTCCTTTTTTGAATTTATCTTGCATAATGTTCATTTCATGACCTTCAAGACATGGAATAAAAAAATAACTGAATTAGTTGTACTTTCATCTTTACTGTATCACCTTTCTTCATTCTAGCACCTTTTGCAGTTGCTGCTTCTCGCATGCTGTCTGCCATGGATAGTTTTTCTTTTAGACTTGCTACATATTGCAGCAGAAGCTCCTTAATATATTTGGCCCAATTATTTCAGCCTAGATATATTACAATTATTATTAGAGTCTGGTTTGCTATCTTTGGGGATGTAACTTTCTCATGCATGCCACAAGATGTGTTCTGCTTACATTAGAGTGTTTGAAACTACCCAGGCACAGAGAAGTAAAAATTTATACTAGAAAAGCTTTTGAATAATTGATCTGCTCTTGCGTACATTTAGATTTTTCTGGTGTTCAGCTAATAGTTACAGGTAATTATCCAGTAACACCTGTTCAGTGACTATTTCTGAAATCATATAGTTGTCACATTTTATAATAATCAATCTCTAAATCATTGATCAGATAATTTGCATCAGGTCACCAAAAGCAAAGTAGGATACTTCTTTAAAAATGTGTCTCTTTAAGAATCAGAAATAGTTATTTCTGAAAAAATGGAAATCTAATAGGTACTAGTATGGAATATGTAGGTGGTCTTCTGTCAATCCATATGAATATGTGTTTTGATCGTCAGAAGCAATTTTTGTCCATTTCAGAGGGAACTGAAGAGATCAGCAAATCCATGCAAGTCTATATAACATGAATGTCACAGCTTTTGTCAATTTACAAGTGAAATAAAGCAAAGAACCTTTGAATCACTGATGTGAAAACATTGCCACACCATTTCAAATAAGAAGCTAGACAGGGGAATTAATGTTGACTGGTTCAGCAGTGAAAAGAAAACTTTGCAAACAAAAAGTCTATATGTGAATGAAATGGGCATTCTAATGCCACAAGCTGCACTTTAAAGTCAAAAATGAAACTAGATCACAATGTATTCCATTTATTGTTAAACTTTGCTGCTTCTGCTTCTTCTCCTCTTCTTCCACCATTACTTCTCCTAAATGAAGTCCTTGCTTCCCTTTTCTCCTTTTCTTACCTTTTCATGTGAAACATCTTCCCCTTTTTATAAATTCTAAATCATCATAACCAGTGATAATCCCTGGTTATATTGATAGTCATATTGGCCAAGCAGGATCAGACTTACTTAGTATTTGGATGAGAAACTGCCAGGTCATCCCTCATATGATTATCAAATGTGTGTAAAAGTTTTTTTTAAAAAAAAAATCATGTGCACTTTTTCTTTTAAGGTATTTTTATGCAGGGTAGCAGAATTAAATATGATATTTCTTCTACCCTTTAATTTCTGATTTCTGGCTTTCTCCCCAAAAAGCTGATCACCTGAAGTCTGTCCCTGAAGATTAATTTGAGATAAGTTGTATTGAGCTTAGAAAAAAATACTCCACCTCAATATGCAGAGGATCAGGCTGTTAATATTCTTTTTTCTTTTTCCACTCTGTCTCCCTTATTTGATGCCATCTTTAACTTCTGTTGAAAGATTACATGCATGGAGGAATAGAGTTGTTCTTATCAAACAGAAATGGCTTTGTTAAAATGAAGTAATTCAAGTATGCATGTATGCACATGTATAAAGAAAAGATTATGCATAAGGATCTGTTCTCCAAGACAAACCCTTTATGTTTGAAAACCAGTATTATTCACACACATGCACATCCCTTTGTGTTTGTGTTTATAAGTGCCAGTTCTTATAGTTAATAAAATAACTATAGTATACTCACTGTTTTCTGTTCTTGTAATACCTACAAGTAGATATAAATTTGGTTTGTAATATAGAACTATATTCACATATTGCACAACATGCACAGGATTTGAAATACCAAGCTGCTTTGCAGATTTCTATCTTGCTTTGAATTTCTTGGGCAACTGCTACAACATTCAGACAAATATTTACTGCCTGTAAGAATAATGCAATACAGACTCATTCCCTGCTACCAGGTGGTACCAATCTAGAACAAAGAGTGTGATATGATAGGAACAATAAGCAGTCAAGGTTGTTTATTGTATTTATAACTACATGAAACTAAATGAAAAGGGAAAAACATAGATTTTGGTCTTATCCTTAAATAAATACACATGTGTATTCATGTATTTGTTAAATTTATTTGCCACCTATCTTGCCGTGGGTCTACTCTAGGCAGCTTACAATAATAAAAAGGAAGAAAAGGAAAAGAGAGCAAATAGAACAGAAGTAAAATGATAGAACAATAAAATAAATAATGACAAAGGAACACAATAGGAATAATAGCTAAATGTCTATGGAGATTCTCAGTCATCCAGGCCATAGTTATCCCAAAGTTGCTTTTTCACGAGGCAACTGGACTTTCTTGTTTTTCTTTGAAGATGTTTCACTTCTTATCCAAGAAGCTCGAGCTGAAGAAGCTTCTTGGATGAGAAGTGAAACATCTTCAAAGAAAAACAAGAAAGTCCAGTTGCCTGGTGAAAAAGCACCCTTGGAGTAATGAGAATAATATATCAAAAGGGTAACCAAATGTTGTGTAGTGATTTCTTTGCTGGCAATAAGCGAGCCGAGAGGTTGCAAACAGGAACATTGCTTTATTGAGCCAAACAGTAACAGAACTGAAACAGAGGCTTCTGCGCAGCTACTTATATGGTTGGCCACTAGGCGGCGGCCAATAGGTTTAAAGGAACCCATTCTCTATCCAAATCATCCAATGATCTTCTTGGAGACAGCAAGTCTGGCTAGTCAGTGACCGTTACACAGACACACCAATTGAGCAACCTTAAGCAGCATTCAAACAGATACGTGAAACAGTTCAAGTAAAATCCCAATACATTACACCCCTGTACCCTAGAATGTACATACATTATTTAAGAATATAATCTTGTAAATATTGTGGTGGTCTATGCGACCGTTCTGAATGCCTGGGGGATCCAGGCAACTTCCAGTCTACCAGCTTGCCTGCCAGGCTGGGTAGACCTGGGTTCTTAGGTTCACATGAGTTGGATTGACTCAAGTCCCTTTGGCCGGCCATTGCTGGTTGGCCCAAACCACAGTCCAATGAGGTAACTGTGTCAGCCAAGTTGCTGCTGTGTTCGGGTTGACTTTCCCCATCTGGAGACCCATGTTGCACTCCTGGAATTTGTCCTTCTACAACCACCTCCCTGTTGTACTGACTGATTGAATCCTCAGAGCCTGTGAACTGCCCTGTTTGACTGCCGGTTTCTGACTCTAATTGCAGACCTGTCATGAGGTCCTTGTTTAGTGGCCATTCTGCAAAGTGCTTCCGCAGCTGATCAATATGGCAGCGAACGACTTGCCCACCATCTAGAGCTATTTCGTAAGAAAGAGGTCTGGAAATTTTGACAATTTTACCCAGCACCCACAAGTTCCCATGCCCATAGTTCCGGGCCCACACCCCATCACCCATTTTCAACCCCCTTGGAGCCTTTGAGCATGCGGTGTCTGCTGCCACCCTGTCAGGATGCAACCTGTCCAGTTTTGTGATTAGTTTTCTTCCCCAGCGAAGCTCTGCTGGGCTCTTGCCTGTTGCTGTACAAGGCGTAGTGTGCTGGCAAAGCAAAAAATCAGCCAGCTTATGGTGCCAATCCCCGGTCACAATGCACTTGAGTGACTCTTTTGTCGTGGGCACCATATGTTCGGCCTGCCTGTTAGCTGAGGGGTGAAAAGGAGCTGATGTTGCATGCCTTATGAGGTTAGTCCTCAAGAAGGCTTGAAATTCTGCCACTGTGAACTGGGCCCCATTGACTGAGACTATGATGTCCGATAGCCCTTGTGTGGCGAAAAGCTTTCTAAGCACCTGGATGGTCCTAGCAGTAGTCATAGTTGAAATAGGAATTACTTCCAACCATTTAGAGTGGTTGTCGACCACTATCAAAAACAGCTGTCCCTGAAAGTGCCCACTGAGGTCAATGTGAATCCTTGACCACAATGTATGAGTCTCCTCCCATTGGTGGACAGGGGCCTGCAGCATCTCAGGTCTGTACTGTTGACATGTGTAACACCCATGTACTTGGGCCTTGATACCCTTATCTAACCCTGGCCACCATAGGTAGCTCCGGGCCAATGCCTTCATCCAGACTATGCCCAGATGGCCATCATGCAGAGACTGAAGCACATGGTGCCTTAATGAACTGGGGACAATAACCCTACTCCCCCATAAGATGCAGCCTTTGTGAGCTGAAAGCTTGTGTCTATGTGTGAAATAGTTCTGGAACTCTGGCCCAGGTCTATTTTCAAGCCACCTGGTGTAAATCCATGACAAAACTCTACTTAAAACTTTGTCTGCAGCAGTTTCTGCAGCCACATCCCCAGCATGGAGGGGAAACTCAGGCAAATCCTGAATTGCCAAGATGTGAGCTGCTGCAGCCAGATCTGGCTCTACCTGTGACAATGGCAACCTGCTAAGGCCATCTGCGTGGCCCATGTTTTTGCTGGGTTTGTGAACCAGCCTGTAGCTGTAGGTTGACATAAAAATGAACCATCTTAACATTCTAGTATTTGAGACAGTATTTGAGGCGTCTGCCTATCTGTAGTAAATAAACCCAGCAGTGGCTTGTGGTCTGTGAAGACCGTGAATTCCCTGCCAAACAAGTAATCATGGAATTTCTTCATGCTGGCCACAATGGCGAAGGCCTCTTTGTCAAACTGAGCATAATTGTGCTTAGCTGAGGACAATGCCCTTGAATAATAGGCAATGGGGATTTGAGTCCCATCACTAGACAAGTGGCTTAGTACAGCCCCCACCCCATAAGGGGATGCATCACATGCAATGCATACAGGCAATGTTTCATTAAAGTGTGTAAGCACTGAATTGGAGGACAGTAGTGATTTTACTGCCTTAAAACTATTTTCGTGAACCTTGGTCCACTTCCATGGGGAGTTTTTGTCTAAGAGCCAGTGTAATGGCTCTGCCACTGTAGCCTTGTTAGGAACGCATGTTAAAAATTAAGAAGACCCAGGAATGCCTGAAGCTTTCCCTTTGACCTGGGGCTTGGTGCTAGCTGAATTGCCTTCAGCTTGGACTCTGCAGGGTGGATGCCCTTGGCATCAATACAGAATCCCAGGAACTCAGTGGAAGGAACCCCAATTTTACACTTGTCCCTTTTCAGTTTGAGTTCCACTGCAGAACCATTAAAGGATGGCTTTGAGCCTCCTTGCAAACACCTCAGTGGACCCACCAGCGATGAGCACATCATCAAAATAGGGGCAAACCCCCAGAATACCCTTGAGCATATGCTCCATAACTCCCTGGAAGATTCCTGGGGCTACGCTAACCCTGAATTTAAGATGTTTGAGTTTAAAAGCCCCCATGTGTGTCACAATTGTTTGTGCAGCCACTGTGGCCTTGTCCACAGGTAACTGCTGATAGGTCTGTGCCAAATTTAACTTAGCAAACATGGTACCTCCTTGCAGAGATGCCAAAATGTGGCTAAGAACTGGCACTGGGTATGTGTGCTTCTGTAGTGCCTGATTAATGGTGCACTTGTAATCAGTGCAAATCCTGACTTCCCTGTTGGCCTTAAGTGGCGTGACAATGGGAGTTTCCCACTCAACCTCATCTATAGGCTGTAGTACCCCCTGACTGACTAGCTTGTCCAGCTCTGCATCAATTTTGTGTTTTAGTGCAAATGGCACTCCATGAGGCTTGATCCTAATAGGAGTTATAGTAGGATCAAGCTTAAAGGCTATCAGCGGGCCCTTGTACTCTCCCAGGCTCATGTCAAAAACATCTGCAAATTCCTCGCATACTGATGCCAAGTTCGCCGCTTGTGTGCAGGGCATCCCGGTTACTTGAATACCCAGTGCATCAAACCAATCAAGCCCTATTAAGCTCATTCTCTGGCCCTCTACCACAATCACATCTAGGGCCCCCGAAAACCCCTTGAATTTGACGGCCAGTGTGGCCTTGTCTTTGATGGCTACTCGGGAATTCTGGAAGTCAGTAAGGATAATGTCAAATAGCTTAAGCTTGGCCCATCTCTTGCTGTGGTTGTACACGAACCAGAAAGTCTCCAGGGAAATAATGGATACAGTTGAACCAGTGTCCAGTTCCAACCTGCAAGGAATGCCTTGCAGCTTGACTTGAAGCCGAAGTTTTGGGGGCGGTGAGCTCCAGTGCGGCAAATGCTCTGACAACTGGAGCAGAACCCTACTCTATGCTGTCCCAGGGCCTCGGTACCTCTCCTGATCAGATCATCTGATTGGCGGTCCTTCTGGTGACATCTACAGACTGCTGTGATGTGGCTGGTTTTCCTGCAGGCCCGACACATGGCTGTCTGGAACCGGCAGTCCGCTCATTGGTGGCGGCTGCCACAGCCCAAACACTGAAGAAAGGGAACTGCCTTGTAAGGGGGCTTCAGTTCCTTGTTGTGGTGCCGTTGGACCTTGTCGACTTCATGGTCAGAGTCAACGTCTTCTGAATGCTCGGCGTCCTCGTGGTAGACGGTTTCCTCATGAGGAGTGATTTTGGCAGGCCGCAACACCTTTACGGCCCCGCCAGCAGCTTCATCCACCATGACCTCTTTTAAGGCTTCTTGGAGTGAGACAGTCTCTTTTGCAAAATGTTTTTGTTGTAACTCTCTGCTCCTGAGTCCATAGATGAGTCGGTTGCAAAGCCTTTCTTCCAAGTCCGAAAATTGACACAGGTACAAATCTTGTCTCAATACCGCGATGAATTCTGTGGCCGTCTCACAGGGTTGTTGAACTTGTTGTTCAAAGGCATGCCTCCACATTATCACCAACAGCTTCAGTTGGAAATGGTTGCCAAGCCAGGTCTGTGTACATAATGGACTTCAGCTGTGCCGGTGCGACTAAGTTTTCCACAATGTCAAACATTGCAGACCCACAGACACAGAGAAGTGTTGCAGCCTTCAGGCCATCTGCGGCAACTTGGTTGGCTCAGAGGTAGTTCTCTATTCTTGAAATGTAGGATGACCATCTCTCTGGGTGAGTGATGTCAAATTCCTCGAGCTTTCCAACTTTCACCATGGTGGAAGTCTTTGAGGCTCATGTCTTGTGTTACCTCGTGCTGCTTCTCTTTGTAAGCCCTGGGACTGGTCCGCAGGGCGGGGTGGTCGCTAGCGTGGCTTGCTAGGCCAACTGGGGGGGGGACATGGCACCTTCCAGGCGCTTTGCTGGCCTCACCCTGTAATGACTTTCAGCTCTTTTGGAAAAGCAGCATCCCATCCTCATTACCAGTGTTGTGTAGTGAGTTCTTTGCTGGCAATATGGGAGATGAGAGGTTGCAAACAGGAACATTATTTTATTGAGGCAAACAGTAACAGAACTGAAACAGAGGCTTCTGCGCAGCTACTTATACGGTTGGCCACTAGGTGGCAGCCAATAGGTTTAAAGGAACCCATTCCCACCCCAAATCATCCAATGATCTTCTTGGAGACAGCAAGTCTGGCTAGTCAGTGACTATTACACAGACACACCAATTGAGCAACCTTAAGCAGCATTCAAACAGACACATGAAACAGTTCAAGTAAAATCCCAATACATTGCACCAAACAGATGAGTGGAGACCAGAGAGCAAGGGGAGGGGAAATATAGTCTACCATCAATCTAACAGCAACCTTCAGTCTGGAACTTCCCCATTTGGTCCCTAGGCCAACCAGCATAGCCAGGTCTTCAGGGTCTTGCATAAGGACAGGAGATGGGGGCAGATGTTACTTTAGAAGGTAAGATGTTCCAAAGGGTGTATGCTGCAGCAGAAAAAGCTCTTCTTCCAGATTATAATAGTCAGAATTATTTGATCAATGGTATCCAAAATAGGCCATCTCTGCTGGCACAAGTAGGACAGGTTTGTCAGAGTGGGATGAGGAAGTTCAACAGGTATGGACTTATACTATTAAGGACTTTAAATGTCATAACCAACAGCTTGAACTGCACTCAGAAGCAGACTGGTAGCAGGTGAAGTTCGCGGAGCAGAGGTATAATATGGGCATACTAGGAGCTCCAAAGACTGTTCTCATTGTTGAACTTCACACCAGCTTGAAGCTTCTGAATGGACTTCAAGGATAGCCTTGTGTATAAAGCACATATGTACACAAGAAATTCCATCAGAACACTGCATACAGGTATATTTCTAAAATGTTGCATTCTAGAAATGAAACATAGAACCATTCACAAATATTTAACATAGATTTCTTGTATATTAGTTTACATAATCTGCAAAAGGCTTCACTTTCCTTAAATTAAAAATGGCATTTGGCTTATGTCATGTTGTTTTGTAGTATAATGTTGCTTTGTATGACTATGTTATTTGGAATAATATGCAATAGTAGTATTGTTTATGTTATTTATCACATTCATATCCATTGCAATTGATGAAATACTTTGTAGTTACAGTAATTAAGAATAGATAAAAAAGCAGATTAAAAATTAAAACATCCATGGTAAGGCTAAAATTGCAATGAAGACCATAAAACTTTAAATATAAAATTATATTACAATACCAAGCATGTTAACATCTACCTTCCAGAGTAGCTCACTTTTCCAAAGTTCCCAGGAGTCTGTTCCATAGTATAGGCACTGCCACAAAAAAGCAATCCTTACAAGGCTTGCACCACAGACTTCACAGAAGTATTTTTAGTTAATATTCTTTCAGCTACAGAAAGAAACATATGCCCCTTTGAACGTGATGTGTTTTTCCAATCTAATTGCAAAAATTCTTTGCATGAGATCAATTTAGATCTCTAGAAAAAGCAGTCTTTCCTTTGCCCCAAAATCTTCTGAGCAGGGAAGGAGAGAAGGAAGAAAAGTAGTAGCAGATAGAAATGAGTGATCTGGCCACAGTTGGCATTGATACTGCCCATTACTATAGAGAATGTGTTTATCAAAGAAAAGATTCCTTTTCTTTGAACAACATGAAATATTGTGTTGTGAGTTTTTGTTTGCCACTGCATTTTATTGTTTATTCTGTGCCCTAGCTCTAATAATTGAAATTTATCAATCTTGGGAATGCATTATATAGTCAAGTAAAAAAGCTAATATTATATTATTAAATATATATGCCATCTCTGAGCCAAGGAAAAATCCCCCAAATTTTTGAGGAACTGTAAAGAAAGGCCTGAGGGAGCAGCAGTTTGAGGATCTCACTGCTTTATGACAAAAACAGTAGAGAGGCATTGTGCCATACGAACCACCCATTTGAGGCATGTGTGTATTATCATGATAAATATGGAAACAAATGTGAGAATGCACCTTTGCAAAGCAGTTTTCCTTCATCAATATGACTGTCTCTTGCCCTCAGAAATTTCTGTTTATTTCATATTCACTAAACATAACTAGCTACAGGAGCAAAAGCAGGAAAAAAATATCTGGCCTTGTTATTTACCCTATGTTATGGCACAAAATGTAATTAACAGATTTTATACTTGAAGCATTAACTTGGGTCAATAGTGGTTCCTGTAATGTACGTGATAAACTTATAGCCCTTCCATTAAGGGCCACTGTACTGTTCAGTTTTCTGTACCAGAAGAAATAAAGAATCACTTCTTTTTAGATGTACATAAAAGTGATTCCTCTGGAATATACTTCATTATTATGGGAAGATCCATGTTAGACATGAAAGATCAGGTCCACACATGAGTCCAATTAAACTGATTAATTGCTAATCATATCTATGCACAAAGAATCTTCTCAAGATTGCATGGAATAATGTTAGCATTCTTGGGATAAAACTGAGCTTAGATTGAGCTTTAATTGCGCTTTTGTAGACTTCAGCTCAGCATTCAATACCAACATTCCAGAAATTCTTCTCTCTAAACTGACTCTGTTAGCTGTGCCTGACCACAGTTGTAGGTGGATTATAAGCTTTCTAACAGATAGAAAGCAGCAGGTGAAGCTAGGTAAAATGACATTAAATACCTGTTCAATTAGCACAGGTGCCCCTCAGGGCTCTCTCCATCCCTCTTTTCTCTATACCAGCGGTGTCAAACTGCCGACTTGCAGGCCGGATGCATATAGTGAAACCATGCCCACCCCATTGCTGGCAATGGCAAAAAAGTCACAATACATCGCAACATGTCACGTGATGTTGCAAGTTTGACACTCCTGCTCTATACCAATGACTGCATCTCAAAGAATCCTTCTGTAAAAGTACTGAAGTTTTCAGATGATATAACAGTCATTGGTCTCATCTGACATGGTGATGAATTACTAGCCATTTAGTGCAGCTGGAACAATCTAGAACTGAAAACACTTAAAACTCTAAAGATGATAAAAGATTTTAGGAGAAGCCCTTCTACCACCAGTTCACTATTAGTCAACACAATAATCTCCAGAACTTGAAAGGGACATCTAATATTAGAACCGTCCTGTGCCAATTCAAAAAGCCCAAGGAGCTGCTGATACAGTTCTACAGAGGAATTATTGAGTCTGTAATTTGAACTTCTATAACTGTCTGGTTTGGTACAGCATCCAAACAAATAGGTACAGACTTCAATGGATAATTAGGACTGGAAAAAAATTGCAACCAACCTGCCTTTCCATTCAATAATTCCCTATCTATATGCTCTCAGAGAAATAGCTGTCCTCTATTTTCAGAGCAAATTGCTTGACTGGTAATGAGGTCACATGGTCTTGTGTGGAAAGGCCTTTGATTGGGCCATTGAATGCTCATGGTGTCCAAACTGCTCATTGAAATTGCTGGAAATCTTTAATAAATTTCAAAGAAGCAGTTGTATCCAGGAATGATATCAAGAGATCACCATTACCAGTTTGCAAGCTACAATAAGAGTTTATGGGTGGAAAAGGGAAGGAGAGTATAAGTTGTGAACTTTAACATCCAATTCCCATAGCCTCCATCTCTAGAACAGACATGTCAAACTTGCGACGTCATGTGGCGTTGTGCAATGTATCGGGACAGTTTTGTAATTGCCAGCAATGGGGTGGGCGCGGCTTCTGGATTACGTGTCCAGCCCGCGGGCCAGCAGTTTGACACCCCTGCTCTAGAACATAGAGCATAGAATATTAGAGTTGGAAGGGACCTTGTAGGTCTTCTATGTCAGGGAAATAAATCAATAATTCCCTATCAGAGGGCGATGAACAGTGGTTCATTTGATGCATGGTAAACATCAGGTAAAAATAAAGAAATCTGAGGCATATTCCACTGTATATAAAACTTTAATTAGAAAACAAAGAAAAAACCTAACTGACTACATCCTCTCATCAGACAGAATCAAAGAGAAGAGAAAAAGTAAAGAAAAAAAACTTTTGTAGACATGCGCTTAATAGCAAAAAAACAGATTGAAACCATAACATGGCTGGACATGTGACAATCCCCTTGGTTACATTGATAAGATTACTATGCAGCTGGCAGAAAAAACAGAGTGAGACATGCGTAGCTGACAAACACTTTAAAAAAACCGCAGTGACATTCTAGTCCAACCACTTGCTGAAGAAGGAGATCTTATATCATTAAAAAGAAATGGTTGTCCATTTTTTTTGAAAGCCACCAGTGATGGAGCACCCACAACTTCTATTCCATTGGTTGATTGCTGTCACCATTAGGAATTTTCTCTTTAGTTCTAGGTTGCTTCTCTCCTTGATTAGTTTCCATCCATTATTTCCTGTCTTGCCTTTTGGTGCTTTGGAAAATAGTTTGACCCTTTATCTTAGTAGGAGCCCCTCAGATAATGGAATATTGCTATCATATTTTCCCTAGTCCTTCTTTTCATTAGACTGAATGGACCCAATTCCTATAACTGTTCTTTGTATGTTTTAGCCTCCAGCCCCCTAATCATTCTTGTTGCTCTTTTCTGCATTTGTTCCAGAACGTCAGCATCTTTTTCATATAGCAGTGACCAGAACTGTGTGCACTATTCTAAGTGTGGTCTTACTAAATCTTTGTGAAGTGGTACTAGAACTTCACGTGATCTTGATTCTATCTCTCTATTAATGCAATCTAGATTGCATTGGGTTTTTGGGCTGCTGCCCCACACTGTTGGCTCATATTTAAGTGATTGTCCACTAGGACTCCAAGATCCCTCTCGCGGTTACTGGTATTAAGTTAATTTTCACCTAGTCTGTATCTATACAGTTGTTTTTCTTGCTTAAGTGTAAAACCTTACTTTTATCTACATTGAATTTCATTTTGTTAGATAGGGCTAACAAAATTAACTAACTCTAATTATTTACAATTTCATTTGCTGCAATTTTACCTTGTAGCACTTGATGGATTACATCCTAGACTTCTGAATGAGCTGGCGGATGTTATCTCAGAAACACTGTACCATTTTTAAAAACTTCTGGAGCACTGGGAACTACCAGAGGATTGGAAAAGAGTGGATGTGGTTCCTATCTTCAAAAAAGAAAAAGAAAAAAACTCCAGCAAACTACAGATCAATCAGTGTAATATCAATACTTGGAAAGATATTGGAAAAAATGATAAAAAACAGATCTGCAACCATCTAGAAACAAATAAAGTTATAACTAGAAGCCAGCATGGGTTGGTTAAAAACAGATCATGCCAAACCAATCTTATTTCATTCTTTGACAAAGTGACTAAATTAATAGACCAGTAAAATCCTGTTGACATAGTATACTTAGACTTAGCAACTAGAACAGTTTGCCTCTCTGAAGTTGTAGGTGCTTCATCACTGGAGGTTTTTAAGAAAAGATTGGACAGCCACCTGTCTAAAATGGTACAAGCTCTCCTGCTTGAGCAGGGAGTTGGACTAGAGGACCTCTAAGGTACCTTTCAGGTCCATTCTCTTTCAAGAATTTCACTTGAACACCCAACAATGTTGGGTGTCTGTGAAAATAAAATAAAATAAAATGATGCAATAGATCTGGGTGAAAATAATTTAATATTGTTTTATCCAATGAAAGATCCATGCAGGGAATTTAAGTTTAAAGTTTACTTATGAACGAAAACGCTAGAATGTGTGTCAGAAATTATAAGCTGGTCTTACTGAGGCTTTTGAAAACAGGAATCTCTAGGCTAGTAATAGTTGTGTTATACTCCAGTGTGTATTGATAATGGAAGAATCAGATATCTTTTTCAGGGAAAATTTTGATTTTAATTTTTGTATTGATAAAGGGATGAAAATATGTATGACCACAGTGGAAATATATTATAGATAAGAATATATATGTACTTTTCTATTCAGATTATTCTGGGTTGTAGCTTGAGCATCCATATAATTCATGAAGAGTATATGTATGAAGAATAAAAAAGATTGACTTGAAATGACCAAAGCAATTTAGCTGGACAATAAAAATGGAATGAATACTTTCCAACTATACGTAGTGTGAATGGTGAAAAACCGGAGCAAGTAGATGAAATTGTATGCTCTGTGTGAATTTGTATGAAAAAATGTATAGAGAAATATTAAGATGTGAAAATTCTGATGTAAAAGGTACAGGCAACATAGGAAGTAGGTGACCTGTTGCAATAAATTAATATTTGTTGAAATATGTGAAAATAGCTTTATATAAGAACATGCTTCTATCTGTTATATGGAAATGAGGGTTTGCATGTTAGGAGAAATATAAAATAAGTGATAGGCAGTGAAAAGTGGGGTACTTAAAAAGTATGAGATAAAACAAAAAGAGATGTATCAAGAATGAATGTGTGCTGAGTAGTCAAGTCCTCTTCAGGGGACTGGGAAAGAAATGACAAAAGAAATAATAATCATGCAATGATATATGAATTCTATCACATGTTGGGATACAAATATATAAATTTAAAAATTTGCATGATGATATTGTTATATGTATGTTGTCATTTTAGCATCATCACAATCCAAAAGTTGGTAATTGGTATGAAAAAGGAATACTGAGGTGTTTTGGCCGTGGAAAGGAAATGAGAAGAAATCTAATTGCAAAACAAATACTTGAAGAAAAAATAAATGCATTGACGTGGAAGACCAAGAAAATTGTACTTGGATGGAGTTGATGAGATGCTCAGAAAAAAAGAGATGAGAAGTTTAAAGTACATATGGTAATATATGAAATAGTCACCAAAACGTTTCTTTGTAAACTAGAAAAATGTGGGATCGACAGCATCACCACCAGATGGATTTGTGACTGGCTATCAAACCATAATGAATGAGTAGTCGTTAATGTTAGTACATCTACATGGAGGAAAATAAGCAGTGGGATACCACAAGGTTCTGTCTTAGGCCCAGTATTCTTCAATATCTTCATAATGACTTAGATATGGGAATAAAAGGGGAACTCATCAAATTTTCAGATGACACTAAGCTGGCTGGAATAGCCAACAGTCCAGAAGACAAGCTCAGGATCCAAAAAGACCTTGATAGACTTGAACAATGGGCACTATCCAACAACATGAAATTTAATGTGGAGAAAAGCAAGGTTTTATATCTAGGCAGAAAAAATCAAAGGTACAATTACAGATTAGGTTAAACCTGGCTCAAAACCAGTAACTGTGAGAGGGACCTTGGAGTCTTACTGGACAATCATTTAATCATGAGCCAGCAGTGTGCAGTAGCAGCCAAAAAAGCTAAAACAATCCTTGGTTGTATAAACAGAGGCATGGAATCAAAATCATGTGAATATACTAAAGTGGTTGTTGTTGTTTGTTTGTTTGTTTGTTTGTTTGTTTGTTTAGTTTTAGGTTTTTTTTTTAGTTTTTATTGAATTTTTATACCGCCCTTCTCCCGAAGGACTCAGGGCGGTGAACAGGGCATTTGAATAAAAATACAAAAATACAAAAGTTAAAAAAGAATTAAATTATTGCCCAAGTTAAAACAATCAAAATATACAAATATTAAAACCCTAACTCCCCATCAGGCCAGGCCAGCTTGTTCGAATAAATGGGTCTTTAGCCCGCGCCGGAAGGAGCGAAGATCCGGTGCCATCCGGAGCTCAACTGGCAGTTGATTCCACAAAGCCCACAGAGAAGGCCCTCCCCCTGGGGGCCACCAGCCGGCATTCTCTGACCGGAGGCACCCTGAGGAGGCCCTCTCTGTGGGAACGCACAGGGCGAAGGGGAGTCGACGCCGGCAGCAGGTGGACCCCGAGGTATTCCGGACCCATGTTGTTGTTGTTGTTGTTATTGTTGTTGCTGCTTTATAAATCTTTAGTATGACCATTCCTGGAATACTGCATCCAGTTTTGGTTACTGCATTACAAAAAAGATGTTGAGACTTTGGAAAAAGTGTAAAGAGCAACTAAGACGATTAAAGGCCTGGAGACAAAAACATATGAAGAACGGTTGCAGGAATTGGGTATGGTTAGTCTAGAGAAAAGAAGGACTAGTGGTGACATGATAGCAGTATTGTAGTATTTGAAGAGCTGCCACAAAGAATAAGGGGGTCAACTTATTTTCCAAAGCACTTGAAGGCAAGAGAAGAAACAATAGATGGAAACTAGCCAGCCATACCAACAGGCTGAAAAATAGCTTTTATCTGTGGGCTGTTAGGCTTTTAAATGGGACATAATCTCTGTGAATTTATGCAGAATTGACTTGGGAGGCCGGTGTATGGTGTAGTTGGTTCACGTGGTGTGGTGGGATGGAGGGTTTGTTGTCACTGTGTGTTGGGGGGAGAGAGCACAGGGGGAGGCTCAGCTAATCTCAATGTACACGTGTTGTACTTTGACAATAAAGGTTTATTATTATTATTATTATTAACTAAACAAGGAGAGAAGCAACCAGGAATTAAGGAGAAAATTCTTAAGTGAGAACAATTAACCAGTGGAATAGCTTGCCTTCAGAAATTGTACAGGCTTCATCACTGGAGGTTTTTAAGAAAAGTCACCTGTCTGAAATGTTATAAGATCTCCTGCTTGAGTAGGGGTTGGACTAGAAAATCTCCAAGGTTTTACAGTTTTACAGAGGAATTATTGAGTCTGTCATATATACTTCTATAACTGCCTAGTTTGGAACAGCAACCAAATAGAACAGATACAGACTCCAACAGATAGTTAAGACTGCAGATAGAATAGTTGCAACCAGCCTGCCTTCCATAGAACACCTGCGTATTGCATGGATCAGAAGGAGGACTGAGAAGATATCTGCAGACCCCTCACATCATAGACATAAACTGTTTCAACTCCTCCCCTCTGGATGGTGCTATAGGGCATTGCAGGCCAAAACAACTAGACATAGAGGCAGTTTTTCCCCCCTCATGCCATCACTCTACTGAACATTTAATTCTTACAGTGCTGCCTAATCTTTATTTGTATTTACCCAAGTTGTATGGCTACAGCATTATTATTTATCCTTCTTATTATCCTTCTCACTGTCTGCTCTTATAAGTATTATGATGATTATGATGATGATGATATTCTGTTGCTCTGCATGTACATTGAGAGCTTCTTCACAGGAGACAAATTCATTGTGCTTCTAATCACACTTGGCCAAATAAAGTATTCAATTCAATTCAATTCTAAATGCCATAAATTGATTAGAATTAAAGGGATCTATTTTACACCAATATAAACATAAAAGAAAATATTCTGTATCTTTATCTGTTATTAAATGGTTTCAAAAATGGTAGAACAGGGACACTATAAGGACTGCCTCTTTCTCAGAGGAGTGGCCACAATATTTTTCTCATATTTCAAATTAATAGAGTTCCACATGAAATAATTCAAGGCTGTCATTTCACAGGTCAGTTAACTTTAAAATGTTGATGAAACAATGATATTAATCACAGATTGTGATATGCTTTGGAATGAGGCAGTAATTATTAGAATAAACATCTTTTGTCTTATCTGCTAAGGAGACCAGATGGTGGAGCTCAATCTCTCCACAACTCTGATTCTAACATGCTACATGGAGGATTGATTCCATTTTTCCTACATTTGGTAGATGTGTGAGAAGCCACAGATTCTAATTTCCTGCTCCTTTCAAAGATATCTGCAGAACTGTTGATGTCATATACTCAATTATAAATTATATTCCCAAGTATTATATTTTCCATGTTACTGTCTCCTTGTATTTTGGTCAACAAATGGGTATGGCAAACCTGTAAGTTGTTTCAGAGAGACATTTTTGTAAATCTAAAGATGTGTAATTAATTCACATACACATGCATATGCATATGCATACATATATTGTAATCTGTAATAACATCATTAGCTTGTGCTCTAAGCTAAAAACAGAAATGTTGGTTAATGTATGAAATGATTACAAAAACAGAGAAAGAAGACTATGTATATATTTTCTGTTGCATATCTCTAACGCAGTTTCAAGCAACAAAGTACCCTTAGGCTATTACCATTTTTTAAACAAGTTCTCTATCAGCAGGGAATGTCTTTCCTCTTGTGGTCATTCACCAATGTTTACAAAGCAAGGTCACTTTGAATACCAGTGGTGCTTGAAACAGAAAGAGGAAGAGCAACACTTTTTGTTTTCACTGAGCTGGCTGATTCTGCACTGTGATAACCGACAATGACATTACACTAGGGAAAAGTTGTCGCAATATCACATTCCCAGCTCTGCCAAACAGAACCAAGCAAAAAAGCATGTCTATTGTTATTTTTTTCCTCAAGCACTAATCCAGAAATATGTTAAAATGTTTTAACTTTGGGATATAAATAAAGCTTTAACCTAGGTTTATATAGACTGATATTTAATAGTTACATCACAAATGAGATCTTCAAAAAAACAAAACAAAAAAAACCCTCCTCCACAAATTGAATATCCTTCCTGGAAAGGAATGACCATAAACATTTTTTGCACATTGCAGAAGGTAGACAGAAATGATGATTTTATTAAAATTACAAGAAGAGACATTTGCAGTGAAGATACATGTATTAGTGGTAGAAGGATGGATGGCAGTATTTTTAAAAGCATGCAGTCAGTACAGAGATGTAACAAGGCAAAAGAGTAATGAGAGATTCCTTTATTTATTTGCATTTTAATATCATACATGTGAATTATTACCTATATGCCTGATATGTCCTAAAAGGGAGAAAAACTGTGATGAATAAATAAACAGCTCTAGAAATCTTCAATAGGGTGCTTTACCTTGCAGGGAATATTATCATTGGCTTTTGATACAATTTCAGCTGCAGGGAAAGTCTTTCAAAGCTCAGAATGCTGAAGTATTGCCAGGCGCTCAAAGACCCCCTGCTGTGTGCGTCAAACTAAAAAATCTCTCTGAACTTGTCGAATTAAAAGTCATCTCTCTCTTTCTCAACCCCTCTATGAGCTGGGAAGCTCTGGCCTCATTTTTTTTTCCAGGGCCTCCATGATAAACAAATGGAGCCTGGAGCATCTTTATTCTTTACAGGCACATAATTAAAATTCTTCTAAAATGTAATTGAATGCAATAAATTTCAAAAAGGGGTTCTAGTTAACAATAATACCAAAATGCTTTGGGTACGCTATACTACTTCAAGGTGATTCAAAAGTAAATCAAAAAGATTTATTAAAACCCAACAAATAATGTTGTTTTGCTTTTCCTGTTTTCATTGTGATATGCACTAGGAAAATAGTGCTAACTTAAATATCTCAGCAGGATTTATGCTTTCTTGAATGGCACTCTTAATTTACTGAAATTGTAAAACAAGAATCAACAATTAAAAAGGAACAAAGCTATTTGAAAATACTAGTTGTGGCAATCATCATTATCTATTCTCCAATGAAAGAGACATTATATATATTTGTGATTACAGATGCATGCTTTTAATATATCCACAAATAGTATGCACTTATAACTTTACCTCTATTCACAAATGTGACAATGATCATAATATTAAACTGTGAAGCAATATTTATTTATGTGAAGAATTGTTAACAATTAGCCAAATAGCACATTATAATAATAAAACAGTGCTCTTATTCTTTCTGTCTTCATTTCCTTTTTCTACAAATTATTCACCATTAAAAATGCAATGAAAAGATGTAGTGTAAAGCAATTATAAAATCTAAAGCAATGATAAAAAAACTCTTTACATGGAACATTCAAAATATAATAAATACAATTTCTTATTTGTCTCCCTTTTCCCCTTTCTTTTATATTTTACCTTCAGATTTTATTTTTCATTAAATCATTACACACAATTTGTAATTTTCAGATCTGCTATAGGATTTATCACATTCCATTTTCTCATATGTTGACAACTTTTCAATGTGAATTGTAATAAAAAGGTTGTATTATCAAATGGTAATAGCATTTTCATTACCTAAGTGTGCATTACACTAATATTATGTTTCAGTGTAGGGTTATTTCTCAAGACAATGTATTATTTATATTTTTACTACCCTCTTCATGACAAATATTTGGGTCTCTACCACCTTCAAGTTAAAAATATAACATAAATATCATGTGACAAGTATAGAAAATATCATTGTTTGATTGCTTTTTATAAACATACCTGTGATTGTTTTAATGTACAAGGACATACATGCTAATAAACACGTAGTACATGAATATGACAGCATCAAAAAACTAATAAAAGGGCATAAAACATTAGATACTAACACTAGATTTAAGAACAGAATTGATGTTTAAACATATGCATCATATACACATGGAGATTGCCTTCATCTTTCTCCTCATTAGATAAAACATACGCAAAGTACAGGCAAAGAGTAAGAAGTAGTAAGGCAAAGAAATCAATGCATGAAATAAGAAAAAGAAATTTCCGTAAAATTAGTTTACACTAATAGCATTTACTATATCTCCTGATACCTTTCTACTTGCAAACCATCTTTCTATCCACTGTTTCAATACTTGTTGAGTACCTTGCTGAAGTCTAATTATTCTATGTCCACAGTATTTCACTGGTCTACTAATTTAGTCACTTTGTCAAAGAATGAAATAAAATTGATTTAGCATGATCTGTTTTACACATGCTGGTTTCTAGTTATAACTTTATTTTTTTTCTAAATGTTCACAGATCTGTTTTTTTGATTATTTTTTCCAGTATCTTCCCAGGCATTGATGTCAGATTGTTTGGTCTGTAGTTTCCTGGCTCTTTTTTCCCCCAGCTCTTTTCCAATCCTCTGTTATTTCCCTGGTACTCCAGAATTTTTGAAAGATATGGTACAATGTTTCTGAGATAACATCTGCCACCTCCTTCTGAACCCTGGGATGTAATCTTGATTATTTTAGTTTTTATTTCAAGGCTGTCTTTTACAGTTATGTTTTAGTAGGTTGGGTTATAGCTTATTTTTTGTGTGAAGATCGATGCGAAGAATGAGTTAAACAGGTCTGCTTTCTCTCTACTGTCTGATACGTCTTTCTTTTTTAGTGGTATTGTGTTGGACTGGGCTTTTATGATCACATTTTTCAAAGTTTTCCACACTTTTTGAATTGTTTTCTCCTTTAGGATTTTTATCTATAGAATTTTTCTTAGGGTCTCTCTGAGTTTGTTAAAATCATCTCTTTTGAAGTTTAAGATACTGGCTGGATTATGTTCTATTGCTTATGTTTGCATTATCTTGAATTCTAACATGACATGGTCACTCTCACCTAAGGTTCCAGTGACTTCAACCTCCTATATAACTTCTCTATTAGTAAGAATTAGATCCAGTATGGTTTTTCTTCTCTATCTTTTGAATGAAAAAGTTGGCTGTTAAGTTGGTTAGGAAACTGTTCTATCTCCCACTATTACTATGTGGTATGTTTCCTACATACATTTGTTAATTGATTAGCAAAAAGTTCATGTATTTCTTCTTGTTGGTTGGGTGCCTTGTAGTATATGCCTATAGCAATTTTTCCTTTTATATAGACCCATATGGATTATAGGGGGTTTCCATCCTTTGTTTTGTGCCTTTCTGTAGAGATGTAGTGATCTTTTATATAATGCAACTCCACCTCCTCTTTTGTTAGGTCTGGTTTTTTTAATACTTTGTATCCTTCCATCAGCACATTCCAATCATGAATTTCATCCCACCAAGTTCCAGTAATGGCAGCTATATTACAACTGCCTTCATATACTAATACTGTTTGTCCCCTATGCTTTGAGCTTTAGTTTATAGGCATTTGAGTCCTCTATGGGTCTTGGGTATGTTTCTTATATCTCCTACTTTGTAACTGGGATTTCCATTCTTCCCATCACTCTCTCCTTCATTATGTTTTCCTTTTTTATTTCTTTTTTCTCTTTACTCCCTGTCGCTCTATGTGATTGATTATTTAGTGGTTTTTGCTTGGAATTAGGTTCTAAAGATCCTAAAGATTGGCCCGCCTCCTCGCTCAATTTTAGTGTAAAGCCCTTTTGATAAGATGAGCCAGTCGTTTTCTGAATATATTCTTTCCAGTTCTTGTGAGGTTCACTCCATCTCTTGCCAGTAGTCCTTCCTGTAGGTAATGCAGACCATGGTCTAGGAAGCAAAGTTCTGTTGACACCAGGTTTTAAGCCAGTGGTTCATTTCTAAAATCCTTTGCTCCCTCGGATGTTGCCCTTTTGTTGGAAGTATAGATAAAAAAATCTCTTGTGCTCCTAATTCTTTAACTTTCTTCCCTAGCTATTTGTAATCTCTTGTTACTGTTTTCAGATTCATTGTTGTGTCATTGGTCAGAGCAACCAGCCTATAGTAATTCAGCCCCGATAGAAGATTTCTTAGGAACCAGGATGATCAGGATGACCAGAATTTCCCGACTGTATGGCTTTCAATATTTAATAACAATGCACATTTATGTGCAAAATGATTTCCAGAGCTTGGAACTTAGCAGGATAGGCTGTAGGGTTACTTTTTTAGAGATTTTACCAGTGTATAAGGAGCAAAATGGAAAAGGCCAGCGTATAGCAGAATTCAATATGTGGCTAAAGGAGTGGTGTAAAGAGGAATGCTTTGGTTACATTAGTTATGATGTCGGTAGCTGATCCCATGAAACAATGTACAAAAGAGATGGTTTGCATCCATCAAAGAAAGGGATTGAGTTACTTCGCAATCAACTCACACATTTTCTGGAGGAATATTTAAACTAATTAATGGGGACAGTGAGTTAATTGATACAGAACATCCCTGTCCAAGACAATCAAAAAATTACAGGGTTAGCAGTGCATGTAACATAGATGTGTGTGTGGACAAGAATATCAATCTTGCTGTCATGCAAAATCAAACTTTTAATAGCAAGTGCCACACAAAGTTCACTAACCAAACAGTTGTAAGTAAATAGGGGAACTCAGGAACCACACCAAGTCCCCCAGAATGTTTATTTCACCCAACTCTAGTGTTCTGGCTCCCCTAGCTTGGAACCTCTCCATCACTTGGTGAGAAATAAAATTCAATTCCAAGGATGTTGGAAAACAAAACAAGTTTTACTGAAGCATTTGCAAAGGCTGGTGGACCCTTCTACCTGCAAGTAAAGGGCCACACCAGATTAGTTCAGCATAAACTTTTATACCCTGTCCCATAGAATATGCCACATCCTTGTTTTCCAGCCCCAGTTGATATGTCAAGTCTGGTCACATGCTTTCCGACCGCCTAGTAAAATTATTAGACACTGAAGCTGTACAATTAATAATTCTCCTTTGTTTTACATTTATCTTTCCCTTTTCAACTTTGTGACATTCAACCAACTCAGCTCACAATAGGAGCCTGCTTGTCTAAGCTGGATGATACAAATGTTTCAACCCTGTTCCCTTGCCTATCTATACAATGCAACTAATGCCTGCTTCAGACCAAAATTGGAAAACATCACTTTAGCAAGGTTAAATATGGCTGTACTTTGGCTATGTGATTATACCTTAAAATACTTATAAATAGTTTTTATAAAATATAAGCTAATCTATATTATGAAAAAGAATAACATACACATTTATTGCATACCTCACAACTCTGGTCTGACAGCTATCCAATTAACAGGCCAGCAGTACTGGGGAGTACATCACAGTGCTTTACCCCTCTCTCCCTCAAACCACTAACCTCACCCCCATCCAACTACCTGGCCTTGACTGGCCTCTCTCACTATCAGGTAAAATAGTGTCCAATCTACGTCTCTCTTCCCAACTCTCATTCAAGTAAGACAGTGTCTTGTTTAATATCTTGAAACCCAACACTTGGGCCTATTGCCCACTGGCTCTCACTCTAGAGGAAGGAAGCCATCCCCATTCTCATTTAGTTCTTTGTTTAAACAATATTTACAGGCCACTGGTCACTGGTCCATTGCCCAGGCCATCATTCCACTTAACCCAGCCACTCCACCATCCACTTCTATCCTCACCTGAGTCTTTCCTTTAGTGTCAACAGAACAGTAAATCTGCAACCATGACACAGGTGTGGGAGGTGAAGGGAGGCAAGGCAAGATTTGTTTTGGATTTGTTCTACAGCCACCCAGCAAATAGAAATGTGCAGCATCCAAAAGAAAGAAGATGGTTTTCTTTGTTCATTTGGAGTCAGAGGATGATCCAAAGGAAAGAAAAACAAAATCAATCTAGAGGCCCAGCAAGGTAAAGGGCAATGTGGAAAGTTATAAGAGTTTTACATGCTGGCAAAGGAATGAAAGAAGGAGGGGGGGGAGGAAGGGATCCCACAGAGGAAAAAAAACAGCTAGAACAATCTCGGTAAGAAGGAAACACTGATATATTGTATTGTATTGTATTGTATACCTGCATTATATTGTGTGAAGAGCCGCATTTCCTGGTTATGTTTATACTGACAGATTATAATAATTCTTGGCTACTATTTGTATTTAATTTCTGATTTGTATTGTGTTTTAACTTTTTAAATTGTTATTATGAATGTTCATTGCCCATGGTCAGTGGTTTGAGATGGATGGATACAACTAGTACAAAGCATATTATACAGCTAATAGTAATAGTATAGTAGAAAGATTGTAATATAAATCCTAGTAAAAGGATAGGATAGAAATAATAGTAAGAACTTTCACATATATCTAAGTTTTGCATATTACCTTTATAAAATACCTTTGTCTTGCCTTTATAAGGGAGAGAAAAAGGAATCACATGGTCCAAGGTCCAGTGCTTTTATGTCTCTCTTGAGTCTGAGTGAATTCAGTTGGGCATGGTTGAAAAAGAAATCTGTGGCAATACACAGCAAAGAAAATCAGAGCAAAATTAATAGGGTAAAATATTAACCTAGCAGAAGATCTCTGCAGTAAAATACAACTATTATAATGATTGATAATAACAAATCATGCAAAATACTAGTCTGTGAAGTAAAAATACACTTTACCTAAAACAAAGCAACTAAAGCAATTACAAATCTGCTTATTAAGGTGTTAAAGAAGAAATAAGTCAAAAATAATTAAGCCTGAAGCAGTTAAATTTTATTTTCATAATAGCCAAACAAAATTTGGCTAATGTATAAAGTAATGGTGGGTTTCATATCTTCAAAGAGAACATTCACCTACAAATTATCTGACTTTCTGTACAAGTTTTTTTTAGAGGCGGAATATAAATAGACCTAATATCTGTGTAAAATTTACATTGTTATAATACATGCAATATGTTTTCAATCTCTGTCACCACAGGCAGATGCGTTCAATTAATAGGATCTGCCTTGCAGCAGATGGCTTTAAAAATGCGGTCCTGAGCTTGTAGAAAGTTAGATTCTCTAACTGTTCAGCTAGTCTTAAAATACCCTTGTTTATCCAATTTCTGACAAGTAGATACAACTTGTTAATTTGAGCTTAGAATGCCATCTTTTATTCTGTGGGTGAATAGTCATTTAGCTTGGTCATAGGCTATTGCCAGGGACAAAAAAGTTATCTTTTAAAATAAATGTAGTTAGTCTAACTGGAAAAATTGGATTTTTAACTGGTAGTTTTTCATGATATTGGGGAATAGTTGTGCCAGTTAGGAGGAGGACTCAAGTAGGGAATTAGCTTGGACTCACTACATAAACCCAAGAGGGCAAGGTCTTGCATACATTCCCACCTTTCCTGTGTACCATGGAAGATGTGAGCTAATGATTT
Source organism: Vipera berus (assembly GCF_964194415.1). Classification (NCBI taxonomy): domain Eukaryota; kingdom Metazoa; phylum Chordata; class Lepidosauria; order Squamata; family Viperidae; genus Vipera; species Vipera berus. Next base: position 48,605,178 of record NC_138209.1, on the reverse strand, counting down.
AGCCTTATAAAATTTTAATGGCATTGCTAATAGCATTTGACTTAGGCTGACCTGAAGAGGTCATGAAAAGGTGGTGCAGTGGTTTGATTACAGTATTGCAAGCTAACTTTGCCCACAGCCTGGAGTTCAATCCTGAGAGGCTCAAGATTGACTCAGACTTCGATCAAATGAGGAGCCAGATTGTTGAGGGCAATATACTGACATAGTAAACTGCCTAGAGAGTGTGCTGTAAAACACTATGGGGTGGTATATAAGTCTAAATGCTATTGCTATTGCTATGCTGCAATAGGATGCTGCCAAGGAAATGATCATACAAGAGATGGAGGACCAGGTGACTTAATGATCAGAGAAGAAATGTAGTTGCATTCCTACTAGCAGAAAGGAAATATATTTTCAATAAAAAGTTGCTGGCAGTAAAAATGTCTTTTAACAATGGAGACATCTCCTGAAAGGACCAGCCCAGTGTATGCAAGTTCACATAAAGCATAACAGTGAAAAATACCAAATCTCTTAACTCTTGGAAAATTAGGTGAGCACAATTTTTCCCCCAGTTTGATTTTTATATCTCATATTACTAGCCTTCCAAAACAAACTTCCATATACCATATAATGCAAGCCACAGAATGAGATTATCCAGTCAAACCAACAACAATACTTATAGCCATACAACTTTGAGCTGCACCATAAATCAGACCAACACAAAAGGGTGGGAGCAAGAAGACAAATTGTTGATCTCTTTGATTGGATTAAAACACAGCAGCAGCAAAATGCATACTCCAGGTCTCAAGTAGATGAATTGCAGATACTGTTTCATCTTTCACAGTATGGGAAGGCAGCTGTTGCACAATGGCCATTTCAAATGGCCATTTCTCTAGATTTCTTCAGTGATCTTTCTCCAGATCTATTGTAGTAGTAGATCTAAACTTGTAGTGGATGTAGACTTAAGATCTTCAAGAAGCTAGACTCAAAATTTATTGTTTTCTTCACAGTGACTAAGTAATACAGCCCAGTAGCATTTGTTTTATTTATTTGTTTATTAATAAAATGTATATGGTTGCCCAACTCATTCATGGTGATTCTGGGCAAATTAAGAAAATAAAACCACAATATAAAAACCAATAAAACCCCATCCCCCTGGCAACACCAATCAAACCAACCATTTTATGGGCTTCATATTACCCTGTGGTACCCAGGCCTATTGGCAAAATCATATCTTCAGAGCCTTTCAAAAGAGTGTCAAATGAAAACCAATCTTTTTGCAGGAATGACATTCCATGGGTGGGGGGAAAGCCCCCCCATAGAAAAGGCTCTTCTAGATCTTATCAGATGGACCTCCATAAGAGAGGGACAATCCCCATTCTGATGGATCTAGTAGATATAACTGGGAAAAGATGGTCCTTCAAATAACCTGGCCCCAAGCCATATAGACATTTAAAAGTGACAACCAGCATCTTGAACTGGACCCAGAAGCAAATTGGCAGCCAGTGCAGCACCTGCAACGAGGTGACACATGTGAAAATCTAGGCTTGTACCACCAGTTGAAGTTTCTGGATACTTTTCAAGGGTAGCTACATGTAGAGCACGTTGCAATAATCAAGATGGAAGGTGACTGGGGTGTGAGTGACTGTGAACTGGGATTGTTGGTGCAGGAAATGGTGCAATTGATGCACAACCCACAATGGCACAAAGGCACTCTTGGCTATGACTGCCATCTCCTCCTTAAGCAGGAATTGTGAGTCCAGGAGAACCCCCAGATTACACACCAAGTCTGTCTGGGGCAATGTGACCCCATCCAAAACAGAGATGGCAATTTCCCAAGGACCAAAGGGCCCCAAACCCATAGCCATTCCATCTTTCCAGGGTTCAGTTTCAGCTTGTTGTTCCCCATCCAGTCCTTTCATTCTCAGTTGCCAGAAACAATGAAACTGCACCTGTATCTCTTTGGTTCTTCCTTGTGAAAGAGTCTCTCCTGTATTCTACATTTATGGATAGTGTTCCTCTTCATTCTAGTAGACATGGTGGAAGAATATGATATGGAAGCAATATTAGACTCTAGATGCAGAAGGAAGCAAGTTGAATACTTGATACACTGGAAAGGCTACCCAGAGTCAGAAAGTTCATGGGAGGCAGTGACAGATATTCATGCACCACAATTGTTATAACAGTTTCATGACTAATACCCCAACAGACTCCATCTCAGCAACTAAAGGCCTTGTAGAAATTTTGATAAGCAGGAGGATTTCTTCTAAGAGTGCAATTATACCAAGAGACAATGAATGAATTACTTCCTTCACATCAAATATACAGGACATAAGGAAGGAGACCAATAGATTCCCAAGGGATAGGCAGCTGCCAGCTCAACTGGAGCAGAGGATTTCCAGTACATCTTATGGGAGGTACCTAGAAAAAAGGGAGAATGACATACAGTAGCTACATTTTGTTCTCAAAGTCCACAAGCTGTTTCTCATAGGAACTTGGGAGGAACAAATAAGTCTGAAGGTGAGGTAATGACCTTGAGACATGAGGGCTTGCTGCCCGCCTCAAACAAGAGAAGCTTCTCTCCCAAGAGCTGAATAGTCTGGGGAAGAAACTTAAGAAAGACCCAGATAGTTAAAAGTGGTAGGAAGTTTGTACTTTAAGACTAGCAAGATTCTGCCAATGTAGCCTTACAATAAAGTAGAATTAACTCATCTTGTAATGCTTGCTGCCTGGTTAAACCCAATAGGACAATATCATTAAGATCCTGAATTAAATTTCTTTGATCCTCCTGAAAATGCATGCTGGAAAGCTGTGCTGAATCAGATTTGCCCTTTTTATTCCAGCTTCATGGATTTCCTCTGAAGCTAATTATGCGGAATTGTATTGTGTTGCAAGACACAGACCTTGGTATATCCTCCCACTCTGCACTCCAGCCTTTCCTGGCAGATTTCCCAGAAGTGAGGAAGGGGCAGATGTAGATATTTTGAAATACTCTGGTTGGCACTAATCCAAAGCTCTGTAAAAAGTGCTTGGATCTTAAGAGAATTTGAGGCACTAGACAAGACAAATCTCTTTAAAAACCTGACTGTGGAGAAATATATTATTTCCATTAGCTCAGTATGGGTTATGTTTCACATAAGTATCTGTGACAGAAATTTCAAAATAGCCCTTTTCATGCTCTACCTTTGGTAATTTATTTTGGTTCAACTCTATACATAGCGTAGTTGTAGTATGTGTATTTTATATGATTGTTCAGTGCTAAGATTTGTATTTTGATTATTTGCTTTAGTAAATTATGAATATAGACCCTCTTAGCTGTTTTTCTTTCCTGTGAATTTTAAAATTCACACCAGCTGTATCACTGTCCTTGACTGGGCAAGGGAATTTTTTATTATTATTACCATTTCTAGTTCCTCTAGTTTGTTACTGGCTTCTGAAGCTGATCAAAGATAGATATGAGATATGCCTTGGCTTGGATTAGGGACTGGGTTGTGTTATCTAGAAGGAGGGTGTTAACTATTGAAGGATATAACTTAACGCAGGGATGGCATGCCAATCTCTGGCCAAGGAAGGATAGTCAATATAAAGTTTTCTCTAATCATTATATTAGGGATGTATTGATAAACTCTTGGCGTATGGTGAGAGGGTGGATCTATACAAAAATACCTGGCTGGTTTACTCCTTTGGAAGCTGTAACTTATTCAACGTTACACAATCCAGACAGAAACTATAGGTATAAAGATCTCATAGATCTGAGAGGCAATCTTAAATCCAGGGAGGAGCTACATTCTGGGGCTATAGAGTTGGATTGGTGGTCGTATTCTCAATTGAGCTCAAGGTTTAATAGGGATAAGCAGGAATTTGGAATCAATATAATCCCACAAGAATTAGACAAGATTTTATGGGGAAGTGATGCTAAATTTTTATCTAAGACCTATAATCTACTTTTGTTCCATGGGATGGAAGGGGGAACAATAAATGACGTAATGATTGCCTGGGGGAGAAATATTGGTCGCACTATAGAATTAGAAGAGTGGGAACAAATTTGGAAGAAAAATATAAAATTAATGTTAGCAACGGCATTTAAAGAAAATATGTACAAAATGTTGTATAGATGGTACTTAGCTCCCGCACGAATTTCAAAAATGTTTCCCAATGCAAATGACAAATGTTGGAAATGTGATTCTGCCAGGGGCACTTTCTACCATCAATGGTGGACTTGTCCAAAGGTTAGGCGTTACTGGACCAATATAAAAAATTGGTTATTTCAAATAACAGGATATGATCTTCAATTGGACCCAGCTATTTTCCTCTTGGGGATGAAGCCACAAGAAGTACCAAAAAATGTTTGGTATCTAGTAATACATATTACAACAGCGGCGCGTATGATTTATGCGCAATATTGGAAGACGATGGAAATCCCAACGGACTATCAAGTAATAGAGAAAGTATTACTATGCGCAGAGTCAGATCGAATGACATATATTCTCAAAGGGAAAAGTGAATCACTTTTCAATAAAAGTTGGGACTCCTGGTATTCATGGTTACAAAATAGAATATTTAATCTCAACGGGGGAAATACCAGATAATTGTGTATTATTATTTGAGGTATAGAATCTGGAGATATATACAATTATAGATTTCTAATATTTGGTAATTAAAGGTTACTTAGCCTGGGATGCACGAGAAAAAGAAATTAGGGGTAGTATTACACTCCCCGGTCCTGTCTAATGTTGTTGTTTTTGTTTTTTTGGTGTCTAGGATGTTTTGGTGTTTTTCTATTTGATGGACTTTTCAGTATGTTGTAATAATGTTCTTGGTTTTTTTATTTAAAATTTGTTTAATAAAATTTAAAAAAAACAAAAAAAAACAAAGATAGATATGAGTAGGGGTTGTTGCTTTTTTAAAAACATCTGTATTAACCTCTAATGAATTACTGGATGAATCAACTTCTTAGCTCTTAAATTCTGTTCCAGTTACCTCACCTTTTTTTCCTTTTACAGTTAAATCCTTGTTAGATGATGAAAGCTTGTGAGAGTTCCAGTCAAATGCATATGATGGTTATCAACTTTTGACCAAAAACTCTGATGTAGTTTTCTTAAGCTACCTTTGTTGTTAGACTGTTCCTCCCTGGGCCAGATATGCTGGTATTCTGAGTTAGGGTTAAGATCTCTTCCTGAGTCATAAGACATTTCAAGATATACAACATTCAAATACTATCCAAAGATAAAAATAGAGAGAGAGATAAAATAGAACTCATAAAACTGAAACTGTCGAATAATATAGGAAGGCATGAGTTGTACTATTTCTCCTATCTTCCCCTTGCCTTGGTATTGCATTTTTAATCTTTAATAATGGTCTCAAAATAATATTGTCTCCTATAGTCAGTAACACACAGAGAGAGAGATATATCCAGTGGTGGGATTCAACTGGTTCGCACCACTTTGGCAGAACCGGTAGATAATTTTTTGTTGCCCAGGCCCAGAATGGACTTCTGGAAGCAGCATCCACACAAAGAACCAGTTGTTCACATATTTGAATCCCACCACTGTATATATCTGTTCAGTAGGTTGGTGTATAATATTGGATTCAAAAGGAACTGAGCATGTAGTTGCATCTTTTGGCAATTCCTCAAATCAAATACAAAGTTCCATGGGAAGAAAAAAGCAGTCGCAAGAAAATTTGTGGCTGTTTTCAGGAAGTACAGGTAATTGCAATGTTAGTTCTCTTGCATGCTCTGAAGTACCAGTTTCCATTTGAATCTAAAACACAGTTATAAAGGTTTATTCATGAGTGGCACTCTGCCAAGAAGTCTCAGGGCTGTGGGCTAAATTAGGAAGCCAAAAGGAAAAAAAATTCCAGAATAAAAAAAAATGGCAAACTATCCCCATATTATATACAGAAAAACTAAATAATACATCCATGCAATCATGAGATGTTAATCTCAGCTCAAAGGGGATTTTATTTTATACTTTGTGGTTTCTATTTATATTTTTGTTTCAAATAAGATAATTTCATAGACCTGAAAATGATGAATAATTGTCTGCATATAATATACTATAAGAAATTGTGACAAAAGCTAAGGTTATAATAAATGTTGATGTTGAATACATGAAGTATTGGGAACAGTTGGTGTCAATTTATATACCATGCTGATTATTCCAGAAGCTAATTATTGATATTTCATTGATTCCCTTGTTATAAAGTTTTGCTTTAATTCAACCTTTTTTAAAATTCTTCTTTAAAATTACTACAAATAACACTGTCTTGCCTCATTGGAAGAATGTAAATAATTCAGCTGTCTCAGGACTCCATTTTATGTTTCCCTATCTGCTTATGGTTTTAAAAAAATAAAATATATGAAATTAATTACACCTTCTTAAATTAAATATACAAAATAGATAAGATTATTTTCCCTACAATATTTATCAAACTTGGTAATCATGTAAAATGTAAATTTTTAGTCAGTATGCATACAGACCTGCATACTACAGAAATTATTTTCTGTTTTTTTTAATTTTTGTTTTGTTTTGCTTTCAAATTCATGATCTAACAATTCTGAAATTTACATAAAATATTCAAGTACTAATAGTGACTACAATTTAATAGAATTAATTCATTGGAAACTAATTGGCAACACATCCCATGACAACAGAAGAAAAACTTCACAAAGATCAGTAACATTTTAAAAAGTCCGGTAAAATCAGTAATATATCAGCACACTAACTATATCATAGTTTTGTTGTTGTTAGTTGTGAAGTCGTGTCCAACCCATCGCGACCCCATGGACAACATTCCTCCAGGCCTTCCTATCATAGCTACATGTAACTAAATATAAGTTTATTATAGATATTACAAGCATCTCCTATTATACTAGGCTTTACATGATGAGACAGCATATTCAGCTACATTATGTAAATTATTTAAGATTATATGAATTGATTAGTTTTTTTAATCAAAGGATTTATTTTGTTTCTTTTGAACTTGAGTAGACTCACATTTGTGCTGAAACCATTAAACAAACACAAATAAATCCAGTACATATTTATTTATCTCTGAAATATTTTCAGAAATGAATTTGCTTCATATGGAAGGGAACTATGAGATGATTTATTCTGTGTAAGAAAATTCTGTGTTGGTTTATTATGTGATGGATCTTCAACATGAATAAAAAGTCAAGGCTCTTTGAAATCATACTTTGAAAACCTACATTTTGACACTGTTGTGGTGGAACCTCTGCCTGACAAATATAGCAGAGTATTCTGCCATATGGTAATTTATGAAGTAGAATGGGATCCACCAAAGTATCAACCACACTAGATTGGTTACTGCTTTGGTACCAAAGATGTCTTTATTTCATGCAAAATATTATAAGAAGTTCTGTTCTGGGAACTTTCTAGCAAAAAAAGGAAGGAAGTTCTAACCATAGTGCAAATCTGTTGGTGATTATTACCACAAGGAATGAAAAGAAAAGTATAAAGTAGATAAGTAGCCTTATAAAGTTGGCATAATGTTGCAATCCATATGGCAGTTTTCAGACTTGAACACACAAACACACACTTTTTTGTTCTTTACATTTTTAGTGAGCAACTGAGTATAAAAACTGTGCTCTCTTAAACTGATTCTCAGAGTTGTTCTTTTCAAGTTGGAATTAGCCAATAATATTTAGGGATATATTTATTATTGAGTTCATATTAAATAAAATGAAAATATGTATTATTAGAAGATTTGGAAAAACTGTTTTCTGCGTGATAACAAGTCATGACTGAATATTTTCAGGGGGAGGGGGTGCTGTGTTGGATGTGTAATCTTTGCTAAAACTTTTGAAATGAAGGAATAAAATAAATTGCTCTATTTGATTTCTCTTGTCTGTATATAGCTGTGCAGCTCTAGTAGACTGGAAAATTGCCCACAGACAATTTTTTTTAAAAAAACAACAACACAAGTTCTTTTCCAGCAAAAAATTGTAGTATCATAAAGCACTGTACAATATGTAACAAGACAGAACAACGCTGCCATTAGGCGTTATGTAATGAAGTATATCTTTAGAAAACAAAGCAGATCAGTAATTTCATTTTCTATATTAGTCAACTGTAAAGGAAAATACTACAAATTCATATTAATTTAATCAGAACCTGCAGCTTTGCTTTAGTTTATATCTATGTCAGCAGAACATTCATTCTAAAGGTCATGATTCAGCATGTTGCAGAAAATTACATGATGATCTCTCAGTGTCTTTAGAAGCTTTAGGTACAATGATGAATGTTAGTTTATTAATTAGTTATTGTGTTAATTTTATCTCTACATAATGTTCTAAACTAAATATCTATGTGTGCTTAATTTCTTAAAACAATTTGAGAATAGCAGAGGGAAAAAAGTAGGGAGGTTAGTTGATAGAAGGGACAGTTATACTAAGCGGTATACAGAAATTTTGGACTTATTATCATGTTAATGGACCAGCTGAGGTTTATCTGGGTATTAATCTTAATACAGATTCTCATTCTTTAATTGCTCGTTTGGTACTATAATGGCATTAGCTGTGAATCTGCACAATATTAACAGTATAATGCATTTCTGTAGTATGAATCCATAATACCACATGGGTATTAAAACTATATACGAAGTGTCACATGTTTCTGTTTTCAAAGATTTGATATTATTATTATTAGATATAAAATGATCAAGTATTTACAATTAAGAAATGGGGATTGTCCATAGATGCCATTAGGGAAATCAGTGCTCTGCCTTCCTTTGCTTGCAGATGGATTGTTGGGAGGAGAAGGGAGAGATAATAAGTCTCTCAAGATTCACAAAGAAACCTGGTGGAAAATGTTCAGCTTGGGAATTTTATCATGTACTTTTCTCTGTTATTGCTATTCTTCTCATTCTTGTCTTTATTGGAATTTAGTTGGCTGAGCTCTAACATCTTCATAGATACTGTTAAGTATTTTCTACATGGGCAAATACCGGTATCTTTCTATCATAATGTCTAATGATGCCAAGGTTTTGCCAAGTTTTAAATATTGTAAGTCTAAAACTGTTGAAGCACCTAGATGTTTTGAATATTTATGTGAACTCTTTTTTGTGTGAAATATCTAACAGTGTAATTCCTACTGGAATCTAATGACAATAGAAGAAAACAATTCTATTTCATCAGACTCTCAACAAGCTAAAGATAAATTGCTGCATACTGTATTTAAACTCCTACTTAAATATGATACAGAGGCTGAACAACTAAAAATAAATGTGATAATTGGATGTAAAATTTCAAGGAAACTATACCAAAGCAACAACAGGAAGACCTATGGAACAAATCTATATAATTCACTCCAAGACAACGTTTGATACAGAACCCATATAAAATGTTTTACAAATGGCATACAAGTCTGTTATTATCTATCTATCTATCTATCTATCTATCTATCTATCTATCTATCTATCTATCTATCTATCTATCTATTTATTTATTTATTTATTTATTTATTTATTTATTTATTTATTTATGGGATTTGTATGCCGCCCTATCTCCCAAAGGACTCAGAGCGGCTAACAACAATAAAAACACAAAATACAAACACAATAAAACAAAATTAAGAAAACCTCCCTCCCATCAGTCCAGGTCAGCCTGTTGAAAAAGCCATGTTTTAAGGTCGCAACGAAAGGAACAGAGATCCGGGGCCATCCGGAGCTCCAAGGGGAGTTGATTCCAAAGGGCAGGTGCCCACACAGAGAAGGCCCTCCCCCTGGGGGTCACCAGTTGACATTGTCTGGTCAACGGCAAGCTGAGAAGGCCCTCCCTGTGTGAGCACAGAGGGCGATGGGCAGTCGTTCCTGGCAGCAGACGGTCCTGCAAATATCCCGGACCTAAGCCATGTAGGGCTTTATAGGTAAGAACCAGCACCTTAAATCTCACCCGGAGGACAACCGGTAACCAATGCAGCTCACGCAGGAGGGGTGTAATATGGGAGTATCGGGACGCTCCAATTAACTGCCAAAATAAATACATCACATAATAAATGTTGAAAATTCCATGAAACAGGAAGAATTCTTATAATTCCAGAATATATTGATAAATAATACTTTAATTTGTTAGGATTCATGCTTACAAATTTGCACAATGCTGTAAAAAAGATACAGTATCAACAATATCAGATTGAGAACTTAAATTAATTACCTTTAAGCAAGAATAGTTTCCATAAGCTGTTTTTTCCTGTTCAGTTGTATCTACTTCCAGGAGAATGCCTGGACAGATTCCTGCAGTGTTTTTGGCAAAGTTTTTCAGAAGTGGTTCTCCTACGACTGTGAGAATGTGACTGGCCCTAGGTCACCCAGCTAGCTTTGTGCCTAAGGCTGTATTAGAACTCACAGGCTCCTGAATTCTAGCTTAACCACCACACTAAACTGGATAATGATGTAGCACACAGCATGGTTTCTAAAATTTATCTCAACAGTTATTGCAAATCAGTTGGAATACAAAGAAGAGAGAAGTCACAAATTAAACATTTATTTATATTATTTATTATAGGTTTTTCTTTTTTTCTTTTTCTGTTTTCCTTTTAAAAAAGTATAAACAATAATATGATAGAGATTTTGGCATTATATTTAAAAATAGTTATTTTTTACATCAGAAACAATTTAATACATTTTACTTGGCATCCTATTCTAATTTTATGTTGAGCAATAATTATACCTCAGTAATTATCTGATAATTAGATAATATTTTAAAGTACATCTTTGTTTTAAATAAAGCATTAAAATAAGACTATAAATATAATAAAACAGGCACATATTTTTGTTGATCTACCTTTCAAAAGAGGAAAATGAATACATATTTCTATCTCTGTTATAGTATTGTATATATTATATATGCCATATTATTGTTAAAAGTTTTAACTATTAAAATGAAATCTGTGGCAATGTTCAAAAACTACTGTAATACTATGTAAAGGAAGGATCCCCTTTATGTAAATAAAAGCTGTTCTAAAAATGTTTACAGTGATTATTATTTTGTTTATTGGTACAGTCTTTAAAAACAGTTAAAAGTTTTTTTAATTTTTTTTTAAGTTATCTAGGAAATTAAAACACCCTGCTGCCTTTAAAAAGTGGATTAGGGTTAAGACAGATTGATACAGGAAATCCGAGATGACAAACAGCTTCCATATATGCCCCCCAAAAAAAGATGGGTGACCATACAGTTACTGCAGATGAGCTCATTTGAAAGCATGCTTTATTAGCAGGATGAAATTTCATCATTTTAACCAAATCATTTTTAACTTTGCCCCTTCCTGATTATGATCATTTAAATGACAATATCTCATGTTTGTATTGTCTATGGAGATTCTCAGTCATCCAAGTCATGATTGTTCCAAAGGTGCTTTTTCAAGAGGCAAATGGACTTTCTTATTTTTCTTTGAAGATGTTTTGCTTCTCATCCAAGAAGCTTCTTCAGCTCTGACTGGATGATGAGGAATGGGAGGATTTATATTCCTTGCAAACAGCTGGTTATTTGCATCCATTTACAGAGCCTTTGAAGCCACTTGGAGCTTTGTCTGTGATCTCAGTGTCGCCTGAGTAGTGGAAATGGGAGCTGAGCCTTCTTTCAGCAGTTCCTCTTTCAGCAGTTCCAAGAAGGCTCCACACCTTCTGCACTATTCAGCTGACTCTTAGGACATAGATAAACCTCCAACTGGCCTCAATGACTTCCTAAAAGAATGCAAATGACCAGCTGTCTGCAAGGAATATAAATCTTTCCATTTACCACTATCCAGTCAGAGCTGAAAAAGGTTCTTGGATGAGAAGTGAAATGTCCTCAAAGAAAAACAAGAAAGTCCAGTTGCCTCTTGAAAAAGCACCTTTGCACATGTTTTTATTCCATGCCAAACTTAACACTTAATGTTTTTTGCTAAAATAGATTTTTATAACAAAAACTCTTTGCCAGCTTAGATCCTATAGACTTAGATCTCTTTTTACAGCATTATAATTCATTATAAGTTGGAATACATGTACAATATTACTGTGTGCTATCTCACACATTAATACATTATTGCAAAATAGTTACTTAGAAAATCTTCTTAGTCTGAGGTGAAATCAACCCATATGGCCCTTCTAAAATGTCCAGAAAACTACTAAGAAAATGCAGCAGGTTGTCCTCTTATCATTCCAAGCACAAACTCTCAAGAATAGCCAAAAATATCTCCAAATGCATTTTGCTATCTTAAGATGACTGTCTCTTTTACTTACTGTTTAAAGCAGTACATCTCAAAGGGTAAGTGTTTGAACACCACTCATTAAAATTCACAGTGGCATCCCCAAATCTTATGCATATCTGTGATTAGATGTCCATTTTTTTAAATTGACTTTTGAACATTTAAAGCCCATCTCCAGATTTTTGCAGGTTAATGTGGTGGTATTGAAGTTCTTTTGGATAGCACAAATAACTTCTGGAAGAGCCTAGAATTACTTAATAATTGGTTTTTTTTCAGTCCTAAGGTAGTTGTAAAAATAGTAGGCATTCTATTCTTTTTTATTATAATTATTGTGGCTAATTATATATTTGTGCTGAAGTATTTATGCTTGCAGAAAATGGAAAACCCATTTTTTGATAATGCCTCTTATTCATTGCAATTGGAATCACTCCAAAAGACTGCCCTTTGTGCTAGTTCTAAATTGTCATTAAGTAAAACTCTTTATTTTACTTTTTTTCTGTTTTGAGAAGTTATTCTATTTTTCTCAAAGTTTTGTAGGCATCTGAAGCCTTTTGGAAGTGGTCTCTGAAGGGCCTAATATTTAACCTTCACTGACAATAACATCATGGAATTCTTATAATCTTCTATTATCTCATTCTGTATTTACACAAATAGTAGAGGTCACTAGTAAATATCAAAACAAATTTAAATTTATCCAGGACCATTGATCTAAAATTTGTCACAGCAGTTGCAAGCTGCATACTGCAGGTAAATAATACTATAGCAGCTTTGGCAGAGAACCTAAGCCTATAACAGCTTAGATAAGAATGGGGCAAATAGAATCAAAATTATAAATGTCTGACAGACAAGATTTTAAGATAGCAATCACACTGTGGAACAGTTCATGTCTAAGGCAGGTTCCTGTCACCTTCTTTGAATAATTACATTTTTCTTTATTACTTGTTGTTTAATTTAGTCTTTTTTTGGCTGAAACTATCCTTTGCTATCTTTTCCTCATAATAATGAGTCTATATATTATTTAATTTTATAGCAATATTAGAAGTAATTTTAATAGGCCAGATTTTTAAAAGAATAATCTATCATTCTCAGATAAAATTTAGAGGAATGTTTGAATTTATGCAGGAAATTGTGATGCTTGACCCTGTGAATATAAGTTCTAGTTGTGGAAGATTTAGGACAAGCCCATACATATTTCAGTATATTGAATCAGACATATATGAATAGCAGAATAACAGACTTGGAGGGATATGGGAACTCTTCTAGTCCAACACCCTGCACAAGCAGGAGACTTTACATCATTCTGGACAAATGGTTGTCCAATTTTTTCTTAAAAACTTCCAGTGATGGAGCACACACAGTTTCTAAAAGCAAGCCATTCCAATGATTAATTACTAATTACTCTCACTGTCAGGAAATTTCTCCTTAGTTCTAGGTTGGTTCTCTCCTTGATTAGTTTCCACCCATTGTTTCTTGTCTTGTCGTGGCAGCCCCTCAAATATTGGAACACTGCTATCATATGTCATTTTACATACTTTTTAACTATCTTTTATAATTTTGTTTCTTTTGCAATGAGAAACAAACTAAATACAAAATTGCAAACTTATGAATCATATTGCAGATAGTATTTTAAAAATCCAGTGAATAAATATATCTGTATTATTTTCACTAAAATAAAGTATACAGCTGTATATTTTACTTCTGTAATTCTCCATATTAATTATAATTGTATGTCTTCTAATCAGTGTTGACTCCTGGAAGTTGCCTGGATTAATTGCTAAAGTTTTCTTGGCAACATTTTTCAGAAATGATTTGCCATTGCCTTCTTCCTATGGTTGAGAGAGAGGGAGTAGTCCCAAGTCACATAGCTGCCTTTGTGCCTAAAAGCAGGAGTAGAAATCATAATCTCTCAGTTTCTATGCTGGTGCACTTAACTATTACAAGAAAATGGCTCCTTAATTCTCCATATTGGCTTACATTGAAGTCATATAAAATTGCTATTTTATGTGATAAAACATTATTTTGAAATGGAATATTTATAGTGGTATACAAAAGAAATGACTTTAGGGATAAATTTAGACCTATGACTAAATTTGATGATGGGGTGGACCAAAAATGTCTAGGCAGAATCAGACTAGATAGCACTTTCATAAGATTAGGAATTAGAGTAAGCATTTATTGTAAAAGACTTATTATTGAGTTTGTGCTCTAATTAATGGGTCTATGAAAAGCAGAGTCTCATTTTATATTCTCTGTTTTGGGGGGGAAATTGCATGCCAAAAAAAATTGCATGCTCTTATGATTAGCATGGATTGGAATAGTTTTACACTGCAGAGGACAATTTCATTTCCATTTCATTTCTTTTAATAAGCCTGTGCACTTATTTGTACACAAACTGCTTTGTTTGCTTGTCCCATACATACGCTGTTAATATTTACTTCAACTGTCATTCAGTTAAAATACGCTGTTGAACTGTATTTCCTTTCTTCAGCTAAATGTAAAAGCACATTTTACCTGAAGTAATTTGCATTGAGTTGCAGTTTTTTTTAAAAAAAGTTTAGTGATATTTCCAATGATCTCCAAGCACAGACATTACTGTTCAAGAACCATGCTCTTTTCACAAGGCAACCCATAATCGTAGGTTGGAAAATTGCTATTATGGTAAGGTGCTGACATTATTCTCTGCATGTGGGATGCCACGGAGAGCCACAAACAAAACCAGACAGCTGGAAGGCTATTTTAAAATGTAATTAACAAGAACACTGAACAAGTGGATAGCTCTGCTTACAACAGCAGTACTGATGACAAATTATCTAAAATCTCACTGTATGTTTTCCTACTTGTTTCTACAAAGCCGTGATGGTGAACTTAGGTGGTATGCAGAGGTGTCCCTGTGGGCACGTGCACCATTGCCCCAGAGGGAGGCAGGGCTGGGCTGCTCCCCTCCCCTTTCCACATGTGCCAGCACTTTTGCTCTCTTTCTCTGCACCGGCACTCAGGGAGTAGCTGCAAGAACAGGGTGGGGAGAGGTGAGAAGCCAGAAGCGGCACAGAGAAAGGAGTGCAAGTGAGTTTTAACGCTCCCCAGGTGGCAGCGGCAGGGTGATCTGGGTGGGGGGGAAATGGCAGCAGCAGGCCGATCGGTGTGGCAGCTCGGCCAGGGCTCGGGGGAATCATCCGATCCACTCTCTCCATTCCTTGAGGCACCAATCTTCCCTCCCCCTGCCATGGTAGGCTGCTACTCCCCATGCTGTGGGCCACCCTTGCAGTCCCCCAGAGTCAAAGTCTGGCTGTAACCACCTCACCCCTGGTCAGTAGGTGATGGCCACCCGGGCCATGGGGGCAGAGGGGGTTCTACTCTCCCAAAAGGCCACCAACTGCTGACTGGCAACCTGCCCAGTGGCCCCACCCTGTCAGCGCCTGGTCGGGGCTGGAGGCCAAGAGGCCATGCTGTGGATCTGGCTATCACCCCCCAGTCCTTGCTCTGCAAGGAGGATGGAGCCCCATTGGAGGCTGCCTGGCCACAGCTTCAGAGGGGCATCCAGCAGGGCAGGGCAGCTGCCCATGCCTGGAACAACCGGGCCAGTATTCCCCCTCCTCCCACAGCTGGAGCACAGGCATGGCCAGAGCCACTAGGCCCTCTGGCTGCCTCCTCCTAGCCATGTGGCGGACCTGGCAGCACCGCCTGCCACTTTAAGGGGAGCAGCTGCAAGGGAAGCACCCACTGCAAGACGCCAAGCGAACAGGAGCGGTACACCAGGGAGGGACCGGAGCCATGCCTCCGGGCCTGCTCTTCCTCCCAACTGCTCATTTCTTTCAGAGCCGGCCTGGCCGCATCCACCAATGCAGTACTACCAAAGCGCTGCCTGCCTTGCCTGGAGCCGCCCCCAGCCACTGCCTCAACCCCTCCACCACAGGAGACAAGTACACACCCAGTGCTGAGGCTACAAGGGGCCAGGTGGGACAGCCGGCACTGGAGTTCCGCAACTGCTACCTGGACAGCCCAGGCTTCCTCGAGCAGCTCCGGTGCTCCAAGCAGGAGCTGGAGCGCACTAAGAAATTCCTGAAGGATGTTATCAAGGACAGCAACATGCTCATCAGGGCCATCAAAAGTAAGCAGCGGTCCCACTGCAAGGAACCCCCCTGCCCACTCAGGATGCGGTCCCCTGAGCAGCAGCAGTGGCAGGGTGATCCATGCAGCGGGAGGGGAGGAAACCTGCCCTACTTGTTCCACAGCCACTTTTGGGTGCAATACATGAGGCAGCAAACAGCTGCATCACACTGAAACTGGCCGTTTGCTGCCTCTTGTCCAGTACCACTGCCATGAGGCTGTGGAAGAAGCCAGACAGAGGTAAGGAACCAGGTTGGGGCTCTTCAAGGGTTGGGTCAGGGTGGTGGGAGAACGGCGCTCTGTGACAGTTGGATCGGACGCACTTGAGGCTGCTGCCTAGCTTTCTGTCCCATGCCAGGGCTGGGCTGGGCATGGAGCCTCCTTGCCACTCCTTCCCCCATGTACATCAGGATTCTCCACCCTACTTACCACTCATCCCTGGGCACCTGCCACCATCCCATGCTCTGCAGGCCATCGCCAGCATGCCGGGCACGCTGAGCTCGGGCCTTGGGCAGATGGAGGCCAGAGGGGAGTGATAGCCGTGTCTGTCCAGCTCCTCCACCTGAAGACGCATGTGCGGAGAGGTGCTGCCAGCTCAGTAAGCTGTGGTCCGCTCACAGAAGGAGCAGGAGGATGGAGGAAGAGGGCTGGCCGGGGGAATCTGACCAGCCCCAGCCTGGAGGGGGGAGAGGCCAAGAGAGCCCAAAGGGAGGCATCCCACTGTGCCCAGCTGGCCAGC
This sequence comes from Vipera berus, assembly GCF_964194415.1. Lineage (NCBI taxonomy): Eukaryota > Metazoa > Chordata > Lepidosauria > Squamata > Viperidae > Vipera > Vipera berus. Next base: position 48,588,147 of record NC_138209.1, on the reverse strand, counting down.
GACAGGCTAGAGAGTTTGGGACGGCGGCAGCTGCCCCGGTATGGGCAGTAGGTGGGGTGGGCTCTCGCAATGTCTGCAGGGGCAGAAGCTGCAAGGAGGCTTCGCACCCAGTCCAGTCAAGCCTAGTCCAGGCACAGCATGGAAAGCAAGGCAGAAGCCCCATGTGCGTCCCCATGCACGAGCACACCCCTACCCTGCCAGGCAAGTGGAGCCATGGCACCTTCCACTGCACAGATGGGCAGTGGAAGGTACCAAGAGCCCTGATCCCAGCACAGCTCCTCCCCACTCTCCTCCTCCCCCCTCAGAAGAGCTGTGGGGCTCAGGAGCCTCCCCCCATGCACCCCACCCCCCCAGGGAAGAAAACCATCATGACACACTCTTCTGTTTAACTTTGTTTCCTTGTCACTTTTTGGAGTTTTCATCCTGCTTTTGTGATATGACAGCATTTGGGAGAGGGTTTTCTGCCCCCTTCCCCCCAAACCATCAGCTGAGCAAGATGCCCTCCTACCCACTGCCCCATCCACCAGAGACCCCCTGGATCTCCCACAACCCTGCCCGGCCCCCGCAGGCATCCCTCCCCAGGAGCAACATCGAGCTGGCTGTGCCCACCCTGGCCATGCCCACCTAATCTGCCATGACAACTGTAGCCATGCCCACCCAGCAGGCTACGCCCACTCATCTGGCCATGCCCACCCAGCACCCGGCGATACATAAGTGGGTTTTGGGTTGCAGTTTGGGCTCTCGGTCTCTAAAAAGTTTGCCACCACTGCTATAAGGCATGCTATGCATCTTGAGTCAAAAAGGCATAATTTGTAGTTTATCTGATATTAATGAAAGAAATCATATTGACTATATGAGAAATTAATCTGTTTATTTTGGGAACAGATACATCAGTATTAATTCTTTGTAGGTTTTCCCACTGTTGATGTCAGATTATAAGGTTCTGAAAAAAATCTGAAAAATATTTCATGTACTTTATTGGGAAAATAATATTCCGATGAGGTAAAGTACTTTGTATCCTTTTATTACTAAAATCTCAAAAATCATTCCTGAAAATATTGTATTTCATCCATATTCAAAAAGTTTTATATTCATTTAACAAGCTCCAAAAACTAAAGATTAAAAGTAGCATGGATGTATAAACTTAAAGAATTCAGGCTCATACTTGGATAAATTAAGATTTATCAAGAGCCTAGAAGAATAAAAATGATGTGTTATAGTCCTCTGTCCAATTTGCTAAGGGAAATTTTGATTCCTCTCCTGACTATTTCCATTTTGGAGGAAATTCAGATAAAAGCAAGCCAAAAAGAGGATATGAGAATGATTAATGGAAAGTTCAGCAGGACTATTCTAGATTTCCTGGGTCTGCTCCTAAACTGACATTTAAAGCAGCTTTACCTGTATTTAAAATGAGCAATGATAATTGATGTAAATGGTAGCCCTATTAATCTTTGAAATTGTAATAATGTAATATCTGCTTAGAATTTGGCAATATATCCTACTTTTAGAGACTTTGGCCACATTCTTTCTATGTTATCTATAGAAAAATTGTATACTCAGGTTTCACAAAATCTTCTGTCCAGGATTGATGCATTTTCCACGGTTCTTGCATTACTTGTGAGAGCCATGTCCTTCTAAGGTTCTCTGGTGGAAATTTAATGCCTTCCTGTTTTCTGTTTCTGTGATCTTTCTGCTATTGATAACTTGAAAAAATTAATTCCTTGTGAATATACAAAGTAATTAGATCCATTCTTGTTAAAATAGTGTGTTGATTGATTAACTGATTTATTTTTTTAAAATTTTCAAGACGAGCTTTGGAAATCTAAACACCTTAATATGCATTTGAAGTAGTATTTTAAAGAAAAATATATTAATATTTTCTATTTTTTACACAGTCATATTTTCATTGGTTCAGCTCAATGGGGCTACCTTGAAGATGGCTAGAAATATATCTGTTTTTAATATCATCATGATAAATTAAACCTAGATCATACAGACCCATATTATCTACTCTTTGCTAGTCATTCCACTATAAATACAGTACATAGTCATGTTTTCTCAAAGGTCAAAGTTCAGCCAAAAATCATCACTTGTTGAAAAATTCTGAATTTGGACATTATAATTTTATAAAATCAGTGTCTCACTGTTCACTGCCTTTCAAGAACATATTTCAACATAATGGTAGTATTTTGCTGTCAAAAATTACAAATCAACATTAATATTTGCAGCAAAGTTCCTTCAAATTATTTACATTTCCAGCATAGAAATAAAAATATAAACTAATCTTTAACAATTATTATTTGACATGGAAAAACTCTAAAATATTTTATTTCCTAACTTAATAAAAGATTTATGTAATAAAAAGCAAAAGCCAATATGACTGATCAGTATAATATATTCCAGTTCATGATTCCAAATGTCTTACATATTGTCAAAAATATTTTTGGATTTTTTAAAAATCATAATCATAAATTCTCATATGATTTTCCAACATACTCAGTGCCTCCAGAATAGGAGGACTAATTAATGTAAATAATATAAAGTTAATGAAGAATATTGCAAGAAAGTCATGTGACTTAGTATATATTTTGCACATAAACAAAACACAGGCAAACTTCTCAAAAACTTATAAAAATACTGAAAAATCACTACCATAAATACTAGAGTTTAAAAATTTTAAAAGGTTATTAAAATAAATTTTAAACATTTTCCTAAACAAAGGATTCATATTATTCATGTTATTATGTTATTATACAACAAAACATCATCTAGTTTACTTTTAAAACTTTTGAGATTGTTATGCATCTTACTTTTTTTTAGTGATCAGGAATTACGACGACATGTCTTTGACAGCATGGGTGTTCCCTCCAGAATTAAGTTCAGAACTTTTGCTAGGGAGCAAAGGGAAGCCTTGTTGACATCTGTCTGTGGCTACAAGTTCAAAAAAGTTTTCAGCTATTGTTCTCCTGAGCATATATTTATTTTATGTATTCAAATAAATTTTCCAGAGTTTGGGTGCTTATTAAATTACATCTATGGAAAAATAGTTTATGTCCAAAAGTTACTAAAAGAAACAAACCTTCAACCATACTCTTAGTCAGAAATTAAATTTTCAATTATTTACAGCTGTGGTAAACAAAGTATATTGTATCTGGCTTCCATTTCAGCTTAAAATGGGATCTGATACTTAACCCTATCTTAAGCTGACAGGTGACTGAAAAGAGTATGCAGTCCATATCAACATCATCATGAGGCAAAAGAGTGAAAGAAACTTCAGAAGAGCCATCACAAAACAGAAAAAAACAGACAGACTTTCCTGTTTTATTAATATGGGCTTTCAGATCTCACCTTCAAAAATCTAGGCAAAAAGTGTTAAGATGAAGATTTTCAAGTCAATGCATAAATTGAGGTCATTGAAATAGATTGTTTTCCTCCCTTCCTCCCTCTCTCCCTTCCTTCCTTCCTTCTCTCCCTCCCTCTGCCCCCTTCTGTGTGGGATTTTTTTTTATTACATTTATATCCCGCCCTTCTCCGAAGACTCAGGGCGGCTTACAAGCTTAGCAGTATGGGATGAAAGTTTTAGTAAAAATAGTATAACCCTGAGAAATTATTCCGATCGTGGTATACTCAAACTTTTTTTAAAAAAATCCATTTTACCTAAATATTTAATCTAAATTTCTCTCTAAAACAATTGTATTTATTATTTATAGGTTAGGCTTGTTGACTGTTTCTGTTGTAGATGACTTACAGAAGAAAACATTCCATTTTGTAACAATGGTTAAAACAATGCTAAAAATCACATTAGCAATTAACATTTTCATGTGACACAAAATCATTTTCCCAAACAAAGCAGATATTACCTCTGTGACCAATTATGTTTCACTCCCGAAAAGCTTTTTGATGTTGGAAAAATATAAAAACAAAATGTTGATTTTCTCAATATAAAATATTTTGTGTAAGACAGTATAATTTCTTGTACAACTTGTTTGGGAGACACAAAATTGTTTCTCACAGGGGCAAAATTAGTATATGAAACAAATGTTAATATGAAATTATGTGCAAAAAGATTAACAATTACTAATTAGTCTAATAGTGACATATTAAATTATATGTGCAAATGAACATAAAAAGCCAATTTTTATTTACATGGAGGGAAGTGTGTAATGGGGTGCCCCAGGGCTCTGTTTTGGGCCCAGTGCTCTTCAACATCTTCATCAATGATTTGGACAAGGGGATAGATGGGGAACTCATCATATTTGCAGATGACACGAAGCTGGCAGGAATAGCCAACACTCCAGAAGACAGGCTTAAGTTACAGGAAGATCTGGACAGACTTGAACACTGGGCACTAACTAACAAAATGAAATTCAATAGTGAAAAAGTAAGGTTCTACATTTACTGTAGGCAAGAAAAACCAAATGCACAGGTATAGTATAGTTGGTATCTTGCTCAATAGTAGCAACTGTGAGAGGGATCTTGGAGTCCTAGTGGACAATCACTTAAATATGAGCCAGCAGTGTGCTGCAGTTGCCAAAAAAGACAACACAGTGCTAGGCTGCATTAACAGAGGGATAGAATCAAGATCACATGAAGTATTAATACCACTCTACAATGCCATCCAATTTTGGTCACCACGATGTAAAAAAGATGTTGAGACTCTAGAAAGAGTACAAAGAAGAGCAACAAAGATGATCAGGGAACTGGAGACTAAAACATATAAGGAACGGCTGCTGGAATTGGGTATGTCTAGTTTAATGAAGACAAGGGTGAGGGGTGATATGATAGCAGTGTTCCAATATCTCAGGTGCTGCCACAAAGAAGAGGGAGTCAAGCTATTCTCCAAAGCTCCTGAAGGCAGGAAACAAGCAACAGATGGAAACTAATCAAGGAGAGAAGCAGTCTAGAACTAAGGCGAAACTTCCTGACAGTCAGAACAATTAACCAGTGGAACAACCTGCCTCCAGAAGCTGTGAATGCTCCAACATTGGAAGTATTTAAGAAGAGAATGGACAGCCATTTGTCTGAAATAATATAGGGTTTCCTGCCTGAGTAGGGGGTTGGACTAGATGACCTCCAAGGTCCCTTCCATCATCATCATCATCATCATCATTATTTGCTATTACAGACATTAATACTAGTCTCTTGGTATAAGTACCTTGTATTGCTCATGTGGACCATTTTTTCACATGGTCACCATAGTAGGGTTTTTTTGAAGAAAACAATGATATTTTAATTTCTATTATTTGATGAACATGATAAAAGGAAAAATCTGTGCATTTTTCATTTCAGTTTCATGTATGAATAAAGAAATGCTATAAATTCAGCCAAAATCATGTGACTTTTTTTTTGTATTACAGTAGCCTGTTCAACTTTTTTTATATAAGACTAGGTTTTTTTTTAACCTTTGCAATTCAGTTCCAAACATTTTTTCACATGGTCACCATAGTAGGGTTTTTTTGAAGAAAACAATGATATTTTAATTTCTATTATTTGATGAACATGATAAAAGGAAAAATCTGTGCAATTTTCATTTCAGTTTCATGTATGAATAAAGAAATGCTATAAATTCAGCCAAAATCATGTGACTTTTTTTTTGTATTACAGTAGCCTGTTCAACTTTTTTTATATAAGACTAGGTTTTTTTTTAACCTTTGCAATTCAGTTCCAAACATTTCGGAAGGAAGTCTAAATTATATTTTGCCTTATTATGCCTGTCATTCTCTTTTGGAAAGTAAAGCAAGATACTACATAATAAACTCAGAGTATTGCCCTAGAAATTAATACTCTATACCCTGACAAAAAATGGCATTTTTTTACAGATGACAAGAAGCCCACAGATAAACACATAGACTTTGCTTTGGTTGTTACTTATTGGTATTATTTCCTGATGTATTCAACAAGAATCAGTAATCATAGATCCTGTAGAATAGAGTAAAATGAGTAAATGGAATACTTTCAACTTGCAAGAAAAACATTTTCCATCATTTGAATTTGATCCTTTTTATATCCTTTTTTCAGCATTAAAATGTCTGTCTACAGATTATATTTTAATTATGACAGGTAGTGATCCAGATAGAAAGAAAATTCCATGAAACATTTTAGTTAGAATAAAGATTAGAGATTTCATTACCACTGACTACAAAATTATATTTTTATAGTATCCAATTATATACAATGGTTTCAATTGTTTTCCCTTCATTCCATCTTATACAAAAGTAATACATAGCAACAACAGCAACAACCATTGGCATTAACAAATCACCACCAGCCAATTACTAAACTATTCCTAGTAAATAGCAGAATCTCCAATTTCAATCCAATCAGAAATGTTTCTACCAATCCATCAATGAAGAGAATGCAGTGAATCAGTCAGCACTTGGACATGTAAAAAACAGGGCAATTTTGGGTGGTGATATGGGATAATCCAAAGAAATATAACAAGAATGCAGCTTGGTTAAAGGAGTTGAATAAGAATAAAAAAATAAGATAATATGAAAGAACTTTTAATAATAGAAGAAATGGTAGAGAAAAGGGTAAGGAAGATCAAAAATTGGTCAGCATCAGGTAAAGATGAACTGCATGGTTTTTGGTTGAAACATCTGACTAGTCTACACTCACTTGATGCCAAGCAGTTTAACAACATACTGCAAATAATGAGTATCAATGGAGTTACCCATTTTTTCCCTCCAATTTTGAAGCCATTATCTACATTTTAAAAGTGGTGGTAAATATGCTTTTTGAAGAAAAAAATAATTTTAAAAATATCAAGTTCATCCAAATGGAAATGAGACATAATTACAAATATCTAAATTATAGTATCAAAATATTTAACTAGCAATTAGCAGCTATGGAAGTAAGTAGTGGGAAGAGTGGGACTAATAAAATGCTAATTCTCGTAATATTTTTTTCCTTTTTTAAAAAATTGTTTTTTCTTTTCAAATTATTTTATAATATTTTCACTTCAATCTCTTATCTAAAGATGTATATTATTTCTGGATTTTGTTTTTTTACACTTTATAAAAAAGAGATTAAAATGGTAATTTATGGGCCTCTGTAAATTTATTCATTAGTTTATTTCTCTTACATATTTCCTTCCTGTAGACGTAGTTCCATTAAGGACTACATATTCAGTGTGGTTGGTCAGCCAATTACAAATCCATCTAGTAGTGATGCTTTCTTACCCAAATTTTTCCATCTTATCAAGTAATAGGTTGTGTTTACTTTATCATGCCTTACTGAAATCCAAGTAAATTATATCCACAGAATTTCTCTGGTCCACTAATTTTGCCACTTTGTCAAATAATACAATAAGAATTGTTTGACACGATCTGTTTTTGACAAACCTATGTTGGCTTCTGATTATGATTATTTGTTCTAGATGTTCACAGATTCATTGCTTGATTATCATTTTCAGAATCTTCTCAGGATGATGTCAGGCTGATTGGTCTGTAGTTTCCTGGTTCCATTTTTTTTCTTTTGCTTTGAAGATGGAAATTACATCAGCCCTTTTACAGTCCTCTGGTAGTTTGCTGTGCTCCAGGGTCTTTGAATGATATGGTTCAGTGATTCTGAAATCACGTCTGCCAGTTCCTTCAGAACCTTGGGATGTAATCTATCTGGTTCTGGTGATTTGAACTTGTCTAGGGTGGATAGGTGTTTTACAATTTTCTTCCCTGTTTTAAATTGTACTTCTAATCTGTCTTTTATGGTACTGTTTTAGATAGGTTGGACTGGGTTCAAGCTATGAGCTAAGCAGTTCTGCTTTCTCCTTGTTGCTCGTCTCTTTGCCATATTCTCCCATTAATGGACCAATCATTTCCTTGACTTTTTTTTTTGCTTTTTACATGTTGAAACAAGCTTTTGTTGTTGTTGTTGTTGTTGTTGTTTTTAACTTTTGTTGCAAACCTTAATTTATTTTGAGCCTTAGCTTTCCTGACTTCATCTTTGCAGGCTTGGGCTGTTTGCTAATATTCTGCCTTAGTTTTAAGTGCCTTTGTTTCCATTTTTTATACTTGTCCTTTTTATCTTTCAGTTTATCAAAGAGTTCTCTGTGCCATCATGCTAGTTTCTTTTGAGATCTCTTTTGAGAATTGTGCTAGATTGCGCTTTTATAATCTCACTTTTCAGAATTTCCCAAGCTTCTTGGGTTGTTTTTCCCTTGAGGACTCTCATCCATGGAAGCCTTCTTAAGCTATCTAAGTTTATTGAAATCAGTTCTCTTAAAGCCCAAGACTCTAGTTTGACTTTGTTCTATTGTTTGTGTCTGTATAACATTGAATTCAAATATTGCATGATTATCCCACCCAAGATTCCTGTGACTTGAACACCTTCTATCATTTCATCTCTGTTAGTGAGAATTACATCCAGTATGGTTGACCCTCTATCTTCCTATACTTTTGCGGAGACAAAGTTCTCTGCTAAGTTTACAAGAACCTGTTTGATCTTCCACTTGGTGCAGAGTGTGTCCCCCAGTTGATGTCAGGGTTAATGTTGAGGTATGCTTCAGACATACCTTGGTTAACTGACTAGCAAAAAGCTCATCTATTTCCTCTGTTTGATTGAGTGGCATATAGCATCCATATATAGCAATGTCATTTTTTTAATATTTTATATTGACCTTTTTTATTCTTGCTCTTTTATATTGAATGATAGTCTAGTATCCAGTGGTTCACTAACATTTTAGGAAGATTTCAAGCATCCACAATATGATCAGATAATTTTAGTCCTGGTAATGTGGTTTTGGGTGTGTCAAACAAGTACCACTACTGATCAATTATCTGTTTCATTTTTCCATAGATATGTCTGTATAATCTCATGGCACTTATTCAAGTATGTACTTCTTAGAGATTAAAAATTTTCTTTAAATGAGAAAACTTAACGCCAGTTTTTTGATGTTCAAGATTTACCTATCTACCAACTAGATCTTCTTTATCATTTTTGAAAGCTCTCTAAGACAGGCATGAATTAAGTGGAAAATTGTGTAAAAGAACACACAGAATGCAAATTACTATATCTTTAAAAAAATGCAGATAGATTTAAATGAATCCCATAGTAGTGTTATATTTTAGGTTTCCTAAATATTAGATAAACTGAAGAGGGACAGAGAGCTGTCATTTTCAAAATGAGCATATTTTATGTTTCATTTAGATATTTCATTGAGGAAAACAGAACATTTGAAACTGCAGGCAATATGATGCCTCAGGCAACCAAGCATATCAAAATAAAGCACATGGAGAGGCTTTTACTACTCATGCTATTTAAATAACTATTTTTGTGAGCTTATTAGCTACTAGTGATCCCAAAGGAGAAATACAATTAAAACTTAATCATACCAAAAGCCGGGATTCTTCTGATTCAGCGAACTTGTAATCTTTTATATTTTAGCAGTTTACTTTAAACATCTTGGTTCCCAAAAGGAAAGGCAGTGAAATGAGTTTCATCTGGCTGTAGTACATTTCCTTTCAACCTGCATGGCATATATTCCTTTCTTTGAGTCTTTCACTTGTTTACATGTTTTTAAGTCTTTCAGGAATTCTGAGTGTCAGGATTTCTATTTTCTTACATGAAAGTGAAATATCTGCTGTGCCCTTTAAATATCATGTTGCACACGTTCCCTGGGTATATTCATTTTTTCTATGCACTCTACACACAAACATTAGAGGCATGAAGCTGAATAATTTGAAGCAGCATCTTAAACGTCAAATAAAGATTGAGAAATGGCCAATTGTTTCATTGAAACAAATGTTTCTTTCTCTATCTATAGATGTAAGTACCATTTTAAACAGACTATCTTTAGCTATGTAGCTATTTTGGTTATCCACAATTTTCCACCATCATCAGAAAAGAATAATCTGTATGCATAGGCTGATTCTCAATATTGATTGAGTTAACTAAATATATTAAGAAATTTCTCACTACCCAAACACTAAAATGTTAAGATTTGCCTGGCAAAATCTTTCACTTATTTAATTTGAAATGTTTCTGTCAATGAGGACTATCAACACAGGGACTATTATGATTAGCATCAGTTTTCTTGAACAGCAAGCATGAAATAAAATCTTTTAGTATTTGGGCATAGTTTCAACTTCCAATAGATGGAGTAATCATTGGATTATATATTGCAAAATATCCAGAAATCAATGTCAACTGTGCTGTCTTTTTATTTCTGTGATAATGCTTTATTTATCCTATATTTATAACACTCATAGCCAAATCTTAAATACAACTCCTATATGGTACATAGTTTGGCCTTATGATATCTTTGCATGTTTGTACCTAATTTTTTTCAAAATTATTGTCCAAATATTGTATCTAGATTATTGTTAACAATTCTTTACTGGAGCATTTGAAAGCAAAGGGAAAACAAGATAAATATTTTTAATTATAATAGGTTTTTTTCTCCTTCTCTTTAGAATAACTACATTGATATTTACTGACAATTCTGACTTGATATAGAAAAAATATTTTGAGCCTAATGCTTCAGTAAACTCTAATAGTGCTGGACTTTGAGCAGGTTGATCTACTTAAATAGTAAATTAGTATATCAAAGAAACATTTCACCAATATTGTTTCCCGAAACGAGAAGTCAATCTTTCTGTTTTAAACTATAGAGATATGTAAATCACCATATACAGCCCAAATATAGAAGAGTAATAGCATTATTTAATTAACATTTCATTTCTTATCCACAACTGTAGTATGAAAATTTAATTTGTCTTTGTCATTTTGATGTTGATATTATTAAATTAACAGCTTGTTTTTTAATACTGCAAATTGTAAACATTATTATTTTTAAATTTATTTCTTACTGTCTAAAGCAGGCATGTCAAACTGGCAGCGCACAGGCCTGATGCATCATACTGAAACCGCGCCCACCCCATTGCTGGCAATGGGGAAAAAGTCGTGATACATCGCACGATGTCATGTGACATCGCAGGTTTCACATGCCTGGTCTAAAGGAATAAATTACTTCAAGTGCTGTAAATTTTTGTGTCGTTGCTTATAAACTCAGGACTAATATATCATCTTTGTACTTTTGTTTTTTATTATTAATTTAGTGTGTTTATTGTTTTATTATTAATTTGCAGAATTTTTGGGGTAGTTGATCATCATCATCACAATAAAAAAAATCATTCCTTTTTTTGCATAGCTTCAGGATTTTATCACCTATGTTAGAACAGTAGAAAAACAGTTAGAATAGAACAGAATAGAGCTGGAAGGGACCTTGGAGATCTTCTAATCCAGTCAGGTGATTGTTCTAGCCAAGTATAGATGCAGATCTTGCAGATCTTGCAGAAAGTCTTTAAAAAATAATCTACTTAATTGACAATTTTGACTCTGACTACTGAATGTCATCATACTATCATTCTCCCAAACTAATTTGATCAGAATATTCTTTTGGCTTGCAAATAATTCCTATAGGTATGTAAACAATTTTTAAAGAATGATATTTAATTTGATTCAGATAATAATATAGCATAATAATAACAACACCTTGTGATGTTATGCTGGCCATATGACCATGGAAATGTCTCAGATAGCACTGGCTCAATGGCCCTTGAAACAGAGATGAGCACCATCTCCTATAGTTGGCCACAGGTAGCAGAGTAAAATCTACAAGGACTTCTATATAATAATACTTTGAGCATGCATTAAAACAAAGAAAGATCTTGGTTAGAAGGTTATGCAAAGTAAAAAAGTAATATAAAGTAATAAGATGAAAAAGTAATATAAATATCTTAGCATACCAAAGAAGAGAAGACTATTAAAAGATTTATGGCATCAGTTAATGTCAGCTTGGTAGAGGACACATTTTCATAAACAAAATAAAGTTTAGGAAAATTATTTCCTCTTGGTAAAAGAATAATTATTACTATATTTCACAGTCACTCCTTCAGGAGTATCTAAATTGATCAGCCAGCTGAAAACTAGTAACGCATTCAGAATAAATTCCATTCATCTTAAATCTATTAAAAAGATTCCTGACAAATGCCTATGTGATGGACACCAATACAGATGGCTTTAAGAAAGTATTTAGATGTCAATAGCTATCATTTAAAAACATTACGTATTGTATGGGGGTTTCTATCAGCACTTGTGGGAGTATAATGCTTGATTATGTATGCCTTTCATCTTCACAGAGTAGCATGCCTCTGTGGCAATAAAAAAAAATTTGGGGACAACGAATGCTTAAAGTTCAATATGTGTTGCTACAGATACTACATTCCACTAACTTCCAAAAATAATTCTGGATCAATAAGGACTTCCAAATACAATGGTTTAAGGGAAGATGATTGCAAAATATAATGATCAGAGTTAATCTATGACTTGTATTCAATTTGCAGGTCTGTCAATAATTTTAATCATATTTCTTTCATATATTTCATGCATATGAGGAAAAGTTCTTACATAGTGGTCAAGACCCTTTTTGGGATGAGAAATGAACCGGAAATTTATATCTGAATAAATATGAAAATTATCCTATAAAACTTTCCTATTTTCACAATCTGTGTACATGTGGTAGATAACGATAATGAACTTGTGAATTAGATTCTATCCAGAATATGCAGGACTAAGCTTTGTTATCAGTTTGTGGATTTAATAATGATATGAATGTTATAGAATCAAGGGAAAAAATACAGTGAATATGACTCCAAGAGGATATTTTTACCTTTAGTAATTTTAATCAGGGATACATTTCCATAAACACATTTTTCTGTAAACAATTTGCAAGAGAATGCATTTCATGCTGTTTTAACATGCTGAGACCAACTTTATTCTGATTCATTCTGGTCTTTTTAAAAGCACCAAAAGAGGAACCATTCTGTGCTTGCTGGAGGGCATCGTGTCACAAAGATTAGAAAACTATAAAAGATTGTATACTGTCTGATACTGGCCTTAAGACATTTAAAAATTATTTATTTTCAGATAACCTTTTTAGATCTTAAAAAGAACCCTCATAGATTAAAAAATCTTAACACACATATAGATTTATATGGTCATAGCTTTTTATATAAACTGCACTTTTCCCCCAATGATATGGATTCAGTAGTTATTTTGAAATATTTGCACATTATTTTGTCCGAATTGTTCTGGTGTTGACCCAGATGTAAACCTGAGATGCAGTGAACTCATCTCTCTGACACAATTTCCTTTTATTTCTAATTAGTACAACTCCCAGGAGGAGAAAAGTAAGGATTAATTCAAACACTTCCCTAAACTACAGTAGATCCTATTCTCTATACTGCAGGTTATACTTGGAATAATTTTTACCTATTTGAGCAAGATAGTTTAAGTTTCTCAAATGATCTTGAAATAGTTTCCTATCCCATTATTTGAGAAGTCTTTAAGTCCCAGAGAGCATTGTAGTTAATATCAGGAAGAGCCCTTGTGAAAGATATTAGTGAATGCTCTTGTTTAAGGAAATTAAAAGTCTATGAATAACATCCATTTGGTGAAAGGCAGCTGAAGAATATTATTTTATGTATTTTAAACCTATATTTGATTACCCTGTCTTTTCTGTCCCCAGCATACATAACAAATTTAGAAATATATAAGCATATTAAACTGTTTTAGATTATTGATCAATTTTCCCACTGTAGCCTATTTGTTCATCAGCTGATAAGGAAAACAACAGCAACTAGAATCTTCTACATTAAAATAGGTTCCCTACCTCTTAGCAATAGCTCCACTTCACTAACATTGATAGTGATGGAACTGAGTTTTTGTTTTTCCCTTAAGGGTTTCTACTTAACAAACAACCATTCTACTTATGTCTCTCCTGGTGGCACTTATTAGCATTTGTTATTAATGCATTTTATTTTCCTGAGAAATATTTATTATAAAATGTTCTGATTCTGTATTTATTTTGTATTGCAGAGATAATATCAGGTACTCTATGAAACTTATTTTTTTCATAGAGAGATATTAATTAAGCAAAAAATAACATTTGGTGGAGGAAGACTAGGGTCTGGAGACTACTTATGCCTGCTATTTTTCTATCCAGTCATGCAGCTATTAAACCAGATCTCTACTTCTCCAGAAAAAAGTACTGTCAAAGACTGAATAACACACTGATTTTAAGAACCACACACTTATGTATTCTATTGTTCTCTTCCTGTAAGAGTACATCATCTGATTTATCCAAACTGAGGGACTGGTCTTGTCTCCTTTTCCACCTTCTGTTGGTCAAGGCTTCTGTTTTAAGGATCTTAAATGAAAGAAACTACATGAATGATTTTGTGAAGGATTTTCTCCTTCTTTATGATAATTTACATTTGGATACAAAGAACTGATTAAGAAGCCATGAGAAGGGACTCATGAATATCAAAAGAGGTCTGTAAGCTTTAAACCCCTTCATGGATTACTGCCTTGTCATGGCAAAGGGGCTTGCGTAATTCAATGAAGCTATGAGCTATGCTGTGCAGGGCCACCCAAGATGGAAAGGTCATATATATATATAATTCCATTTATATCCCACCCTTCTCCGAAGACTCAGGGCGGCTTACAAGCTTAGCAGTAGCCTTCATTCTATGTATATGCCTGCTTATTAGGGCTTTCACACACACCCCAAGCGGCATTATTACAAAGTCAGCTTAATTGCCCCCAACAATCTGGGTCCTCATTTTACCTACCTCGGAAGGATGGAAGGCTGAGTCAACCTTGAGCCTGGTGGGATGCGAACCTGCACTAATTGCAGGCAGCTGGTGTTACTTAAGGAGGCATTAGCCCACTGCCCACTGCTCCAGGGCGTTCGCAACCATCCCTGCTAGCAAGGAAGAGCTTTTGAGAACGAGGACGCAGGCAGAGCGATGCAGGAGATTTTGGTGAAGATGATGTTTTGATCTTTAACTCAATGGACTTTGCTGAATTTGCAAGTGAAAGTGCGTAGTTAACAATAGAGGGTGAAAATGGCGGCTATATCTTCTAAAGTTCCTGCCCTGAGGCATCAGTTTTCAGTGAAAACTTCATTGTCCTCTGCATCTGAATCTGTATCAGCTTTTACAGTAAAAGATTTGCAGAGTTTGCTGCAAGAGACTATGGAAAAGCAAATGAAACAATTTGTTGAGATAATGGAGAAAAAGTTGGAGGAGAAGTTTACAGAGGAATTAGCAGAAATGAGAGCAGACATCACATCTGTAATGTTAAATATGGCTAAAAGCATTGAGATTTTGGATGAAAGAGTGGAAGATCTTGTTCAAAATGATATTAGAATGGAAGCCAAAATGACAGAAACTGAAAATGTGATAGAGAAAATGGATTATGATTTGATTTCGACACAGTATTCTCAGATGGAGTTTGCTTTGAGAATCAGAGGCCTAAAAGAAAATCCTAAGGAAAATTTGACGAAAATGGTTTCTGAGGTTTTGGAAGGGGTGTTGGAGTGACCAGCAGATGAAATAATGGAAGATATAGATAAAATCTTCCGTGTTAATTCGTGGATTGCAAGACAAAGGAAATTACCCAGAGATGTGGTGGTTTATTTTACAAAGAGAAAGATTAGAAATGAAGTTATCCAGGCCTCCTATAATATTGATTTTGTAATGGATGAGCAAAAAGTTTTGATTTTAAAAGAGATTCCTGCAATAATTTTAAGAAAAAGGAAGGAATTTGCTTTTTTGACACAAGAATTGAGACGACGTGATATTAAGTTTAGATGGCAAATACCAGAGGGTATGGTGGTGACTTATGAAGGTACGAGGCATTGTTTTACCACGGTGATTCAGGCACGTGACTTTTACAGTAATGTTTTAAAAGCAGTCCCCATACCGTCTACAAAGCAAAAAGGTGAAAGAGAGCCTCAACGTTCCAGAGAGAATCCACAAGATGTTGAAGGGTTAACGCAGACAGATGTGAAAGCTATAGGAGTGGGTCAAATTTCATCACCACGGGAGAAGGCCAGAAATTGGAAGAGGTGTGCTGCTTCTGGAAGAATGAAGCAAACCTGAGGATTTAGTTGCATAATTGCAAGAGATAATAATGTAATAAGGATGCTAGAAGGATTAAGTATTTGGGGATTCATTTTTCACCCTTATAAAATAATTATATAATATTTTGTGTTGCTTTAGTTTTAAGATGATTATGAAAATTTAATTGGGAAGATTTGTAGTAGTGTTTATTGATATTCTGTAGGTTATGCTTTGTTATTTGGATAGAAAGTTTTAAGCCTGGAAGGTAATGTATGGTATTTTAAGTTGTATAATACATTAGGAGAAGGAAAGGTTGTATAAACTTGGTTTTAGTATGTTAAAGTTTAGTTGGATAGAAGAATAGTTTTATAAAACTGATATAAATTGTTTTATGTGTGATTGAAATTAATTTGTAATACTTTTATGGGCAATATTGGAGTAGGTAATAGAATATAAGAATATAAGAATGATGTGATTATATAAAAAAAATTTTAGTTTGGAAGTAATCTATGGTATTTTAATTTGTATAATATATCAGGATAATATGAATTTAAAGCTTAGTTGGGAAGAAGAACAGTTTTAGACAATTGATATAAATTGTTTTATTTGTGATTGTTTTTATTGGGTAGATTGAAAAGTATTATCTTGTTTTTGAATAATTATTGATATGATGTATGTATATATGTTTGGAGTTTATCTATATGAGTTAAAGTTCGATAGTCTATATAGTTCAGGATTGTTTGCGTAAGCTAGATTATGATTGTTTGTATTTTTATACCCTGTATTCTGCTCTGGGAAGTGGGGGGGAGGGGAAAGGGAGGGTGGGGTTGGGGAGGGTTGGGGAGGGTGGGAGGGAAGGAGGCTGGGGGTGTTTTTTTTCTTTTTCTTTTTTTTGGTTATTTGTTAAAGATAAAATGTATTCTAAAACTTTTTAATAATAAAAAAAAGAATATTGGAGAGATGAAGGGAACGTTTAATGCAAAAATGAGCATGATAAAGGACCAAAATGGCAGGGACCTAATAGAGGCAGAAGAGATTAAGAAAAGGTGGCAAAATTACACAGAAGAACTATACAAGAATGAGCTTAACATCCCTGATAATCACAATGAGGTCGTGCCAGACATCCTAGAATGTGAAGTGAAGTGGGCCTTAGAAAAGCTGAGCAACAACAAAGCTAGTGGAGGTGACAGTATTCCAGCTGAGCTATTCAAAATCTTAAAAGACGATGCAGTAAAAGTGCTACACTCAATTTGCCAGCAAATTTGGAAATCTCAAAATTGGCCACAGGATTGGAAAAGATCAGTTTACATTCCAATTCCAAAGAAAGGCAGTGCCAAAGAATGTTCAAACTATCGCACCATTGCACTCATTTCTCATGCTAGTAAAGTTATGCTTAAAATCCTACAAGGTAGACTCCAGCAGTATGTGGATCGAGAACTACCAGAAGTACAGGCAGGATTTCGAAGAGGCAGAGGAACTAGAGATCAAATGGCCAACATACGCTGGATCATGGAGAAAGCTAGAGAGTTCCAGAAAAACATCTACTTCTGCTTCATTGACTATGCTAAAGCCTTTGATTGTGTGGATCATAACAAACTGTGGCAAGTTCTTAAAGAGATGGGTGTACCAGACCATCTTATTTGTCTCTTGAGAAACCTATATGTGGGCCAAGAAGCAACAGTGAGAACTGGACACGGAACCACTGATTGGTTCAAAATTGGGAAAGGAGTCCGGCAAGGATGTATACTGTCGCCCTGCCTATTTAATTTATATGCAGAACACATCATGAGAAAGGCAGGGCTAGATGAATCAAAAGTTGAAATTAAGATTGCCGGAAGAAACAACCTAAGATATGCAGATGATACCACTCTAATGGCAGAAAGTGAAGAGGAACTAAAGAGCCTCTTGTTGTGGGTGAAGAAGGAGAGTGCAAAACTTGGGTTGAAACTTAACATTAAAAAAACCAAGATCATGGCATCCGGCCCTCTCAATTCCTGGCAAATAGATGGGAAGAAATGGAGGTAGTGACAGATTTTATTTTCCTGGGTTCCAAGATCACTGCAGATGGGGACTGTAGCCAAGAAATTAAAAGATGCTTGCTCCTTGGGAGGAAAGCCATGGCAAATCTAGACAGCACACTAAAAAGCAGAGACATCACTCTGTCAACCAAAGTGCATATAGTCAAGGCTATGGTCTTCCCAGTTGCAATGTATGGCAATGAAAGTTGGACCATAAAAAAGGCTGAGCGCCAAAGAATTGAGGCCTTTGAACTATGGTGCTGGAGAAGACTCCTGCGAGTCCCTTGGACTGCAAGGTGATCAATCCGGTCAGTCCTAGAGGAGATCAACCCTGACTGCTCTTTAGAAGGCCAGATCCTAAAACTAAAACTCAAATACTTTGGCCACCTAATGAGAAGGAAGGACTCACTGGAGAAGAGCCTAATGCTTGGAAAGATTGAGGGCAAGAGAAGAAGGGGTCAACAGAGAGTGAGGTGGCTGGATGGAGTCACTGAAGCAGTAGGCGTGAGCTTAAATGGACTCCAGAAGATGGTAGAGGACAGGAAGGCCTGGAGGAACGTTGTCCATAGGGTTGCGATGGTTCGGACATGACTTCGCAGCTAACAACAACAAAGCTTTAAAGGTTGTTGGTCCTACTATCATGCAAAATACAATTTTACTATTAAGCTGTATTTCTTCTGGTTTATTCTGATACTAATACCACTATAAAAATATGTTAATTTTAGTGAGATGTCAAACCTATAAATGTTTGATAAATTTACTTACAAATCATTTTCACCTGAGTTCCAAGTAGTCATCTTCCTGTATTCCATGTGATACCAGGACTGGAGGGGAATATTGTTTTGAGCTCCTATTGATGAAAAATGTATGGGTTACAGTGATCCAGTACCTCTTGAAAGCACTGTTAACTATCACAGGTTAAATATCACAGCTATTCAATAGAAGCCCTTTCCAAAACAATTCCACTGTGATTTTTGGTGTCCAAGTGTGTAAGTATAGTAAGTATAGAAGTTGGTAAGAGGGAATATTTTATTTTTACAAAAACAACTTTAGAATTTTGATGTCCAGCCTTCCCATCTGCTCTTCTTTCATTAGTGGATTGATTTTGGTATGAAAGATGTTAGCTGCCACTTGTTTGGTAGGGGGGCTGAAATTATGTTCATATTAATGATAGGCTTCATTTTTATCTTTATTATATCATTGTTGTATACTTCTATTATAAAAATATATGATAAAAAGTTTGCCAAGACAATGGTAGATTTGTTTTCAAGAAATTTGGGAAATATCAATTTACAGTTTGATAGATTCAGTATTCCCTCATTTCCTTGAGTATCTCTATATGCAGCCTGGTGCAATTGGTTACCTATCAAGCTAATATCTGAATCTGTCCAAAACGTATGGTATTTGTTAACCTAACTAACCTATGCAATTATTGGTCTTTCACCGAACCTCACATTACTATCTTTCTTTCTTTTCTTTTCTTTTTTTAAAAACAAAGGACTCAGGGTGGTGAACAGGGCATATATAAATAGAAAATACAAAAATTAAAAGAGAATTAAATAATCGCCCAGATAAAACAGTAACAATATAAAAACCCATTAAAAACCCTAACATCCCCCAGCAGGCCAGGCCAGCTTGTTCAAATAAGTGGGTCTTCAGACCGTGCCGGAAGGAGCGAAGGTCCGGTGCCGTCCAGAGTTCAACCGGCAGTTGGTTCCATAAAGCCGGAGCGCCCACAGAGAAGGCCCTCCCCCTGGGGGCCACCAGCTGACATTCTCTGACCGGAGGCACCCTGAGGAGGCCCTCTCTGTGGGAACGCACAGGGCGGAGGGAAGTTGACGCCGGCAGCAGGTGGTCCCCGAGGTACTCCGGACCCATGCCATGTAAGGACTTAAAGACCATAACCAAAACCTTGAATCTCACCTGGAAGACAACTGGTAACCAATGCAGCTCGCAGAGCAAAGGTGTAACATGGGAGTACCGGGAAACTCCCAAGACAACTCTCGCGGCCGCATTCTGTACCAGTTGGAGCCTCTGAGTGGTCTTCAAGGGGAGCCCCCATGTAAAGAGCATTGCAGTAGTCCAGGCGAGAGGTCACGAGTGCATGAGTGACCGTACACAGGGCATCCCGGTCCAGATAGGGCCGCAACTGGTGCACCAGGCGAACCTGGGCGAAAGCCCCCCTAGTCACGGCTACTATATGGTCTTCCAGGGTAAGCCGTGAATCTAGGAGGACTCCCAAGTTGCGAGCCCTATCCACGGGGGGTAAAAACTCACCCCCCATAGAAAGAGGTGGAATATTTTGAATGTCCCGGGATGCCGGAATGCACAGCCACTCAGTCTTGTCAGGGTTGAGCTGAAGTCTGTTCCTCCCCATCCAGACCCGAACCACCTCCAGGCAATGGGACATCACGTCGAGGGCATCACTGGGGTGGTTTGGGGTCGAAATGAAAAGCTGGGTATCATCGGCGTACTGATGATACCCAACTCCAAAACCACGAATGATCTCACCCAGCGGTTTCATGTAGATGTTGAACAGGAGAGGCAAGAGGACCGACCCCTGAGGAACTCCACAAACGAGAGCCCTTGGGGTCGACCTCTGCCCTCCTGCCAACACCGACTGCAAGCGTCCCAGGAGATAGGAGGAGAACCACTGAAGAACTTGAGAAGTTGAGAAGGAATTCCTTCTGTTTCACATATGGTGCATCTCTTAAAAATATGTTACAGGCTTTTTTTAACTTGCTACTTGGTATGGATTATAGGTAACTGCTAGAAGCAGGATAACAACTGAATAAGTTTGGAAAGCACTATGTTCAAAAAGTCATCTCTTAAATTCTTAGACTTAGCACATAAAGCTCTCAAGAGGTGCAGAAGAAAAGTTGCAAAGATGATGCATCTTTCAAAGTTAAATTGTCCGCACAATTTATTTGTACAAAAATACAATTTTATCTACATGGGGAAATACTGCAACTGAGCCTTGAGCTTTTCTTCCTTATTTTTCTTCCCTTGTAATGTGGATGAGAAAAGACATAAGATGTTCTGTTTCCATTTTAAATTAACTACAGTGTGTTATTTTGATTAAAACCTAAATTGTGGATTCTTGAAACAGCTTCTTAAATTATTATTCAATATTATCCCAACTGAATAAACTGTAGATACAAAACCCATTATACAAGACTTGTGTAAAGCAGGATGCAAAACTTGACTCAGTTTAATACAGAGAATCAAGTGAGATAATTCAATTTATTATTAACTGACATGCCTTTCATATGGTTGGCCTATAATTTTCAGACAACCATGAATTTCTCCCTTACAACATAATCCATATACAGAAAGTGATCTGAGCTACATAATATGATAAGAAATCATAACTGTCTTCAGGAAAATGTAGATGCTAGGAGGTTAATGCCTTAAAAAAAATTCTTGCACAGAAGTAAAAGACAATGAAGTAAGAAATAAGGCAGATCTTCAGTATGGTAAACTAATTTATATGCTGCCATGTTAACCAAGTAACTTATTTTCAACATACTATTAATCAAATTGAGAGACCCATACTTGCTCTATATGTCTGTCTGTCTGTTTGTCTGTCTGTCTGTCTTCATCATCATCATGTTTACCTTTTAAGATATATTTCTGTGAAGCTGTTCAATGAGATATAATATATACAATTATATTAATTGCCTCTTATTTGTTTTCTAATCAGAAGCAGCTATCAAATCACCAAATGCTATATATAAATTATTATAGTGTAAAATCCAATAAAATTAGGCAGTGGTTGTGAATTTAATAATAATAATAATATAAAGTTGGAAGGGACCTTGGAGGTCATCTAGTCCAACCCCCTGCTCAGGCAGGAAACCCTATGCCATTTCAGGCAAATGGCTGTCCAGTCTCTTCTTAAAAACCTCCAGTGTTGGAGCATTCACCACCTCTGGAGGCAGGTTGTTCCACTGGTTAATTGTTCTAACTGTCAGGAAGTTTCTCCTTAGTTCTAGGTTGCTTCTCTCCTTGACTAGTTCCCGTCTGTTGCTTCTTGTCCTGCTTTCAGGTGCTTTGGAGAATAGCTTGACTCCCTCTTCTTTGTGGTAGCCTCTGAGATATTGGAACACTGCTATCATGTCACCCCTCACCCTTCTCTTCATTAAACTAGACATACCCAATTCCAGCAACCGTTCCCTATATGTTTTAGCTTCCAGCCCCTTAATCATCTTGGTTGCTCTTCTCTGTACCCTTTCTAGAGTCTTGACATCTTTTTTACATGACCAAAACTGGATGCAGTATTCCAGGTGTGGCCTTACCAAAGCATTGTAAAGTGGTATTAGTACTTCACTTGATCTTGATTCTATTCCTCTGTTAATGCAGCCTAGCACTGTGTTGGCTTTTTTGGCAGCTGCAGCACACTGCTGGCTCATATTGCAGTGATTGTCTACTAAGACTCCGAGATCCCTCTCACAGTTACTACTATTGAGCAAGGTACCACCTATACTATACCTATGCATTTGATTTTTCCTGCCTAAATGTAGAACCTTACTTTTTTCACCATTGAATTTCATTTTGTTAGATAGTGCCCAGTGTTCGAGTCTGTCCAGATCCTTCTGTATCTTAAGCCTATCTTCTGGAGTATTGGCTATTCCTGCCAGCTTGGTGTCGTCTGCAAATTTGATGAGTTCCCCATCTATCCCCTTGTCCAAATCATTAATGAAGATATTGAAGAGCACTGGGCCCAGAACAGAGCCCTGGGGCACCCCACTACACACTTCCTTCCATGTAGATGCGGTTCCATTGAGGACCACACGCTGAATACGGCCTGTCAGCCAGCTACGAATCCATCTGGTGGTAATGCTATCTAACCCACATTTTTCTATCTTATCAAGTTTATAATGTTCATAAAATGTATTTGTCAGTGTTTAATAATATTTTCAATCCAATGTAAATATCCTATAATCAAGTAATGTATAATGTGTTATGCTATTCTTCTGGACTGCTTATAAGATTTGGGAATAAACAACAGTACATTCCAGTCATTCTGTTACTTCTATAGCAGAAAGTTCCAATTGATATATTTGATAGAGAAGAAGGGCTAGTGAAAGTTGCCATGACATGTGAGGGGAAAGGAGTGGGACTCCTAAGACATAATTTCTTGGTAGTTGCAGAATAGAAGAAACCCAGAGAGTGACAAGCCTGTCAACTTGTACTAGCTGAACAGATAGACAGGACCTCAAGTAATCTAACCTATATCAAAGGGCCTTATAGATGATAGCCAACACCTTGAATTACACCAGGAAGCATACTGGCAATCAATACAGCTTGTGAAACAGAAATGTCACTTGGACATCTCAAGCATGTTTATCGCTACCCATATTGCTGCATTTTCTACCAGTTTAAGCTTCCAAGTGATCTTTAAGGGCAACCCTATGCAGACTGCATTGCCTTTTTGTATGTGTGTGTGAACAAAGGGATTTGTTCTATTTCAGATGAACTGACTGTGGGTTTGAAGTCAGTAGAAGTACATTGTTTAGTCAACAAATGCTACGGGTAATGACCATTATGTAGTCTCTATTAAGAAACTGATGTATGTCAAAAGAAGAAGCCGTGACCAGGGGGGCTTTTGCCCAGGTTCGCCTGGTGCGTCAGTTGCGGTCCTACCTGGACCTAGATGCCCTGCGCACAGTCACTCATGTGCTCGTGACCTCCCGATTGGACTACCGCAACGCTCTCTACATGGGGCTGCCCTTGAGAAACACTCGGAGGCTCCAGCTGGTGCAGAATGCAGCCGCGTGGGTTGTGATGGGGGTTTCCTGATACTCCCATGTAACACCTCTACTCCGCGAGCTGCATTGGCTTCCGGTTGCCCTCCCGGTGAGATTCAAGGTGCTGGTGATGACCTATAAAGCCCTTAATGGCTTGGGTCTGGGATATCTGAGGGAACACCTGCTGCCGGCATCAAGCTCCCTTCGTCCTGTGCGCTCCCACAGGGAGGGTCTTCTCAGGGTACCGCGGGTAAAAGATTGCCGGCAGACAATACCCAGGGGGGAGGGTCTTCTCTGTGGGTGCGCCAGCCCTTTGGAACCAGCTGCCTGTAGAGCTTAGGACTGCCCCTGACCTTCGCTCATTCCGCCGAAACCTGTAGACCTGGCTCTTCGAGCTTTCTGGCCTGGACTGAGAGTATTAACTGGGGTTTTAATTGTATTTTAATTGTAATTGGGTTTTTTAGTTCAAGGTTAGTGTAATCATTTTAATTGTTTTTAATTTTTGTAATTTGTTGTATTGTTTTTAAAAAACCTTGTGAACCGCCCTGAGTCCTACGGGAAAAGGGTGGTATATAAGTCTAATAAAATAAATAAATAAAAAATAAATTATATGAGTGGCTCCTGTCTAATTTGAAAAATATACAAATACCAGTGAGTTGAATGCAGCTGGAATTTAGGAAGTGTATCAGGTGATAAAGCTGTAATTTTTCCATTGATCAGCTTCTTTTACCAGCCTCAACATCACTTGTTTTGTGGAGATACAGTACATTTAGATTATATCAGTCAAATATTAGAATTTTATTTCATTATTAAATGTAGTTTCTGAATAGAATATAGTGGTAATATTGAACTGTTTGTACTGAAGGGAAAAAGAATCATTTACATCTGGCAACCACACCTTGAGTCATTCTAGACTTTAGAGTCAGGGTATGGTGCATTAATTTCTCAGTTTGTAATTTGCCAGCTGCATTTAATGGAACCAATTTTCATTACATCTGTTCTGTGGTTCAAAGAGCTATTTTAGTTGCCAAAGGGGGCCAGCTTCATACAAATTCAGAGAAGGTGCTAATACTTCTCTTGAAGTAATAGATAACTGCAGAAAAAAAAGCAAACATTTTATTTTGACGTAAGTTTGACATTCATGGTTTACCACTGTAAGATTCAAAATTAAAAGTGTTGTAAAATCCATGCCTGGAAATATATATATTGACTGTAGGTCATTTTAGTTCATATGATTTGAAAAGACAATGTGAAATATGTTTGTTATTCTAGCAAGCTGTCGTTAAAGAATACTGAAGTGTGTGTATGTATTTCAATATTCCTTGATGACAGTTTGCTAGAATAATAAACATATTTCACACTGTTTGTCTTTTCAAATCATATGAACTATATATAGGAAAAATGTCAGGTACCTAAACATTTCATTGATTTTGGTACTGCATTATAGAACAAGCCAGATTTGCCATAGGAACTCTTATGCCTTGTGCATACTTTAATTCTCATAAAATCTGTAATAATTGTATAAATGTGAGGTCCCAAAATGACAGCTACTTTCAATAAAAGAAAAAGGGCTTTTCTCATGGGCCACAAAAAAATTGAAATGTTCTACACTTTGAAGCTCTAAGCATCTGCCATGTGAGAATTATAAAGCATTAATCCTGAAAAGTTTTCACCTGACAGTCATGAAATAGTATACCTATGTGTAGAGTGACTCAATTTTACTTCCTCAGGCAATGTCTTTTTAAAAGAAGCTTCAGAAATACTATGCATCATGTCATATTGAAAATATGATCTTGGAATGGCTAAATCTATTTGAAATTATGGAAGTCTATATTCTAATGTATTTATGTGAAAAGTTTCAATGACATTTTTAACAACAACAGGACTTCCTATTTTACAAATTATATTTTAACTGGATTGACTGCTTAAACTAATCTTAGCAATTAAATAAAATAGTTAAAATTGCTCTATCACTTAAAAAATGAAGCAGTAGTGGCAGTAGTTTAGAAACATTTCTATTAACAGCTGCACTGGAGAAATAAAAGATTTTCAGCAAAACATTCTGCCATGCACATATCTTTACAAGAATGCAAAATTGTCTTTTTGCAACAACCTAATGTAATATATCCAAATTTCTTTTTAAATGGACAGTTTGGAGAAATAAATCTAGTGCCAAATGGAGATATTTAAACTTTAATTTTCTATCTAGACTTAGTCCACCACAGTAATATGCATTATAAGAAGGCTTTTTATTTGAACATCCATTGGGCAATCCAATAAATCTGGCAAAGATTTTTGGTTCAATTAATTTTATTTTAAAATTGTAAAAAAAGTTAAGGTTATTAAAACCTGAGACCATTAAATTGCAATATACAGTACTCAAGTTTCAAGGTAATTTTATTATATTATAATTCAGATTTTTTTCATAGTGTCTTCATTTTTTAGTTTTTAATATTAACAAAATTAATAAATTAATAGAAATTTAATTTTAATTCTTTAATCACTATCATGCAGTAACTATATGCAGGTTTGTTATCATTCTGGCATAAACCGATGATATATACTTTGTAGTATATATTCACCGAATGATTGTAAATTATGTTTTATTGGTCTGAACAATATATATAGTGAGAGCTAGGAAAGGGTATAGGAACCGTAACTTTTATAAAAGTATATCATACCTTGATAAGCTGTGCTGGGTTTTGGAGGGAAAGATAGATTTCATTTTCAAAGAGCTACAGGCAGTCCTGTAATAATTAGCTTCATAATACCAGCAAATCATAAGTGCTTAGTAAGCAATGTGTTGTCTAGGTTCATTTTTTACTTACCAATGCATATTAAAATTGTTCTGTGTCTTCTTTTTCTTTATTCTTCAATATTGCTCTGTTGGTTCTACACATTGTGGTATTTTCTTAATCCCCTCTTCTTCGGGTAATGTTTCTTCACTTTTCAAACACTAAACAAATACAATTCTTACTGCTATTAATACATACCACATACATATAACATTATGTATATGCTTCTTAATCATATTTTTCTAATATTATATCTACTAACAATAATTCTAGATTAAAACATCTTTTCTATCCAGCTCATAACTCAGTTATATTTGCCATTGAAATTACTTTATTAAGTCAATGCCCTGTTTTCTAAACTTCTATTTCAATTTTGTTTTTCCCTTGAGTATTCAAAGTATCTTTATAAATTACGATTTTCTCAACAATGAGTATATTAAGGTGAGTAAAAGCTTCCCTTGTTAAAAGCCCTCCTGTTATTTTCATATTTCCCATCTCATAGAAAAGTGTACCATCCTAAGTATAATCCTATCTTTCTAAGTACGATAATCTTTTAGTATCTAAAGGTTATCTGTTTCTAGTCATATTTAAACACCCATGTGATAATATAGGGCCTCATCCAATAGATCAAATCCTCTATTTTCTTTACTCTAGTTTTCTTCCTTTGCCAGATAGGTTTCCAAATCTGTTTACTTAAATCATCAAAGTTTTTCCCCCCTGTTTTTATGGGTACTCTTTGTAGTGGGAAGACCATTTAGGTAGGATATGTCTGAAGGGGAGTTCAGCCCATTCATATTCATTGAAAAACTCCAACTTTCCTCCTCCTTCAGCTTCTCTTTTCTTGTCTTGTTTCCCAGTTTCTAATGCTTCTCCTGAATGCTCTATAGTTTGTTCTATATGGTCTTCTTCCTTATCTTCAGGTATATTCTGAAATCTTGAGGGATGGTGTGCCTTTTCCATTTCCAGTATTATCACTAAGTCTTCAAAGTTTTTCTTTGTGCCAGTCTGTGATTTACTTCCTTTATATCCTCCCTCTTTGGATCAGTTTCTTCTAGTTTCTCTTCTATTTTCTGAATTCCTTGTTCATCTTTATAGTCATTTTCTGGGGGTTCCCTAGTAGTGAGTTTAAGTTAAAAACTTTTTCATTTATCTCATTCAGATTCTCTTTAGTCTCATCATGATTTCTTCTTGAGTCTTCTTTATGTGACTCAATTGCCTCTTGAATTGATTGCAATATAAACTGCATTTCCTTTTGAAAGTTATTAATTCTTTGTCTCTGGTGTACCAGATTGGGGGCTTCGGATACTTGGGGTGGTTTTTTACCATTTTTAGTTAAGTTTGGAGCATTCATTTTTGTTCCCCCTCTCTTTTTAGATTTCCCAAGTACTAGTTTATCTAACATGACCAATCTTATTGTCAATACAATAATATACAACTTAAATTTAGATTTAGGTTTAAAATCATCTCATATAGTTCTTATAGTCTTTGTGTGTAACCTTTGTAGTCCAATAAGTTCCAAAATATAAGTCCACCACCAGCAAGGGGTATTTTGTCACAATTCTTCTGTCCAGAAATCCAAAAATTATCAGTCAACCAATGCTTGTAATCTAAAGTGTCCAACCACCTTACAATCAATCCCTTGGTTTCCCCCTGTTAAAAATAACCAAGAGGCAAAAAGTCAAAAGTAAAAGTTCAGTCGATGTTTGTAATCCAATATAGTCAGCAAATTTCAAAACGGTTATAAGTTCCATCAAGTAGATAGTAGCCCAAAAATATTTTTCTCAGTTGCCAACTGCTCTCTGTTGAACTAAAAGCTTGACTAAAGATCAAAGAAGCTAAGTGATTATCTGTGTCTGGGCATTGTGCCAGGTCCACTCTAGCCACAACAAGCTTAGTGCTGTATCTCTGTGCCACTGCTAGAAATCCTCAGATAACCATTTTCTAACACTTAAAGCAAACAATTATTTCCACTTTAAAGTTTCTTGAATTCCACCCCAATATTCTTTCCAAAGAAAAAACCCTTAACAGTTTTCTCAATTGTGCAATTTATCAATGTTCTATGTTTATATTACTTCCACTTTGGTGTTGTATTCTTCTTTGTTTTTGTCCCCCCAAAAGATTTGCCCACTGCTTTTGTTTCTCTGAAAGGGTGGGGCAAAAGTCCCCTTCCTTCTCATGTTTGGGGATTTCTTGCTTTATGGGTGTTTGTCTTATCCAGGGAGTCAGGTATTTAAATGGTAGAGAAAGGATTAATATTCCCACCCAGTTCCATGCATGTTATTTAAAATGCTGGTGCTTTCTTTGTTCAGTTGTCAGTAGCTCGGGCTAGCCACAGAAATGTGGCTAGCCTTTCCCCTGCCAGTTTGGAGGCCTTTCCTCAGATCAAATGGATCAACTGCCATCTTCCATGATCTACAGGGATCCTCTCCTTCTTTATCGCCTCTCCAGGGTGACTTTAGGCCCATTTAGAACCCCCTGGCAGGGTGAAATCAGCTGTGGGAAGTGAGCCCCGCTTTTCTTCAGCTGCATCGCCACAATGTGAACCGGAAGTCTTCTGGAATATTGAGATATATATTCTTTCCAGATTCATAGGTTCAAAACAGGCAAATGAAGAAAAAGAACCTGTTTTTGTGTATATTAGTGTAATTTTTTTTATTAAAAAACTATAGTTAGATGTTATTACAACCCATCACTTATATATTACTGAGTTCATAGAATAAGCTAAGGTAAAAACAACCAAACAATTTACTTCAATGAATAAACTTAGAGAAAGCAAATATATCAAAGGCAGATTGTTGGATCATTTCCCTGCTAGTGTGTAGCTCCAAAATTGTGAATTGGCCAATCTCTAAAGCAGTACACATTTAAATTACATTCATGCATCAAAGTAAATTATTTAAAATATATTTGAATTTATTTATTTATTATTTAGTTTCTATACCGCTCCATTTCAGCCAAGTGAGTCTGGGTGGCTTATGATTCTGAAACTATAATACAGTTAAATCAATTTAAAAACAATAAAAATGAAAATATCCAAAGAATAAATATATACAGCAGTCAAGATAGTTAACCAACAATGGTAATGTCAAAAAACGGGACTCTTAGCCTATTTCGAGCCTCAGGCCCAAGTACACAATTTAAAACCTTATGAAGGACTACAGTGGCTCATATGAGTAGGAACTGCTTGACAAGTAGCAAGCCCACATTTGAGATTCAAGTGCTGTCATGTGGCAGAATGAGCTCCTGTCCTTTGCTCCAGCTCCTGCTGGGGACATGAATGGAGCCCCTAAATGGGTATCACCCAGGCAATGGTGATGTCATCAGCTAATCCTTTAAACTTGGAAGCACTTTGATTCTTCCAATATGAGTGCAATGCAAAAGCTTTATGAAAGGACCACAGGGTTGAGGCATTTCTCATCTTTGAGGAGAGGCTTCAATGGATAGTTAGGACTGCAGAAAAAAAACAATTGCAATCAGTTTTCCTTCCATTAAGAACCTATATACTACATGGGTCAGAAAGAGGGCTGAAAAAATATCCACAGACCTCTCAGATCCTGGATATAAACTGGGATGCCATGACAGGGCATTGCATTTCAAAACAACTAAACATTTTTCCTTGTGCCATCACTCTGCTGAACACCTAATCACCACAGTACTGTCTTATGTCTAGGTATATTTACCCATATAGTATGACTGTATTACTCTTATCCTTCTCATGTTTTCTACTACCTTCTCTTATTAGTATCATTATTATGATTATTATTACTTTGTTGTTTTATATGTACACTGAGAGCTTATTTACCGGAGACAAATTCCTTGTTATGTCTAATGCCATTGGTCAAATAAAGTAATTCTATTCTATTCTATTCTATTCTATTCTATTCTATTCTATTCTATTCTATTCTATTCTATTCTATTCTATTCTATTCTATTCTATTCTATTCTATTCTATTCTATTCTATTCTATAAAAAATTATTCAGAGATATGCATTTTTTCCATCAGAAACAACCCCTTTCCTGTTATCTACAACTAGTCTTTATCAAGAGATTTATATTTCACATTATTTCTTTGAACACAAAAACAAAATAATGTATCTTGTATGTTTTCATTATATTAATGTTTATTTTATTTTAGTGTCCCCTTAGGAATACTGATGTATTAAGGTTGTTTTTTTAAAGAACTTAAGACACCATTAAATTTCCAAGTTCAGCTGGTGTCAGTTCATTTAAAGGGCATCTGCCTGCTTCTTTCTCTGTGTTTGCATTTGTGTACCAATAAATATAAGCATGTACCTTTAGTACTAATAGTTTTTTGTAAGATAAGTTTCATGTAAAAGAGATAGTTGTAAAGCAGAATTCCATCAAAGCTACCACTGATGCTTCTCTCTCTGACCGAAGTTTCCTAATTATGGCAATTAAGATGATATGTAAATACATGTTGCAAGTCTTTTGCTGTTCTTTATCTTGTTGTTGTTAAAATTGTTCTTTGGTCATGTTAAAACATCTTTAGAGCAATTAACATTTCATGATTTATGTTCTTTTCTCATCTCTGCCCATTTCTCACTGTGTCTTAATAACTATTTCCGCAGTGGCTGTGTGCCATGACAATTACTGGCTCCTTACTGTTATCGTTGGAATTGGATTCATCTATGGATGGCAGACCAAAATATAAATATGCATGTCTAATTTTCATGGGCTAGAATAAAACATATGCTTAAATGTAATAATATTTAGCACTTCTTATGGCAATAATTAAACAGGTGTAGATTAGGAGAAAAGGCAGAATTGATTTAACTTACACCATATTCACTCTCAGCATATGGTTCTAATTAATATTCATTCTGCTGTTTCTGAAAGCTATATACTGTAAGTAAGAAATATTTTGTCATCAAGGGTTGAAAGTATTAATTAGTGGTTAATTAATTAGTAACGTATGAAATTACAAAATAGTTATGCAGAATGTGTGAACCAGGCATTTATAAGACCTACATTTCTCAAGTTTGTATCACAAAATTATGGGTATTTTCTGTAACAATCTAAAAAACAATAACTTTTTGTCCCTAGACTTCAACCTACTTGAAAATAATATTTATCTCTTAATTTGTATTGGTATATATTGCTATACAAATACTTAATTTGGTATCATTTGATACTGTTGTCAAGCTACAAAATCTAATGTCTTTAGGATCGCTGTAATTCTTCTAGCTTTTCTACAGTAATGGGAGGGGGAAAGAGGGGAGAGTTTGGGATCCACAGGTGTTCCTTATCAACGTGAGAGCCGAAGCCATTGAAGAGTTGTTTTGGCACACTGAAGTTTCTGTCATTCTCGATGAACAACAAGCGGGGCAAGCGACAACCAGACAGGAGGAGAAAAAGAGGAGATTTCCCCACCTCCACGGATGCTTTTGCTCAACAGCTGAAGCAAGAGCTACAAAATGATGCATGAGGGAGGGACTGGCATGGAAGGCAGACAAACTGTATGTCCCAGAATGCCTGAGACTACAAATCCTTCAATACAGCCATGATGCTAAGCAGGCAGGCCACTTTGGGTTCCTGAAGATGCTGTATCTTGCCAACCTCGATGAAGAAAGTCATTGAGAACTATGTGGGGAGCTGTGCTGTTTGTCCAGTCAGCAAAAGATTACCAGGAAAGAGTCCTGTTCCCAGGTATTGAGGTCAGGCTGATAGGTCTGTAGTTTCCTGGATATATTTTTTTCACTTTTTTGAAGATGTGAGCTACATCAACTCTTTTCCAGTCTTCTGGTAGTTCCCCAGTGCTCCAGGACCTTTGAAAAATATAGTTCAGTGGTTCTGAGATCACATCTGCCAGTTCCTTGGGAACCTTGGGGTCCTGGTGATTTGAACTCATCTAGGCTGGACAGGTGCTCACTTACCATTTTCTTGCCTATCTTAACTTGTGTTTCTATTCTGTTTTTATGGCACTGATTTTGATAGGTTGGACTGCTTTTCCCTTTGTGTAAAGACATGCAAAAAATGAGTTAAATAGTTCTGCTTTCTCCCTGTTTCTTGTCACATTCTTGCCATTTTTGCCCACTAATGGACCAATCATTTCCTTAACTTTTTTCTTGTTTTTTACATGTTGAAAGAAGCTCTTTTTTGTTATTTTTTACTTTGGTCACAAGCCTTAGTTCAGTTTGAGCCTTAGCTTTCCTCACGTCATCTTTTCAGGCTCAGACTATTTGCTGATATTCTGCTTTAGTTACATGCCCCCCTTTCCACTTTTTATACTTGTCCTTTTTATCTTTCAATTTATCAGAGAGTTCTTTATGCAGCCATGCTGGTTTCTTTTGAGAGCTGTTAGTTTTCTTCTTTGTTGGTATTGTGCTAGACTGGGCTTTTATTACCTCACTTTTCAAAATTTCCCAGGCTTCTTGAGTTGTTTTCCCCTTGAGGATTCTCATCCATGGAATCCTTCCCAAGCCCTCTCTAAGTTTATTGAAATTAGTTCTCTTAAAGTCCAAGACTCTAGTTTGACTGTGTTCTATTGCTTGTGCTTCCATAATGTTGAATTCCAATATTGCATAATCACTTCTCCCCAAGGTTCTTGTGGCTTCAACACCTTCTATCATTTCATCTCTGTTAGTGAGGATTACATCCAATATGTCTAATCCCTTTTCTACTTTTAGGGTGACAAAGTTGTCTGCTAGGTTTGTCAGGAACCTGTTTGATCTTCCACTTGGTGCAGAGTTTGTCTCCCAGTTGATGTCAGGGTAATTAAAGTCCCCCATTACTATTGTGATGTGGTTCCTACATATCTTAGTTAGCTGACTAGCAAAAAGTTCATCTATTTCCTCTGTTTGGTTGGGTGGCCTATAGTATACACCTATGGCAATGTCATTTTTCCCACCTTTTATATTGACCCAAGTGCATTCAAGACAGTTTTCATCATTGTTGTGCTCTATTTCTGTAGAGATGTAGTTATTTCTTATATAGAAAGCAACTCCATCTCCTCTTTTGTTTGGTCTGTTTCTTTTAAATAATTTAAATCCCTCTAGCTGTGTGTTCCATTTGTGGGTTTCATCCCACCATTTTTCTGTAATGGCAAAAATATCATATCCGCCCTCATTTACCTGAATTTTTAGTTCACCCTGTTTACTGTTCATACTCTGTGCATTGGTGTATAGACATTTGAGTCCTTTATGACTGACCCTATGTTTATTTTCTACATAACTTGTGTGGTGCCTGAGTTCCCCTATTTTCTTACCACCTGTTTGGTTAGTGCACTTTGTCTGGCAGTCTCTATTAAACGCTTGATTTTGCTTGACAGAAAGGTTGATATTCTTGTCCATACACACATCTATGTCACATGCACTTGAAAATCCTATAATTTTTTGATTGTCAGGGACAGGGATGTTCTGTATCAATTAACTCACTGTCCCCGTTTTTTAGTTTAAATATTCCTCCAGAAAATGTGTGAGTTGATTGCCATGTAACTCAGTTCCTTTCTTGGATGGATGCAAACCATCTCTTTTGTATATTTTTTTTCATTGGACCAGCTACAGATATCGTGACTAATATAAACAAAGCCTTCCCCTTTACACCACTCCTTTAGCCACATATTGAATTCTGCTATACGCTGGCCTTTTCCATTTTGCTCCTTATACACTGGTAAAACCTCTATCCTGCTTAGTTCCTGCCCCAAGCTCTGGAAATCATTCTGTACAGAGACTACATCTTCTGGGGACAGATCATTAGTGCCAAGATGTACAATAGCATCCACATCACAGTCCTTGCTGGCATTGTTGACTATTTTGAAAGTACGCTTCTTCTCCCTACTGGCAGTAGCACCTGGAAGACACCTGACCTCTTTTGAAACCTCTGTGTCGTTTCCTAAATTTACATCCCTTATAATTGAATCACCAACCAGAAGGTGGCTTCTCTTTTTGGATACCTCAGGCTGGGATTCTTGGCATATCATAATAAATGTCTTTTGAGACTCCAGTTTTGTTGAACTATGGCAACTAAATATTTTGGAAATTCTTTCCCAACCTGTTGTTCATCAGGAATGCTAAATTACCACTTCCATATTTACAATCCATGAATAGAACAATGATGAACTTTTTTTATTTATTTGTGTTTAAAACAATTAGAAATGGACTAGAATTATAAATTTGCTATGGTGTTTCAATTCTTTATTCTTTCTCTGTTTTTAATGAGCATTGATGTGACTTCTATTACTATTTTTTTAACCTAAGGTTGTGATTTTCAACTTTAATTTCTTCTCCATATTATTCTTCTATCTTTGGTTTGGAAATGTAAGCATAAGCCATTTTGGAGAAAAGGCCATTTATCCTTGACTAATAATTTAAAACAAATTGGCTTCTGATACTGGTGTTGCCTGTCATTTAAATGATGTTTAGTTTTACAAAGTAGATTTGTCCTGATACATTAATTTCAACCAATTCACAATTGTAAATTATAAAGAGTCATCAAAAATGATTTCAGTGATGAAATATGTTTTATTTAATAAGTAAAAGACCCCTTAACTCTTTTTAATTCATTTATATTTTCATGATATTATAGTGTTTCTGCTTGCAGCAGTAATGACATCATTTTGATTGCCACTAAAAATATTTAATGGTAGACAATGCAAAACCTCTGATGAAAATAAACTTTAAAATCTGTGTGTTTATACCAAATCAATTTCAATGAATACATTTCAGATCCAAATAAGTTATATAAAACTTGTCTGTGGGAATTAAATTTTGATTTAATGAAACCTATACTTCCTATCCCATACACATTTATTTATATGGTTTCTTGCTTACCTGGACAAATGCATTGTTTGATACCTACAGACAAAGCCAAAGGTTGACTGCAGCTCACTGCTGTCATATTAAGTCATGATTTATTTCAACATCTAAATGAAATCAATCTGTTATCTATAACATATTCAGTTATAAGCACTGAAATGCCATATATTTCATAATATTTTTAAAAACTGTCTTAGCAAAAATTTAGTAACACAAACCTTAGTATAATGTCATATTTTAGAAGATATATTAGATTTCTTTTCCTAGTACTTATAAATAATATAAATAAGTACATTTCTTTTATCATAAATAATAACTGCCTGTAATTGATATATTACTAGGAATTTTTGTCAAGCAGTATTCTTTTAAAAATTCTTAAATTGCTTATGCATAGATAGTATCATTTAATAAATTTATATAAAATCCCATTGTAATGCAAATTAGCTAGAACCATTTGAATTTTATTCTTGCTCTAGTGCTTAAACGAAGGACTTCTGCAGTGATTTATAAACAGTAATGTAACAAAATACATTTAGATAGATTTAATTAGCTTGCCAATATAGTTCCATGTTTTGATAGTGTTTCATAAGCTTTCTCCTATCACAAGTACTAACAAAGATTAACTACTGTTTTTATTTTCCAATAAAATATTAACAGCTTCTTCCTATGAATATTACAGATAACTATGTAAAACAAATAGACAACATCTTGTTAGATGTTATAAATAACTATTATAATCATGTGCACTGTAAAACTGAAAGACATTTAATTTCATGCCAAACCTCATTATCCCTGTCACATTCACAGAAAACAGAATGGTGTTCTACTTATTTGTGTCCCAGCAAATTAGAAATTTTAACTATCAGCTGCTGCTGCAGGTCCCTAATTCTATCCAAATTCAACATGGACATTCATCTGGGGCAGTTGTAAGAACTCCTCAATATGAATCTGAAATATTCAGTCTGCGTTGAAATCTTGGTTTGAGGGAAAGTGAAATATCCTGGCTTTTCACACACATAGCCTTCCAGTTTTTCCAATGACATTTTTTCATTGCTCTGACAATTAAGGAAATAAAAGATATTTTTGTTCTCTTCTTATCTGATACATGGCAAGTTGCTAGGTTCTTCAACACAAATAACATAAGATAATATATTGTTTCTGGCACCACTAGGCTATGTTGAAAGCAAATAGTGATCGCAAAAGGATTGCTCTGCATGATTGCCAATTGCTTTTAAATCCTAGTTTTAGTATCTACAGTATGATGTCAAAAGTCTTGATAATTCTGTTAGAATTGAGGCCACCTGTCATAGTTAGGAATAGGTATAAAATTGTGTCTGTCTGTGTGTATGTATGTATGTATGTATGTATGTACATGTACACATGTGTGTGTGTCCAAGTTTTTTTAGACATTGATGTTTTATGTTGGTTGTACAGGGGGTGGTGTGCTGGGCCAGTAAGAACTGGGCTAGTCTTCGGTGCCAGTTCCCTTTGACGAATTTCTTTAGGGCATCTTTGGTAGACCTCACCATAATCTCTGCCATTCCGTTAGTCGAGGGATGGAACGAGGCTGACGTGATGTGTCTAATACAGTTCTCCATGGTGAACATCTGAAATTCACAAAACGTAAATTGTGGCCCGTTATCCGAGACCAACACATCGGGGAGGCCGTGTGTGGCGAAAAGCCCCCTAAGTGCCTGTACTGTGGTGGCTGAAGTTATGCTGCTGACTGGGAGGACTTCCAGCCACTTAGAATAGCTATCTACTGCTATTAGAAAGTTTTGTCCTTTTAAAGGCCCTGCAAAATCCAAGTGCACCCTGGAACACGGATTTTTGGTTGTTTCCCATTTATGGACTGGGGCCTGAGATGGGGCTGATCTTGTTAACTGGCAGGGGTAGCATCCTGCCACGTGTTCCTCGATGGTTTTATCTATTCCTGGCCACCACACATAGCTTCTAGCGAGGGCTTTCATTTTCAATACCCCCGGGTGTCCTTCGTGTAGTGTGCGTAACGTTTGAGGTCTGTATTTCCCCGGAACCACTACTCTATTGCCCCATAGAATGCACCCCAAGTGGGATGACAGTTCTTGTTTCCTGGCGAAGTATGGCAGGAACTCTGGACTTGGGCACTTCGCTGGCCACCCAGTAGTGACCCATTGCAGCACTCTGCTACTGGTTGTCTCTTTGGCTGTGGCTGCGGCGATGTCCTTAGCGGACAATGGGCATTCCGGTAATTCTGAAATTGCTAGGATATTCCCTGCCGGGGCTGGGTCGGGGTCATTAGTCGGTAAGGGAAGCCTACTGAGTCCGTCTGCATGACCCAATTCTTTCCCTGGTTTGTGCACTAGTTTATATGCATAAGCTGATAAGAAGGTTGACCATCGTAATATTCTGGGTGACAGGATTTGGGGTGTTAATTTGTCCCATGTAAATATGCCTAAGAGGGGTTTATGATCGGTAAAGATGGTGAATTGTCTGCCGTACAGATAATCATGAAACTTTTTTACGCCAGCGACAATTGCCAATACCTCCCTGTCAATTTGAGCGTAATTTCTTTACGCTTTAGTAAGGGTTCTGGAATAAAATGCTATTGGCTTTTGCCTTCCATCCCCCGTTAAGTGGCTAAGGACTGTGCCTATTCCGTACGGGGAGGCATTGCAAGCGATGCATATGGGCAGGTCTTCCCTGAACAGTGTGACCGTGGAGCTGTGACACAGGATGTTTTTTAGGTTCAGGAAGCTGGCATCATGTTGTGACGTCCAGATCCATGGGCTTCCTTTATCTAGCAGTCTATGTAGGGGTTTGGCTATGGTTGCTTTATGGGGCAGGAATGCGTGGTAGAAGTTCAACAGCCCCAGGAAGGCTTGTAACTCCTGCTTGTTTTTAGGTGTGGGGGCTGCTCTGATCGCTTTGATTTTGGAGGTGGTTGGATGGATTCCTTGGGCGTCTATTCTGTAGCCGAGGAATTCCATGGAGGGAACTCCTATTGAACATTTCTCTTTTTGTAGCTTGAGACCGGCTGTTCTAAATCTTTTTAGAACAGCTGTCAGTCTTTCTGCCAAAATTGGTTCGGATTCTCCGGCAATGAGGACATTGTCGAAATAGGGGCAGACCCCGGGAATTCCTTTTAAGGTTTTTTCCATTATTTCTTAGAATATTCCCGGGGCTGCTGATATGCCAAATTGTAGCCGCTTTACTTTAAAAGCCCCGCAGTGAGTGACTATGGTCTGCGCATCCGCGGTTTCCTGGGTAACCGGGAGTTGCAAATACACCTGCGCCAAGTCTAACTTGGCAAAGATGGCGCCGGATCGGATGGAAGAGAGGACGTCTTTTACCGCGGGGACTGGGTAAGCGTGTGCGTTTAACGCTCGGTTCAGGGTAGCCTTATAGTCGGCGCAGAGTCGAATTTGGCCGTTAGGTTTAATTGGGGTGACAATTGGGGTTTCCCAGCTTTCCCCATCAGTCAGTTTTAGGACCCCTATTTTAACCAGGCAGTCCAGTTCGTCCTCGATTTTCTTTTTGAGGGCAAACGGAACTCTCCTGGCTCTAATCCTTATGGGTAGTACCTCGGGGTTGAGTTTAAGGGAGATTGGAGCCCCAGTGTATTTCCCAAGTGAGCCATCGAAGACGTCTGCAAATTGCTTGCAGACGGCTTCGAGGCTTGCGGCCTGTGTGGCGTTTACTCCCGTTATGGCAATGCCTAAGGCTTTGAACCAGTCTAGGCCAATTAGGCTGGTTCGGTCTCCTTGTGTGACTAACACGTTCAGAAGTCCCCGGAATTTTTTGAATTCCACTATTAATCTGGCCCTTCCTTTTAATTGGATGGGCATCTTTTGGTAATTTGCCAGGTGTATCTGGGGGGGGTGGGGTTCTAATGGAATACCCTTCCGGTTCTGCCGGCAAATTTCCCTAAAAGTCTTAAATGAAATTAGGGAGACCGAGGAGCTGGAATCCATCTCCATGTCACAGGGGACCCCTTGTAGTTTTGCCCTAATTTTCACCTTTGGGTTTAGTTGGTGGACTCCCTGGGCTACCCTGTCCCTGTCTATCGCTTGCACTAGGAACCAGGGGAGCTTTCTGCTAGCGGCCGTATTAGGTCTCGTACCTGGGGAGGTTGCTTCCAGTTCATGGAGGTTCTCTAGGGGTTGGCTCCGGCATACGGTTCTGATGTGCCCGGTTTTTCCACAATTATGGCATTTCGCATTGCGGAATCTGCAGGAGGCCCTGGTGTGGCTACCTCTTCAGCTGGCACAGGTGGGTCGTTGATCCTTGGGCTGGTTTCTTGGATAGTTGTTGTTTTTGGTTTTTGGCTTCTCCCCTCAGTCAT
Organism: Vipera berus; assembly: GCF_964194415.1. NCBI lineage: Eukaryota > Metazoa > Chordata > Lepidosauria > Squamata > Viperidae > Vipera > Vipera berus. Next base: position 48,548,578 of record NC_138209.1, on the reverse strand, counting down.
TTCTATGGGTCTGGAGTCTTTCGAATCGCCGATGAATTGCGTCCATGTCGGTTAGATCTTCGAGTTTGTAGTTGTTGCTGTGGGTCATTTCATCTTGATGCACCGATCCTAGTTGTCCGTTCCCTGCCCGAGCGGAGTCTCCTTGGTGGCTGTCCTCATATGCCTGGACTTCCCTGGAAACCTCCGCTAGGTTTAGGTCGGGTTTCGTGATGATCTTTTTCTGGAGGCGTTCGTCTTTCAGGCCGATAACTATTTGGTCCCTGATCTGGTCTTCTAAATCTGGAAATTGGCATCTTCGGGCGGCGTGCCGGACTCCTGCAATGAAATCGGTCGCAGATTCGTCCGGCAGCTGGCGCCGACGCGCAAATAGTACCCTCCAGTACAGCTCGGAGCGCGTTGGCATAAAGTGTTTGTTCAGTTTCTCTGTCAGTTCTGCGTAGGGTACTTCGGCTATCGGCTCCGGGCTGAAGAGGCTGACGGCAACATCATATACTGCCGGGCTGCTGAGGTACAGGAGGGCTGACGCTTTGGACCGGTCCTCGGTGATCTTGCTGACTAACAGGAACCCCTCAACTTGCCCCAGATGTGATTCCCATTGCTCTGGGTGGCGAATGTCGAACTCTCGGATGCGTCCGATGTGGGCCATGCTGTCTCGGTCCATTTATTCTGCTTCGCCGTGTCCACGGAGGTTAAAACTTCCGTGTCGTGACTTCAGCCGTGACTTGCTCTGGTCGCCGGGAATTCAATGTTTCCTCGGCGGTGACTTCAGCTGGGCGAAGCAGATCCCATCCTCGTCGCCAGTGAAGTGGCTGTCAAGGACCACTCGGAGACAGCAGGCTAACGTTAACAGTTTATTGAGGTACCGGACGATCATCTGCTCCGCTTCAGCTCTTTTATAGCCAGCCGCCTGCTGGCTAGACCAATCAGCCGTTCGTCCCTCTCCTGCCTGAACTACTGAGCCAATCGGCTGCATCGTCTTGTTGACAGTTCGGAATCCTCGTGGTGGCTGCGCCTGCGTAGTGGATGACTGGTCTGACAGCTGTGAGCTGTCAGCTGCCGCGCCTGCGTCTTTGCCGGCGGCAGCTTTTGACAGCTGTCAAAAGCTGCCGCATGTGTTCCTGTCACGGTTATTTACCTCACACAATGTTTAACATTTAACCTTTTAACATTAATACATCACAGTTGTGATTTTAATTTGTGAATAATTTTATCATTGTTTTTGTAAGCTGCCTATATCCAGTGTAAAACCGTACCTCAGGTTTTGAAAGATATATTGAATAGTCATCTGTCAGGGATGGTATAGTGAATTTTGTAGCATGCAAGGAGTTGAACTTGATGACCTCTATGATTCTGTGATTCAATGACATACAGAGTTGCTAAATAAATAAATATTCTTTGAATCATGCTTCCATGTAGCATAATTCGCTTAGTACAAGTGTGGCTGCAGTTACGTCTTATTCCTGCATTAACATCTGCATACATTTTCATTAATAGCTATACAGAAATTTAAGATTCAAGTATATAGGAAGTATAGTTGATCATAAGATTTAATATATATCAGCAAGTGTGATATAGCTGCAAAAATTATAACTGATATTTTATTTTCAATAAAAGTATACAAATAGCTTCCATATAATGGGAAAAGATAAGCCAGTTTGGTGTAAAAGTTTTGGAATATGAGATGTTAGACTTAAATCCACTGTCAGTCATGAAAGCTTACGGGGAGGTTTTAAGTACTCATTCAGTCTAAGCTAAATAATAGTTTTGTTCTTGGAAACGTGAATATCATATCTTATATAGTTCAATATTAATCTAGAGAGTTGTAGTTCAAACTAAGATGCAGAACTATTCTATTACATATTTCTGTTTCCCTCTTCATGTGACTGAAGTCTTACCTACTAATGTAGATGAGGAGAGAGGAGGAATGATAAGTATTTTCTACTCATTCAACCAACCTTTGGGAGGGCAAGAGAATAACAGCATTTTCCCCTATAAAATTACTTTTGTGCTTTTATTCAGCTTTTGAATTATGTTTTTCAGATCAAGATTAGGGTTATGAAACCTTTGGTTCATTTATTATTGGAGAAAAAAATGTACCAACTTACTGAAGCAAGAAAATTACCTGAAAAGCTTACAAGATTTATAATGCTTAGGAAACAAAACAAAACAAAACAAAAAGGCAATTCAAAACCTAATGAGACATTTTAGGCCTCATTTACATCTATAACCTGACCCATTTCTGCAAAGTGTAATTTGGTAATTTACATACTAAATGCTAGGAATTTATTCATCCTTAACCAAAAAGATGAGATTACTAATACTATAACACAATTAACATTATTGTTCATTCCATATTGCCACATATATAAGATGGCTACTTTTGCACATTTATCTGTTAATATATTTAATTAAAACTAAATTTTATTCAAAACACCTTAGAGTGTTTCAGTGTCAGATACTATATTATATTAATAGCTTTTCTGATGAAGCAAGAAATTATTATTTAATTGGTAAATTTGTTAAAAAGCTTAAACATTTGTCATAACATTAGCAAAATATTTGTCTTTGCAAACATTTTATTTTAAGTTGTAAACATTACCAATCTTTTATAGGAGAGGTTATCTAATAAGATTGTGTTTGTGTTGGTGTGTGAGAGAGAGCTATTATTAATTAGATATAAAGTCTAACACTTTGGTTTGGCAATAAATCTCCCATCTTGCAACCTTCCTGGCCATTATTTATCATTTCATTTTAAAATTTGTATGGCTACCCATATTAAACAATTCTGGGTGGCTCACAACAATAAAGTTATAAAAACAATTAAAAGCATATAAAAACTGAAAACAAGGGGACCTCAATCAGCTTCCTATTGTGATTCAAAAACTTTCTGGCAGTTTACCCACTCTACCACTGCGGCTGGGTAAAGAGCCAGGTTTTAATGGCCTGCCAAAAGACTAAGAGGATGGATAAAGGTAAAGCCTTTCCCAGAGAAGAAACATGACTAGATGGGTTAATTCTACTTTATTGTAAGCTATTTTAACACTGTCTTGCAAGTCTGTAAGTACAAATTTCCTCATGCCATTTTTAATTGTTTGAATAATTATTTTCTATGACTATCAGTTTATTGGGGGCTCTGCCTCTCTGGTCTGATTGTGTCCTAGGCTACATCTCTAACTCTCATCTCTCAAGTTTATTCACACATTCTATTACATGTCCCCTCCCTGCACATGTCCATTTGAGCTTTGAGCTTTGCACCAACTATATTGCCAGGGCAGGTGTAAGGGTGTAGCTATGGTTTTCTAGCAAGCTGTGGAAATTATTGGAGCAATGCTTCACATATAGTTGGATTCTACTTTTGAGTTTATATGTTAGGGATCAGTTGGGATTACTATTATTGTTCCAATGTCTCTCCTACAGAGCAGCTTCCTTGCTTGTGCTGCTCAGTAGTATGGCTGAATTCTCCAACTTTATGTTGTGCAACTTCAACTTCGCTTCCCCAGGCTCAGACTTGAAGCAGTCTCGGCATTCATAGCAACTGTAGATCTGACCCAAGTTACTGAGGAACCAACTCATGATAGGGAAGGGGGAACATGTTAAACCCAATTATCATCCTGGGATGCTGGCAATGTGATCTGCAGTTGGGTGACCATATCAATTCTTTGTAAGGGGTAATTTATTCCCTGTTAAACTGGAATTTACTGGAACTGTCTTCCACCACAGGCAGGCAGGACCATCTATTTGACCAGTTTGCCTCAGGGCCTATACGACCAAAGTGCATTTCAGAGGAAACTCTAGGACAGGGGTAGGCAACCTTGGCTCATTTATGACGTATGGACTTCAACTCCCAGAATTCCTGAGTCAGCATAGCTGACTCAGGAATTCTGGGAGTTGAAGTCCATGAGTCATAAAAGAGCCAAGGTTGCCTACCCCTGGTCTAGAACATTGATAATCTGGTCTCTGGTTTGACTGAGGCTTTAATCAGTAATTGGAATGAGAGGGCAATAATAGTATTGGATCAAATTACATGGGTGCAGTCTATTTTTTGTGCTGAGACCCAATGGATGTCAGCCTCACTCTTTGCTTGCTTGCTGTCAGGTGTCATGGATAGGGAGGGGGAGACTTTGCAATAACCAGCATGGATTTTGCTTATCTCTCCAAGGTCATTTCTTCAGGCTTTGGTATGCAGCAGCCAGATACAGTGCACTTGAATCAGAGACTTTGCCAAAACATCTGGCTGCAGATTGAACTCTGGTTGACTAATTAAAAGGGGGGGTGGAATCTAGGGTTTCTTTCAGTTTGAATGCTTAGCATGGTTTTGCCTCAGATCTTGCCTGAATTAAGCTGTAGTCACTTCTTTCCTAGTAAAAGTATCTTTTCTCTAAATCTATGGATTCATGGATTACTGCCTAGTCATGGTGAAGGGGCTTGTGTAATTCAATGAAGCTATGAGCTATGCCATGCAGGGCCACCCAAGACGGACAGGTCATAGCAGAGAGTTCTGACAAAACGTGATCCACTGGAGAAGGAAATGGCAACCCACTCCAGTATCTTTGCCATGAAAACCCCATGGACAGTACCAAAAGGAAAAAAAGATATGATGCTGGAAGATGAGCCCCAAAGGTCAGAAGGTGTCCAATATGCTACTGGGGGAGAGGAGAGGGCTAGTACTAGTAGCGCCAGAAAGAATGAAGCGACTGGGCCAAAGCCGAAAGGACACTCAGCTGTGAATGTATCTGGTGGTGAAAGGAAAGTCCGATGCTGTAAAGATGTTTTCTCCATAGGAACTTGGAATGTAAGATCCATGAATCAAGGAAAACTGGACGTGGTCAAACAAGAGATGACAAGACTGAACATCGACATCTTAGGAATCAGTGAACTAAAATGGACAGGAATGGGTGAATTTAATTCAGATGACCATTAGGTATACTACTGCGGGCAAGAATCCCTCAGAAGAAATGGAGTAGCCTTCATAGTCAATAAAAGAATAGGAAAAGCAATACTGGGATACAATCCCCAAAATGACAGAATGATCTCAGTTCGAATCCAAGGTAAACCTTGGATTAGATCTGATAGACAGAGTGCCTGAAGAACTATGGACGGAGGTTCGCAACATTGTACAAGAAGTAGCAACTAAAACCATCCCAAAGAAAAAGAAATGCAAGAAAGCAAAATGGCTGTCTGAGGAAGCTTTGCAAATAGCTGAAGACAGGAGGGAAGTGAAAGGCAAGGGAGAAAAAGAAAGATACACCCAACTGAATGCAGAATTCCAGAGAATAGCTAGAAGAGATGAGAATGACTTCTTAAATGAACAGTGCAAAGAAATAGAAGAAAACAATAGAATAGGGAGGACTAGAGATCTCTTCAAAAAAATTGGAGAGATGAAGGGAACGTTTCATGCAAAAATTGGCATGATAAAGGCCCAAAATGGCAGGGACCTAACAGAGGCAGAAGAGATTAAGAGGTGGCAAAATTACACAGAAGAATTATACAAGAATGAGCTATACAAGGAGAGTGCAAAAGTTGGGTTGAAACTTAACATTAAGAAAACCAAGATCATGGCATCCAGCCCTCTCAATTCCTGGCAAATAAGAAATGGAGGAAGTGACAGATTTTATTTTCCTGGGCTTCAAGATCACTGCAGATGGGGACTGTAGCCAAGAAATTAAAAGACGCTTGCTCCTGGGGAGGAAAGCAATGGCAAATCTAGACAGTACACTAAAAAGCAGAGACATCACCCTGTCAACAAAAGTGCATATAGTCAAGGCTATGGTCTTCCCAGTTGCAATGTATGGCAGTGAAAGTTGGACCATAAGAAAGGCTGAGCGCCAAAGAATTGAGGCCTTTGAACTATAGTGCTGGAGAAGACTCCTGCGAGTCCCTTGGACTGCAAGGTGATCAAACCGGCCAGTCCTAGAGGAGATCAACCCTGACTGCTCTTTAGAAGGCCAGATCCTGAAGTTGAAACTCAAATACTTTGGCCACCTAATGAGAAGGAAGGACTCACTGGAGAAGAGCCTAATGCTGGGAAAGATTGAGGGCAATAGAAGAAGGGGACGACAGAGAATGAGGTGGCTGGATGGAGTCACTGAAGCAGTAGGCGTGAGCTTAAATGAACTCCAGAAGATGTTAGAGGACAAGAAGGCCTGGAGGAACATTGTCCATGGGGTCACAATGGGTCAGAAATGACTTCGCAGCTAACAACAACAACAAAGATATGCAGATGATACCACTCTATGGCAGAAAATCAAGAGGAACTAAAGAGCCTCTTGTTGCAAGTGAAGAAGGAGAGTGCAAAAGTTGGGTTGAAACTAAACATTAAGAAAACCAAGATCATGGCATCTGGCCCTCTCAATTCCTGGCAAATAGATGGGGATGAAATGGAGGTAATGACAGATTTTATTTTCCTGGGCTCCAAGATCACCGCAGATGGGGACTGCAGCCAAGAAATTAAAAGACACTTGCTCCTGGGGTCAAAAGCAATGGCAAATCTAGACAGCACACTAAAAAGCAGAGACATCACCCTGTCAACAAAAGTGCGTATAGTCAAGGCTATAGTCTTCCCATTTGCAATGTATGGCTCTGAAAGCTGGACCATAAAAAAGACTGAGCGCCAAAGAATTGAAGCCTTTGAACTATGGTGCTGGAGAAGACTCCTGCGAGTCCCTTGGACTGCAAGGCGATCAAACCGGTCAGTCGTAGAGGAGATCAACCCTGACTGCTCTTTAGAAGGCCAGATCCTGAAGTTGAAACTCAAATACTTTGGCCACCTAATGAGAAGGAAGGACTCACTGGAGAAGAGCCTAATGCTGGGAAAGGTTGAGGGCAAGAGAAGAAGGGGATGACAGAGAATGAGGTGGCTGGATGGAGTCACTGAAGCAGTAGGCGTGAGCCTAAATGGACTCCAGAAGGTGGTAGAGGACAGGAAGGCCCAACAATGACTGTGCTGCTCCACTTTCACATGTGCACACTGCAGTAGGTTAAAAAGGTCTTTATTGAGCTGCCCAAGGCCAAATATACAGTCCTCAGTAGCTCTTGAATAACAAAAACCCACACACATCCTCTAAGTTCCACCAGGAGTTCTAAGGAGCTGGCAAAAGGGATGGTCTCAGTTCCTGAAGCCAGATAGAAATCAAAACAAAGGCATTCAACAAAGCAAGAGTTTAAAAGTTAATGAAGCAAGGCACTAGGTCCAGGCACAAACCAGAGGTCCAAAGTTCAACACAAGTTTGAAGGTAAAAAAAGGAGCAGCAGGAATCACAGAGCAAGGAATCCACACATACTGTTCCAGCAATGTCCAGGTCTTTGAGTTGGATTAAATAGGCAGTCCTGGAATGGCCCATCATCATAGGTAAGACTACCTCCTCACAAGTAACCTGGCCAACCAGTGTTATGTCTGTCACTTCTCTTCCCTGCATCTCCTTAGATCTAGGGGAGGTGGAGACTCTACCTTCTAATCCTCGCTGACCACAGGCAGCTGCTTCCATTCTTCACCTGAAGCCTCCAGGCTAAGCTCTGCTTGGACCCAGCTTTTTGGCTGTCTGGTCATTCCAGCTGTGGCTGTTCCATCAAGCTGGAACCCTTTACTCCCTAGTCCATGTCTATCTACATGCACTCCCATACTCACTTCCCCAGAAATGTCAGGATCTAGCTCCTCCTCCTCTTCTTCCTCTGAACTCATGTCTGAAGAGGAGGCCAGAGACATGTCCATTTCAATGGCCTTAGGTTGACAAAGGACCTTCAGATGATGAAGTAGAAATGATATCTAGACTGACATTGGAGGAAGATGAAGAGTGATAGCAATCAAACACAGGTAAGACCTAATTTATGTTTATAAGGCTCACCATGTAGCAATAGTGATCAAACATGCTTATTTCTATGGTGTGTGTGTGTGTGTGTGTGTGTGTGTGTGTGTGTGTGTGTGTTCCAAGTGCTGATTTACTGTTCAGGATAAGTACTTCATAGGCACTGAAGTACTGGAGAGTATATATAGATCACTACAGGGGGAATTTTTTGGAACGGTTGATTCAATAACTTGGTTGATTTAAGTTGGACTCAAGTTATTCACATCCTATGGAACTGATGGAAATACAGTTATCTGGTGTTGTTATGTGGTCTTTACACTGTATGTGGTAGCTCACTCCTGTTTTTTCTTATTGGGCTCCTCAGTCTAAATGCTAGGAATGCCTGGAAGCTTGGTAGCTAGATAACTCAGCCGTCAACAAGCACATAGACATAAACAACATATACATACCATTCAAAACAGACAATAGAAAAGCTAAAAGTGAAACAAAAAGACCAAAAAACTTCCTCCCTTGCAATCAACAGATAAGCAGGGATTAACACCAAACAAACAAGCAATAAACAATATCCTGTGTTACATAATAGAAATGTATTTTACTGTTTAATATATATTCCTGTAATATACTCAAGCTGAAATTCTGGTTCTCAAAATAAGTTAACTGAACTCAGTGGGATTTATTTCTGATAAATCATAAATATTATAAAATAATATAAGTATTATGTATAAGTATTATAAAATAAATGATAAATAATAAATTGAACAGTATTTAAATATAATTTATATTAAAGCTTTAAAACAAGAAGATAAAAACTAACAAAAATGAACAAAGTGAGGAAGGAAATAGAAAAAAACAACAACAAAAAAGCAAAAAATGTAAAAAAACAACCCTGAATAAAAATAGAAAAAATAAAAACATATAAAAAGTATTCTTCATAGTAGCTGGAAGTATATTTTAACTTTTCTCTCCAAAGTTACATCATATTAATTTTCTTTCTATAATCTAGTCTATCTAATCATCAAAACCATAAATCACAAGTTCTTTATTTTTACAGAAAGTCCATTAGTGGCTCTCAGAACCCAATAAATGTAGATAATGTCTTTTCTCTACTCAAAGAAGTCAATTTATCCAGTCCAGCAAAATCTGCTAATTTCACAAACCATTCTTTCATCATGGGTAGTGTCAAAAGTTTTCATTTCTGTGCATATAATATTCTCACTGCAAAAGTCATATATTGAAATATTTTCAATTGCTTTTTTTAACTGCTTATCCTTTTATTGTTAAAGGAAAAGTTCTGGCTTCAATTGAATATTGAGTGATCTTTAACATTCTCTGTGCTGTGTATTGAAAAGCACTGATGTTCATTTTTATAGAATATCCTATTATAACGTTCACTCTTTTCTGCTGAGAAATAAAACTAAACCTTCTTTTATTTGTGAACTTGAATATTTATTTGTGAATCTGAATATTTATTCTGAAATAAATCCTGATAAATGAGCATATACAATCATTTCCAGTAGAATGCTGCTTACATGTAAATACAAATTTAATTTTGTTGCTTTGTCAGTTTTTATGAAAATGGATGACTTCAGGAAAAAATTAGATAACATCACAACATTAAGAGTTTCAGGTATCACACACACACATGTGTTCACATGCATGCACTTATACACACACATAAATCAATATAGTTTAAAATAGAAGGCATGCAATTTTAACACATTTTAAAAGAGCATATTCATGCTGTTTTAATTATTAATTTGTTCATTCTACATGCAAATTGAAAGACAAATTTTGAACTTTAAAAAAATGAATGCCAACTGTGGGGAAAAAAAATCTAAGGCTACATTAGTAATCAAATTTCCAGAGATAGAGTATCCTAGACATGAAAGTAAATTTATTATTTGTAATAAAAAATAATGGAGCCTGCAATAATAATGTCATACAAATTTGAAATCTTATGTGAAATTAAGGACAGAAGAAAATATTGATGGCAGTAGAAAGATGGAATTAGAGTTGGGAGTGGTCTAGGTAAGGAGTATAGAATCACATCTGACTGGTGGAGGAAGAATTAGATAATTTTGATTAACAAAAAGTGCACATGTTTTCATAAACTGATGCAATATTCTGATGGTCAAAATAAAAAAGGAACAAAACTTTTTAATAAGTTTTTATTAATTTGAATGTGAACCAAACTGTCCACTTAAAGCATTTCAAATCATTTTCCCTCTTTCCAATTATGCTTCAGTCAGTGACATCTTTCAGCCTCATTTTGCCTAAGATTCTAGTACCCTTGGCACATTTCTATTGTTTAATAGCCTACAATCTTCAGAACTTATGTATTTTTTCTGTGTGTTCCTAATTTGAATCTTCAATAACATGCTGCAGAATTGATAGGTTAGATAACACAATAGGAGGCTCCTTGGATATTCATACCTTTGGTTGTATTGATTTGGTAATCTTCTCACATTAAGCTTGTCCATAGTTTTAGAATATTTAAAAAAGGTAAAGGTAAAGGTTCCCCCGCACATGCGTGCTAGTCGTTTCCGACTCTAGGGGCCGGTGCTCATCTCCGTTTCAAAGCCGAAGAGCCAGCGTTTGTCCGAGGACGTCTCCGTGGTCATGTGGCCGGCATGACTAGACGCCAAAGGCACACGGAACGCTGTTACCTTCCCACCGTAGTGGTCCCTATTTTTCTACTTGCATTTTTACGTGCTTTCGAACTGCTAGGTGGGCAGAAGCTGGGACGAGTAACAGGCGCTCACTCTGTTACGCGGCACTCGGGATTCGACCCGCCAAACTGCCGACCTTCTGATCGACAAGCTCAGCGTCCTAACCCACTGAGCCACCGCGTCCCCTTTAGAATATTTAGAAATCCACAAATGCATTTCTTACACACGTTAAATGTTGATGGTAAAGTCCAAAGAAAGAGATATGTATTTTATAGGACTACAGAAAGATATCAGTGTTGGCTTTAAATAATTTAAATAATTTCAAATATTGGCTATAATTTCAAAAAATGCCTGTTCCATGTAGTCGTCACATAATAATCTGAAACTTCCATTTCAATCAACAGTGTGGCCTCTAAACGTTGTAGCAGTAGTCTAGATCTGTAGCACGGAATGTGTTGAATCAGTTAATGTCTATAATTGCTTAGAATTTTATGTCAAAAACAAGCCTTTGATTGAACTCAGCAGCAGTATGCAACCTTTGCAACTGTTTTAATGCTTGTTTAATATCTGCATAACCAGAAACTTCATTCACCAGCTGCCATATTTTATACTTATAATGTCCTTTTTATGAGGTTAATATATACTGTCAAATGCATAATTATTACTACAGAAAAGCATTTGTCATCTTCTCTAAGGCCCCAGATGTATGGCTGAGCCTATGTCATGGTTAATCTATATGTTATTTATAATTTTGTTTTGTAATTTTTATCTTGTTTTTAGATAGCTACCCAAAGGCATGAATTTTAGATAGGCAGCCATATAAATTGAATCAATCAATCAATCAATCAATCAATCAATCAATCAGCTATAGTTTAACTGTTCTTTAGAATCAATTATATGATTGATTTAAAATATAATTTTTCTCTCAGTAGGCAGAAAAATGAAAGAAGATTTTATGCAGATATAGAGATATGTTAACCCTTATCATAGAATATAGCAGCTGAAAAAAAGAAGTACAAATATAATTTGTCTATTACAAAAATTCTTCTTGTCATGACCTTTACTTCAAATGGTGCATCATAGGACAACAGTTTTTGAAACAAAGTACCTCAAATGGCCAACTTACAGAATGTGTCCAAAATCTGGAATTTATGACTCCAAAATGAATGAAATTTGGAAAGGTTGTGGCTGCTTCAGAACTACAGGCTACTGCTGCATTACTGGGCTGCTGCTGAGCTCATGTGATCTTCATTTTCAATGTTCGACAGTTTTCCAGTCAATCTCACTGTTGTGTGTTTTTATTCCCTGGAGAAGGCACAAATTTCTGCAATATAAAAGGAAAGGTCAAAATAGGCAATTTGCAACTTCTGTCTAATGAACTCCTTGATTTATATAGCATTGAACATTGCAAATAGGTTTAGGAATAACGTCAGACAATACAACTGTGTCTTCCAACTGACATCCTTTGATGCCAACAAAGTACTTCTAATGAGGAACTGATGGAATCTCTGTAATTATTCAAGGGCAAATCCTTCATTGAATCAGACATTTAATGCCAGACCAACCAGCAAACTAATTTATTCAAATGTTCATGTATCTCAAGACAGCACAGAATTGAAAATGGGTATACCTTGCAATGATAGAACTCAATGTGAAATTGTTGAATACTTGGAGAAACTAGTATGACAGCAAAAATACATGCATTGCCTCCCTTCAGCTTGCAAAAGAACAGATTTGAGAAATGCCAAAAGCTTCTTTTGTCATTGATCCTGACTAGAGATCAACATTCAAATATGAGAGAAGATTTAATGCACAAATTGCCAACAACAAAACTGAAATTTGTTGAAAGAACAAGGAGGTGGTTTTCAAATAATTTCAGAGTCACATTGCTCCATTGACAGCTTTCAAAATCTACTTTTCTTTCTTATTGTAGTTGATGGCTGGCATCATCAGCTCCAAATGACGAATAACAGGAGACTAACAGCAAAGCAAATGAAAATGTTCTTTCTCTACATAGAAAAACCCTCCAATATTGCAATTTGCTTTGACATACAAGACATTGTCTGAGATGAGAACACTATGATTAGGAGTGAGTGCTTTGAAGCCATAGACTAAACTCTTCATTATATACGTAGCAAAATGAGACCTTTAACAAAATTCTGATGAAATAGAAAAATCAAAATCAAAATGATGAAATAGAATTGGCTGAAGATATGGTTCTGCCACCAAGAAACATTGAAGAATGTATAGCTTTCATCTAGCCAACATTTGGCATTCCAGCTGAACTGTTCTCAAAGAACTCAATTCCCTTTAATGAAATGATGACAAAAATAAATTCTTTATGTATTTAGATATTTCCTTGGAAAGATGAAAGAATAGTGGTCATTAAATGTTGTCAGTGAAGAAGCTAATGCTGCTCATTTTCCAACAGAATTTCTTGAACTCTCTCAATTGCCACAACATAAAATGGTATTGAAGCTAGGATATTCCATAATTTCAATGAGGAATTGGATTTTCAAAAGTTTTACAAGGGAATGAGGATGATTGTAGAATAATTCCTCAAAGATCAAGTAGCAAAGATAAGCATATTCAAAAAGATATTATCATGATTCCATGAATTACACTGTTGCTCAGATGGTGAAGTTGTCTCTCTTCAGTGGACATAGTTCCCAATACAGTCAGGCTTTGGTCTCATTAGACATAAAACACAAGGGCAAACCATAGAAAATGTGCTGATTTATCTGGAGAAACTGATATTCCAATATGGTTAGCTATGTCAGTTTAAACTAAGGAAAAACAGAGAAAATCTAAAAGTATTCTTAAAGATCGATTGATCAACTCCAAATATCATCAAAAGCATCCTTTGTTAAATGTAAAGCATCTATATTTCTCTTCCTACATATTCTTCTTCTTTAATAAAACAATGTTTATTTTTTAATTTTAAAATGAAACAGCAAAAATATACTGTGATCATTTTGTTTTTCTGTTTAGATAATGAAATAAGTTTGAAAGAATGTCATGGGTTATCTAATTATCTGATAAAAATCAATATATTATGTCAAATATTATCTTAGTCAAACTTACAATAGATCCATAGAAATTGGAGGGAGTTTAGTTAGCTTTAGATCACCTAAAACATAGTATCTAATTGTGTTATTCATAAAAACTTATATATATATATATATATATATATATATATATATATATATATATATATATATATATATATACCGGTATATACCGTATATACTTGAGTATAAGCCGACTCGAGTATAAGCCGAGACCCCCAATTTCACCCCCAAAAACTGGGAAAAGTTGTTGACTCGAGTATAAGCCGATCCGCCGTTCTGCAAGCCTCCGCCGCTGGCGGAGGCTGGATCCGCACTCTGCAAGCCTCTGCCGCCAAGAGGCTCGATCCGCCATTTTGCAAGCCTGAATACACAGGAATACCCTGTGTGGCCGCGGCTCTCGGGGAAGCCCTGGCTGTCCGCTTCCTCGCTCCATGCTGCCATTCGGGGCCCGCGCGTTCCCCGGGCAAATCGCGGCGCCCAGCAGGCGAGGAAACACGCCCGCTCCAGTCGCCCCCCCTTCCCTCAGGAGACGCGAAGCAAGTGACCGCCCGGAGCTTACCGAGGACTTGCGCGTGGCCGAGGCTTCGGTGCTTCCAGGATCGCGCGCACCTCTCCCAAGCCGCCGCCGTCCGGAGACCTGCGGAAGTTTGGGGAGGTTTGGGGAGGTGCGCGCGCACCTCCCCAAACGTCGGCAGGTCTCCGTTCCTCTGCGCAGACCTGCCGACGTTTGGGGAGGTTTGGGCGCCTCCCCAAACCTCCCCAAACGTCGGCAGGTCTCCGTTCCTCCTGCCGACGTTTGGGGAGGTTTGGGCGCCTCCCCAAACCTCCCCAAATGTCGGCAGGTCTCCGTTCCTCCTGCCGACGTTTGGGGAGGTTTGGGCACCTCCCCAAACCTCCCCAGGTCTCCGTTCCTCCGTGCAGACCTGCCGACGTTTGGGGAGGTTTGGGCGCCTCCCCAAACCTCCCCAGGTCTCCGTTCCTCCTGCCGACGTTTGGGGAGGTTTGGGCGCCTCCCCAAACCTCCCCAGGTCTCCGTTCCTCCTGCCGACGTTTGGGGAGGTTTGGGGAGGCGCCCAAACCTCCCCAAACGTCGGCAGGTCTGCGCGGAGGAACGGAGACCTGCCGACGTTTGGGGAGGTTTGGGGAGGCGCCCAAACCTCCCCAAACGTCGGCAGGTCTGCGCGGAGGAACGGAGACCTGGGGAGGTTTGGGGAGGCGCCCAAACCTCCCCAAACGTCGGCAGGAGGAACGGAGACCTGGGGAGGTTTGGGGAGGTGCCCAAACCTCCCCAAACGTCGGCAGGAGGAACGGAGACCTGCCGAGGTTTGGGGAGGCGCCCAAACCTCCCCAAACGTCGGCAGGAGGAACGGAGACCTGCCAACGTTTGGGGAGGTTTGGGGAGGCGCCCAAACCTCCCCAAACGTCGGCAGGTCTGTGCGGAGGAACGGAGACCTGGGGAGGTTTGGGGAGGCGCCCAAACCTCCCCAAACGTCGGCAGGAGGAACGGAGACCTGCCGACGTTTGGGGAGGTTTGGGGAGGCGCCCAAACCTCCCCAAACGTCGGCAGGTCTGTGCGGAGGAACGGAGACCTGGGGAGGTTTGGGGAGGCGCCCAAACCTCCCCAAACGTCGGCAGGAGGAACGGAGACCTGCTGACATTTGGGGAGGTTTGGGGAGGCGCCCAAACCTCCCCAAACGTCGGCAGGTCTCCGTTCCTCCGCGCCCTGCCTGCCTGCTTCTTTCCGCTGCGGAAAGAAGCAGGCAGGCAGGGCGCGGAGGAACGGAGACCTGCCGACGTTTGGGGAGGTTTGGGGAGGTGCGCGTGCACCTCCCCAAACCTCCCCAAACTTCGGCAGGTCTCGGACGGCGGTGGCTTGGGAGAGGTGCGCGCGATCCCGGAAGCACCAAAGCCTCGGCCGCGCACAAGTCCTCGGTAAGTTTTTTTGTTGACTGGAGTATAAGCCGAAGTGGAATTTTTCAGCCCAAAAAGTGGGCTGAAAAATTCGGCTTATACTCAAGTATATACGGTATATATCTCCCATTTATATTCTTTTTATTAATTTTTACTTTCATTCCTTTTTTTTTTCATTTTATGCCGATAAATGAATAAATTTATGTTTATAGAGCATAATTTCTTATTATTTTTACCATTAAACAGTTCTTTACTTTTAAGACATTTACTTATATTGAGGATGCAATCCAGCACTGATTTATTGAAGTTGCTGAGATTATTGTCTGAGGAAAATATAGGAGTTAGTTCCAATTGCCTTATTGCTTAGGATTTTCTTTCTCTGGCAAATACCCAGCATGCCAAACCTCCTTACAATAGCCACTCAGTAGCAAAGTAGACATGTGCGGTGGTGGGTGGAATATTATGGAACTCTTGTTATAAAGCAATGGTACCCCACAGTGTGATTTGTATCATGCTGAGTGAGACGCCTACACTTTTCAGCAGTTGGCTTTGCGTCTGTAATTTATTGCTTCAGAAACCATTATAATAATGCAAGAAATGCTTCAGCAAGCATAGAGGGAAGAACACATCACAGTCAGGCTGTAATAACTATTTAGACTATTTAAACTCACTCAGCTTGCTCTACATTAGAAAAACAGGCCCTAATAAATTATTTTATATATTTTATTACTATTTTGGCTTCATTGTAGGTGATATTGAACACCTTATTGCATTTCTAAAGATAGAAATTTATGAAAATAATTGTTTGGAGATTACTGTGTTAGGTATAAAAGCAGGTGGGAAGGAAATTTGATTTTTACTTTGTACGTTGCTATATAATCTAGCCCCCAAAATGAGAGCTTGATTGATCTGAGTCCATAAACAAAATCTTATGTCCTTTAAAGTAACATTTAGGATTGTAATGGTAATGTGATTTTCACTTGTAATATTAACTGAGACAAAGATGGCAAAATGTAGACAGTGTTGTGATCTATTGCAACTGCAGATGCCTTACTCTACAGCATGCTATATCTGAAATTTCATTATTTCATCATTTTTTAAAATTCATCTGTTCCTCTTCTAACACTACACCCCTTTTGTCTATATGTTCCTTATTATTACTTTCTTATTGATAAGGGAAGCATACTACTATGTTTTGTATTCCATAATTTCATTGTTTCAACATGAAGACAGGTGACACAATAGCTCAGTGATTAAGATGCTAGTCTTGTCATCTGGAAAGCCGACAGCCCAGTTTCAAGACATGATGGGATGAGCACTTGTCTTTCTTCCAGCTCCTTCCCACCTAGCAGTTTGAAAGCATGCAAATGCATGTAGATAAATAGGTACTACTTTGGTGGGGAGCAAACAGCACTCCACGATGTCATGCTGGCCACCTGACCGTGGAAATATCTTCAGATAATGCTGGCTCATGGCCTCAAAGCGGATATGAGTGCTGTCCCTAGTTGTCAGCAACCACTAGCAGAGTAAAATCCACAGGGACCCCCAACATGAAGACAGCATAAAGTACATTCCTTTCCACGTGGCAGTGAATAAAACTACAGATAAGAAAGCATGGGGTTCTTCTCAGTTTTCAATATATACATAAATCCAGTCTATTTCAGTTGCCCATTAATATGTAATTTTTTAAAAAGGAATATATAAAAACTCATTATTATAATCCAGTTTTTTTTCCATTTAGAATATATTGTTATAAGCATTTTTTTAAAACATGAATTCTGTATGCATCCCATAAACAGAAAACATATTATTTTAATTGATCGCACAGTCAGCCAGATGTTTAGACTGGATTTAGCATTTTTGTCTGTCTATTGAAGTTTTTTCCAAGGACATCTGGGATAAGCAGATATTATTATTTGACAACGTTAAAGGTATTATTTCAGGATGAAAGCCATTCCATGTAAAGCTTCCTTTTGCAATTGATTGATGGTGATTTTGTTGATTCCAGTGATGTTTATGTGGTGCTCCAGTTGTTTTGGGATTGCATCTAAGATACCTATTATTATTGGAATTGTCTCTGCTTTCTTTTGGCACAGCCATTTTACTCCTATTTTCAGATCTTTGAATGTTGTGTTTTTCTCCAGTTCTTTCTCTTTTTTTCTACTGTCTCCAGATATTGCAACATCCATAATCAAGACATTTTTGTCTTTCTTATCAATAATGGTTGTTAAGACAATTAAGTTATTATAATTAAATTATTATTACATACTCAAAAATATGAAATATGGTTGCCAGTTATTTAGCTGGTGTTGGCCTTTGTACACATTAAATTCTAAGATAAAGATGTTGGCTTTCATATGCATTGAGAACCTAGGATGTCATAATGTATTGACATAGTATATGTGCAGGTCCAAGCAGTATGGCCTTGGAATGACAAATGGAATTTTTGTAGAATATACATATTTGTATAGTGCTGTTCAAGTTATTTATTCTACTGCACTCAGAGTTCTGATACCTCTGAGACAACCATGGCTGATTTATGCTATAATCTTTCAATTTTGTTTTCCATATCTTGACATTTTGTGATCTTCTCTAATTCTTTGTCTTCTTATTCTACTATTTACAACTATTTGTTCTCATCAATTTTTCAGGACTGGAGCATGATATATTTTACAGATATTCCAGAAATAATAATAATAATAATAATAATAATAATAATAATAATAATAATAATAATAATAATAATAATAATAATAATAATAATAATAAT
This sequence comes from Vipera berus, assembly GCF_964194415.1. Classification (NCBI taxonomy): domain Eukaryota; kingdom Metazoa; phylum Chordata; class Lepidosauria; order Squamata; family Viperidae; genus Vipera; species Vipera berus. The sequence continues at coordinate 48,530,355 of NC_138209.1, read as the reverse complement.
AATAATAATAATAATAGTTGTTGTTGTTGTTGTTGTTGTTGTTGTTGGTCTTTAGTGCCTAAGTGCAAATTGGCTCTAAACTGTTCCCAGGCAAAATAATAAATATATAATTTTATATTTATATAACAAAAAATGATACATCCAGCAAAAGGTTCCATCTGTCCTAGCCCAGAACCTGATACAATACCCAAATCATTAGGCATTATGGAATGACATTAGAGTGAAAGCCACCCAGATTTTATTTCAGAAGGAAGGTGCTGCAAGACTGAAGGTACATTTCTGGCTATCCTAATAGTTGGACCTGCTAAATTAAAGAAACCTGGAACCATGCGAATCCTGGCAGATCAAACTGGCTTAGCTGATACCATAGAAAATATATGGTTTCTTAAGAAACCAAGCACTATGCCATGGAGTCATAACCAATATTTTGAATTGCATCCAGAAGCAAACTGGCAACTAATGCAGCTTATAGAACAGAGATGACACATGGACATACCAAAGCAGGCATATCACTGCTCATGCTGTTTCATTTTGGATCATCATCATTATCATGGACATAAAATGAGTACAAAGATACCTGATAATGACATTTTTTCGATATAACTTCATCACACTTTTTCAGTAAAATTCTGATGATACTATTTCATTAGTTATATTAAGAATGAATTAGTTAAAGACATTTATAAAAATTAAAATATTTCTTTGTGGAAATTTGATAAGAAGATAACATATCTGAGAGCCAAATTTCTATAATTTGTTTTTATTATAGCAGATGTTCTAAGGTTATCAACATCACTTATAACTGACAGTTTACATTAGCTTGGTTTCTTGTTGTATGTTCATTTTCAATACATATTGTGAGGTTTTGTTTTTGTTTGTGTTCCTCTATTTTATTTTTGCAGGCTTAGGTGGCTTTTCTCTCTACTTTTTCATCTCCAAGCTTGATCAAATCTAAATCAAATCCCAAACCAAACTTATTGATATTATCTCAGACATATAATTTAAAAACTGTAGATCTCATGTATTACCATGTTTCTCCATTCCAAAAATAAGCCCCAGTTAAGATCATCAACCAGATAGATGCATTTAGTATCTTATTTTCCCAAAAATAACCGGAAAATAAGTCCTAATGCATCTTTTGGAGCAAAAAATAATATGACCTGGTCATATTTTTGGGAAAATACAGTAGAGGTTTCTGCTTTTGTTAGTGTTGCTTTTAATTGTTATCATATACACGCTCCATTTTAATGACTATTTACTCTCTTTTCAGAAAAAAAGGTTCTCATGGTCTTATGAGTATCTCTTTTGATCACTTTACTTCTGTACTACTAATTTTGTGTTTCTTGCTCTTTACTCTTTCTTTTACATTTTCTAGTTGCTCCTTGACTTTCTGTAAGCAACATTTGCATTTTATTTATATTAGCCAGTTTTTCCATTAATGAAGTTAAAATCTTAAAATCTTAGTTATATTAGTGTCTTTCACTTTTCCCCCCAAAATATATCCATTTCATCTAGCAACTTGTATCATCTACTCAATAAGAGATTTTAGCAGACTTTCTTGGGTTTTTTTAAGATAAGTGATTGGTTGCCATATAATACAGATAGTCCTCAAGATATGACTATAATGGAGCCTGCTCATTACTATCACATGTCACAGCAGTCGTTAGGTGAAATGTATCACCTAATGACTTCTCCCATCCCTGCTTTCCACAAAGAAACATAAAATGAATGTGCAGGTAGTTAAGTGGAGCATGGGGCACATCTTGGAAGGAGGAGGCCATTGGAGACTTAGTACAGGCCTAGGCCCACCTACCCTGGACTTCCCAAGATCTTCAACATCCCCAGGATGCCTGATGTTGCACCTCTGGTCCCAACAGGCCTTTTCCCACTTCCACCAGATCCCTCCCTGGCCTTAGGCCTGATTCCCACCCACCCCCCAGGCCAAATACTCTTCTCTTTATGTGTTCAGAAGCTTCTGCAGCACTGTGCAGCACTTTCTAAGGCAGCAAAATGAAGCAATTCTTCTGGTGTCCACCATTTTGTTCTATCCACAAATGGCATGATGAAATGGCTATTACAGTTGGATCCACCACATGGCTCAGGGATACATGGAGAGTTTAAGAAGGTAAGTGTGGGGCATGATGGCCTGAAAGGAGGAGTCTAAAAGATTCCAGTAGGGTGGAATGGAGAGAGAGGCAGAACGACATTGCAGCGACTCATGATCCTACCATGAGAGGAGACCACATGTAATGGTGTCCAGGAAGTGATACAATATTCAAGATTAACAAGAAGGAGGAAATACATCACAAAATGGGAGGGATTGACTGAACAGATTAACATGAACACAACATATTGTAGTTCCCAAAACGACCACATAATGGCAGCACAATATGAAAATCCCTAGAGGAAAATTAACCAAGTAAATCTAACTCACTATAACACCAAATTAACCAACTATGCACTGCATAATACTTTTATAGCTGATGTAACAGCACACTCCCCATCTGGTATTGTAAAATACCACTATATAATACTATAACGGTAGTTATGCAAATAAATATTTGTGATTTGCCTTGTTGTCTTGAAAGACTTGAAAGACATAAAAGAGAAACATGCATATATTGCAATAATAACAACTGCAATTTCAGGCCTCAAATAGCCTGTATTAAAGTTCAAATCACTTTTCTTCTTGAAGTCAGGATCTCACAAGGAAAGGCAATAGGTTCAGTCTCCAAGGGGCAAAAGCAAGACAAGTTCTGTGATGAGTCTGATGAAAGTCTTTATGGTACCTTGCCTTGCAACCTTTACTTCCACCTTACGTACCTTCCCATCATCACTGGGAATGGCTTTCACAATGAGTCCCATGGGCCATTCAATTCTTTGAGCTTGTTGGTCCTTGAGCAGAACAAGGTCTCCAACTTGGAGATTGGGGTTCTGATGTTGCCATTTTCTCCATCCTTGCAGAAGAGAAAGATACTCCATCTTCCATCAATTCCAGAAGCAGTTGGCGAGGTGTTGTACTCTCCTCCACTGATCATGGTGTAGATTTTCTGCTTTAAAATCTCCAGGTGGAACAGGAACAGATCCGAGCTTCTGAGTGAGAAGAGTAGCTGGAGTAAGGATGGATAGCAGACACTTCTGCCAAGAAGGTGGTTAAGACCTCATTAGTAAGCCTTGTAGAGTTCAGGTCCATCAGCATAGAGTTCAGTATCCTACGTGTGATTCCTATCATTCTCTCCCATGAGCCACCCATGTGGGAAGAGTGTGGAGGATTGAAGATCCACCTACAGCCCTTTTCAGCTAAAAAGTCCTGGATTGGCTTAGAATTGATTTCTAATTCTCTGCAGGCTCCAATGAAATTAGTTCCACGGTCAGATCTTAATGACTTTACTGGTCCTCTGATGGCAAGGAATCGCCTTAGAGCATTGATAAAACATGAAGCATCCATGGATTCTAAAACTTCAATGTGTACTGCACGCACACTCATATAGGTGAACAGCACTGCCCAACATTTGCTATTTGCTTGGCCACCACGTATTCTACGTGCTGTTACCGACCATGGCCCAAAAACATCCAGACCAACATGAGTGAATGGTGGGTCAATACTTAGCCTGTCAGCTGGCAAATCTGACATTTGCTGTTGCTGATGCTTTCCTCTTAGTTTGCGGCATTGAACACAGCTGTGCAGTATAGCTGTAATCTGTTTTTTTGCTCCTATAATCCAAAAGCCTGCTGCTCTTATGGCACCTTCTGTGAAATATCTGCCTTGGTGCTTAAACCTTTCATGGTAGTGCTGTATGAGCAAGGTGGAGAGATGATGGCGACCAAATATAATAAAAGGATTCTGTTCTTGCTCTCCCAATTTGGTCTTGTTTAAATGTCCACCAACCCTTAGCGTGCCATGACTGTCTATAAATGGGTTCAGGTTGGCAATTGGACTGTTTTTTGGAATGTTCTGCTTGTCATGGATACATTTGATCTCTGTACCAAAGACATTCTGTTGTACACTGCGTATGATGATCAGCTCACTTTCAGCAATGTCTTTTGCAGAGAGAGGTTTTTGGCATAAGTGTCAGCCTTAACATTCAGTGTCACTAGACTTGGTGTGATAGCATTGTGCAATATGGACTAACCGTGCAATGATGCGTACAAGCCTTGTCCACTTGGAGAACCGTTCAAAGCGTTGAAGAGTCCATGATGGCTCTTTGTTCAGATCTGGTGAGAAGGGTCTTGACTTCAGGATGAATCTCTAGATCATTGTCAGGATCTTGAAGATTGAAGACCTCAGCTGTACTTTCTTCTGTATGATCAAGCAGGAACTCGGAACTTTTTAACCAAGAAGAATTTGCAAAGGCACATGCAGACAGTGGCCTGGTGGCATGATTTGCAGGATTAAGTTCTGATGGAACATAAGGCCATTGTTCAGGCTTTGAGGATTTCCTGATCCTTTCTACATGGTTGCTGACATAGACATAGAAACATTTTTCTTGTTGTATATGTAGCCCAAGACAACCTTGCTGTCTGTGTAGAATTTGATGTCATCTATCTGAATGTCTAGCTCACACAGTATGAAATCTGCAATCTCTACAGCCAGTACAGTCCCACAAAGTTCAAGCCTAGGAATTGTGTGCTCAGGCTTAGGTGCCAACTTGGCTTTGCCAAACAGAAAACCTTTTTGTTGTTAGCTGCGAAGTCGTGTCCGACCCATCGCGACCCTATGGACAACATTCCTCCAGGCCTTCCTGTCTTCTACCATCTTCTGGAGTCCATTTAAGCTCAACAGAAAACCTACATGGGTCCAATTGAGAGAGTCTCTTACCTTGAGGTAGGCAACAGCTGCTATGGCCTCAGTGGATGTGTCTGAGAAGATGTGAATCTCCTTGGTCTGACTTGCAGCAAGGGAAGCTGGAGTGTAGCAGCGTGGTAGGTCAATCCGATCTAAGGCATCTAGAGATTGTTTCCAAGACTCCCATTTTGAGTGCTTGTCTCTTGGTAGTGGAGCATCCCAGTCTTTAATAGTCTCTGATAGCTGTCTTAGTAAAGATTTACCTTGTATGGTGATGGGAGCCACAAATCCTAGTGGATCATATTGGCTGTTCACAACTGACAGAACACCATGTTTGGTAAATGGTTTATCTGCAGAGCTGACATGGAAGCCAAAGGTGCCTTTTGATAAGTTCCACCGTAGGCCCAAACTTTTCTGTACAAGAGGCATGTCCATTCCCAGATTAAGGTCTTTAAACCCTGTGGCATGATCACCAGGCTGGAAAGCTTTCATAACTGCAGCACTGTTTGAGGCAATTTTATGGAGTTTGAGATTGGCCTCAGAAAGCATACCTTGAGTTCTTTGGAGCATGTCTATGGCTTCTTCATCTGTGGGTAAAGATTTGAGTCCATCGTCCACATAGAAGTCTCTCAATGAATTGTCGAGCATCTGCACCATACTCCTTTTCACCTTCAAAGCAGTCCTTCGTAGACCATATGTTGCAACAGCAGGTGAGGGACTGTTCCCGAAGACATGCACTTTCATGTGGTATTCAGTCACTTCATTGTCCATGTTGTTGTCACAATGCCACAGAAACCTTAGGAAGTTCCTATGGTCTTCTCTTACTATAAAGCAATGAAACATTTGTTCAATGTCAGCAGTTATGGCAACTGGTTCCTTTCTGAACCTCATAAGTACACCTACAAGGTTGTTGGTTAGGTTAGGACCTGTGAGAAGAACATCATTCAGGGATACACCTTTATGCTTGGCACTGGAGTCAAACACTACTCTGATTTGTTTTGGTTTGTGTGGATGATACACGCCAAAGAAAGGCAGATACCAGCACTCAGGGCTTTTTTTCTCATAGAACAGTCAGAACAGAGTTCCGGCACCTTTTTTGGATGGAACCTTGTAGGGTAGGCAAGGCGGGCTGTATGACATGCGTGAGTTCCGGCACCTTTTTCTTTTACAAAAAAAGCACTGCCAGCACTCATCATGTTCTTGAAGAGATGGAGCTGCTCAGCATGGTCATTGTAAAAGATCCTTTTCATAAAGGCAATGAAATGGTCCTTCATTTCAGACCTGTTCTTTAATGTTCGTTGGAGTGAGTTGAATCTAGATAAAGCTTGTTCATGATTGTTTGGAAGTCTGGCTCTGGTAGCATGAAGTGGTAATGGTGCAACCCAGCTGTTAGACATATCTTTGGAGAATTCAGTGTCCATTATGTTGATGAATTCTCTGTCTTCAACTGACATGGCTATTTTGTTGTCATCACTTGTATTATAAAATACTGTGCTGCCTAAGTTATCATCACAGGTGATGGGGATAACATCAGATACCTGGAGGATGTCAAGAGGCTTCTCCTTTACTTCATAGTGGTAAGGGCATTGTCTGAAGTGAGATGCATGCCCATTCCTTAACATGTGAGTTTTGAAGGAGTTGATCTCAGATGGTGTGCACATTCTATTTAAGCATACATCTCCCACTATTACCCAGCCTAGGTCAAGTCTTTGTGCATATGGGGCATCATCAGGTCCATTGCACTGCTGGCATACTTTATGAACTCTGAGAATGTCTCTTCCCAGCAAGACTAATATGTCAGCATCCATGTCCATTGGAGGGATCTCAGTAGCCAGGTGCCTTAAGTGGGGATGGTGATATGCAGCTTCTGGAGTGGGAATCTCTTCCCTGTTGTCTGGTATTTGGTCACACTCAACCAATGATGGCAATAGTATGCCCTTCTTTGCTTTGATGTGAGAGATCATGAACCCATCAGCTCCTCTGCCAGAGTTCTCTACATGACCAAAACAGGTGTTGAGAGTATATGGTGTTGCATGTCCCTGTATGCCAAAGATATCAAAGAATTTCAGTTTGACCAGGGATCTGTTGTTCTGCTCATCTATTATGGCATACATCCTGGTTGCTGTTTCAGGCTGACCCTCTGGATATATCTAGACATACTTTGGCACAGCATTTTTGACTGAAACCTTTCCCACACACTTCAGTACATGAAGATGAGACATTTGTTGTGACTGGAGCATGACTTTGTTGCTCCCCACCATGATTTGAAGCAGGGTTGGATGCAGGTGGTTGCTGTGGATTGCCTGGAAGTGGAGCAGGATGCATAGCTGTAACGTGCTTGTCACTACTGCATTCTGTGCACTTGACAAAGGCTTTACAGTCTTTAACAAAATGATCATAAGAAGCACAGCACCTGTAGCATATTCCAAGTTTTTGGAAACCTCTTTCCACTTTTGTATAGTCTTTGCCCTAAGCTCATGACATTTCTTAAGAGGGTGAGGTTTTTTGTGAATAGGGCACTGACGATTAGGATCTTTATCACCCAAACCACTCCGTTGGGCAGGAGATGGTAGTGAGATGTCTGTCTTTTTTGTAGACACAGCTCTATGTAAGTCTCTGTGTTTAGCTGCTGTGTTATCATACCTTGGTGATGATGATGATGAAGCAGGCACACTGGATTCACTGAAGCTGAAGCTGGGATCATTTCTTTTCCAGGCTTGTTCGCTGATGAACCTGCAAAAATATGAGAATGGAGGGAAAGATACATTATAGTCTCTTTTGTATTTTGAGCCTTGTTGTGTCCATTTCTCCTGCAGGTTGTATGGCAGTTTTAATACCACTGGATTCACACCATAGGAGGTGTTCAGGTAGCTTAGACCAGGTAGACATGGGTCTGTTTTTGCCAATTCTATCTCCATGAGGGGATCACTCAGTTCTTGAAGCTGGTGATGATCTTTGTTACATATTTTTGGAAAGTTTTGCAGTCTCTTGAATAGAGCGTTTTCTATGGCTTCAGAGCTACCATAGGTTTGCTCAAGTCTTGCCCATGCAGCAGCAAGACCTGCATCTGGAGAGTCAACATGTACTGTTCTCAGTCTTTTAACACAATCTGCAGATTCTGGCCCCAGCCACTTTATGAATAAATCAAGTTCCTCCTTGGTGGTAAGGTTGAGATCAGCAATAGCAGCTTTGAAGGTTGATCTCCAGGATCTGTAGTTCTCTGGACAGTCATCAAACCTTGAGAGGCTAATGTTGATGAGCTCTCAGTGAATCATGTATCTGGCGAAGTCAGAGAGGTCTGATCTCTCACTCTTTGGTGCCAAAGAAACTTGTGGGATCCCTTGGGTGTGAAAGTTCTCTGGTGAATAAGGGTGAGGTGTACTAGGATAGAATGACGTTGCAAGAGCATTCAGCTGTGGTTTAGTCTCTAAGGCTTGTGCTGGCTGTTGGTTAAACTGTTGCTTGTTGCTGGAAGGCACCTTGTCATTGGCAGGAGGTGATGCGGTTTGAAGTGTTGATGCACTTTTGTTGTGGAGTTGAAGATGCTCAGGCTTTTGCAGGTTTGGGGTCTCTGTGTTGAGAGTCAGAACAGTGTTGTTAGTAGGAGGTACAGAAGATGGCTGTGTGTCATTGCAAATGTTATGCTTTAGTACATATTTACTTGTGCGTTCAACTGGATCTTCCATTTCTGTTGGAATAGAACAATCTGAATTAATACTTTCTCTCATTGCTTGTTCAAAGACTTTCAGCCTTGCTAGGGCAGCTGCTTCTTCCTTTTCTATTTGCAGAATCTTTATTTGGGATTCCGCCTCTGCTTGGCGGGCCTTGCTCTGAGCTTCCACCTCTGCTTGGTGGGCTGCCATCTCTGCTTGGTGGGCTTTGCTCTGTGCTTCTGCCTCTGCTTGGCAAGCTGCATTCTCTGCTAGAAAGGTTTTGCCTTGAGCCTCTGCTTCTGCTTGCAGAGTTTTGCTTCGAGCTTCTATTTCAGCTTCCTTTCTGGCAAAGGAAACTTGCACTTTCTTTGCTTCTAGATGTGCACGGGCCTCTATCAGCTTATCACTTAATTTTGAACTCCTGGAGCGAGAGGATCTAGAAGAACATGCTGTGAGTTTAGTTGATGTTGATTTATGAGACCTGGTCTTCTGCAGTTGAGCAATGTGGAGTTCTGCCTTATCCTTTGCATCTTGCACTAGGAGATCTCTTTGGTGGTTTAGTGCATCAGTCTTGGTTAGTTCTGCTGAAGAGTCATCTATATTAGAGTACTTTAAGAAAGCTGTGTATTTTGCAGACAGCCGCTGGTAACGTTCATAGGCTGCAGATAGGAGATCTATACAGTCTCTTAATTCAGCAGGATTATCATTAAAGTGTGGCAAAACTGACATGCAGTGTGTAGTTCTGTCCCATAGGTCTGACAGATTACTGGAGAATTCATCTCTAGTTGTGTCATAGTTTTCTCTGAGTTTCTGTGTTGGTCTTATTGTGCGTTTGGGTTTTACACTCTGCTCAGCAGAATCAGCTCCCTGTACATCTGTGTAATAATACTACTAATACTAATACTAATACTAATACTAATACTAATACTAATAATACTAATACTACTACTACTACTAATAATAATAATAATAATAATAATAATAATAATAATAATAATAATAATAATAATAATAGTTTAATTTCTATACCACCCTTCTCCCGAAGGACTCAGGGCGGTGTACAGGGCAATAAATACAATAAAAAATACAGTATACAAAAGTTAAGATAGAATTAACTATTAAGCCCAATTACAATAAAATTAATTAAAATTAATATTAAAATTCCCAAACCCATCAGACCAGGCCAGCTGATTCAAATAAATAAGTTTTTAGATCACAGCGGAAGGAGCGAAGGTCAGGAGCCGTCCGGAGCTCAACCGGTAAATGGTTCCAAAGGTCCGGCGTGCCCACAGAGAACGCCCTCCCCCTGGGGGCCATCAGTCGACACTCTCTGACCGACGGCACCCTGAGGAGGCCCTCTCTGTGGGAGCACACTGGACAAAGGGAAGTTGATGCCGGCAGCAGGTGCTCCCGTAAGTAAACCGGACCCATGCCATTTAGGGCTTTATAGGTCATCACCAGCACCTTGAATCTCACCCGGAGGGCAACCGGAAGCCAATGCAGCTCGCGGAGTAGAGGTGTTACATGGGAGTATTGGGAGACCCCCAACACCACTTGTGCGGCTGCATTCTGCACCAGCTGAAGCCTCCGCGTGGTCCTCAAGGGCAGCCCCATGTAGAGAGCATTGCAGTAGTCTAAATGAGAGGTCATGAGTGCATGAGTGACCGTACGCAAGGCATCCCGGTCCAGATAGGGCCACAACTGGCACACCAGGCAAACCTGGGCAAAGGCCCCCCTAGTCACAGCTCCTATATGATCTTCCAAGGAGAGCTGTGAATCTAGGAGGACACCCAAGTTGCGAGCCCTATCTACGGGGGGTAATAGCTCACCCCCCCATAGTTAGAGGTGGAATAATCTGAATTTCCCGAGATGCCGACATGCACAACCACTCAGTCTTGTCGGGATTGAGCCAAAGCCTGTTCCTCCCCATCCAGACCCTAACCGCCTCCAGGCAACGGGACATCACATTGAGGGCATCACTGGGGTGGTTTGGGGTGGAGATGAACCCCAAAACCACGAATGATCTCACCCAGTGGCTTCATATAGATGTTGAACAGGAGAGGCGAGAGGACCGACCCCTGAGGAACTCCACAAACGAGAGGCCTTGAGGCCGACCTCTGCCCTCCTGCCAACACCGATTGCGAACGTCCCAGGAGGTAGGAGGAGAACCACTGCAAGACAGTGCCTCCCACTCCCAACCCCCTGAGACGCTGCAGTAAGATACCATGGTCGATAGTATCACAAGCCGTCGAGAGGTCTAACAGGACTAGGACAGAGGAACAACCCCTGTCCCGAGCCCGCCAGAGATCATTCACCAGTGCGACCAATGCCGTCTCCGTGCTGTACCCAGGCCTGAAGCCCGATTGGTATGGGTCCAGATAATCAGCTTCCTCCAGGAACAAAGGAAGCTGATGCGCCACCATGCTCTCAACAACCTTCGCAAGAAAGCGAAGGTTGGAGACCGGACAATAGTTGTTTAAAACAGCTGGTCCAGGGCAGGCTTCTTGAGGAGGGGTCTCACCACCGCCTCCATCAAGGCGGTGGGAAAAATACCCTCACTCAAAGAAGCAGTTATCACTGCCTGGAGCCAGCCTCGTGTCCCCTCCCGAGCCGCATAGACCAACCAGGAGGGGTACGGGTCCAATAAACACGTGGTGGAACTCAGGTTCCCCATGATCCTGTCCACATCTTCCAGAGTCACAGGATCAAACTCCTCCAAGATAACATCAACAAGACTGCCCATGTCCTCACCATCAGACTCTGCCCAGTCAGAGTCCAAATCGGTCCGGATCCGAGCGATTTTGTCTGACAGATGTTGGCTAAACTCTTTGGCACAACCCTGCAAGGGCTCCTCCCTCACCTCCTGATTAAGGAGGGAGCGGGTCACCCTAAACAGGGCAGCCGGGCAATTATCTGCGGATGCGATGTTGGTAACAAAGTAATTAGACCTTGCCGTCCTCATCGCCGTGAGATAAGACCTCATAGAGGATCTTAGTCGCGATCGGTTTGATTCAGACCAGCTGGATCTCCAACAGCTCTCTAGGCCCCATCTCCGACACTTCATCTCCCAGACCTCCGTGGAGAACCATGGAGCCCACTGGGATCTGCACCAGGTCAGGGGCCGCATGGGTACAACTCATTCGAGTGCCTCTGTGGCTGCCTTTTCCCAGGCTTCCACTAGGGCCTCGGCCGAGCTGTGAGCGAGGGTGGCAGGTGGGGACCCAAGCGCCGCCTGGAACCGCTCAGGGTCCATTAAGCGCTTAGGGCAGAACCATCTTGTTGATTCAACGACCCCACGACGGGGAGTGACAAAACGGAAAACCAGCTGCAGGAGATGATGATTGGTCCATGACAGGGGCATAACAATTGGGGAACCCCCACCCAGATCATCTAACCACCGTCCAGATAGGAAAAACAAATCGAGTGTGTGACCCCCCTCATGAGTCGGGCCCTGAATTACTTGCATGGAAGTTCATGAACTCCCGAGCTAACTCAGATGATCCCCCAGGGATGGTAGATTGAAGTCACCCAAAATCATAAATTTGTAGTCAGAAGCATGATGTATCTGTGTTGATTCAGCGATAAGAGTGTTCAGAGCCTTGTCTAGACATTTTTCATGTTTTGTAAAAAATGGGTACTGTCTCTTTAAGAAGACGAATTGTAGCTTAGACAGGGTTTATAACATAGTCCAATGTACAGAAACAGTTTTCAGCATACACAGGAGATGTGCCGTAAGCTTGTGCAACCATGTGATTTCACAAGATGGTGGATGCTGCTGTACTTGATTGCAGATATGACACACACATATGGATTGCAGGCTATAGAAATTCTACTGTTTTTGACTATTCTGACTCCAACTGTTGTATATATCCCCTTGCTGAGACCCCTGTGCCTGACTGTATAAGTAGATATAATCACCGCTGACAGTCTTTATCAGATAGCTGAACTCACAAAATACCTTTTCTCATCCACGAAGATCTTTACTGCATGCAGGAAACAGCAAACAACAGGATGGGGCAGATAATGAAATGGATGGTATTTCAAGGTCAAAGACAGTAATGGTCCTACCATGAGAGCAGACCACATGTAATGGTGTCCAGGAGGTGATACAATATTCAAGATTAACAAGAAGGAGGAAATATATCACAAAATGGGAGGGATTGACTGAACAGATTAACACGAACACAACATGTTGTAGTTCCCAAAATGACCACATAATGGCAGCACAATATGAAAATCCCTAGAGGAAAATTAACCAAGTAAATCTAACTCACTATAACACCAAATTAACCAACTATGCACTGCATAATACTTTTATAGCTGATGTAACAGCACACTCCCCATCTGGTATTGTAAAATACCACTATATAATACTATAACGGTAGTTATGCAAATAAATATTTGTGATTTGCCTTGTTGTCTTGAAGACAACAGCACATCTAGCTTATCTCATCTATAAAAGCTAATTTCTAAAGAATGAATGTGACACAAACCCAGTGAAATGAGTAAATTAAAAAGTATGTATAATTGGACATAAATTCTTTATTCTCACAAAATGAATTGTAAAAAGCAATCAGCATTTAAAGGTTTCCTTTGACAGAAAAAATATTTGCAGTGCAGTAATCATTCTCTTATATTTTCTCAGTTGAGACATGTTTTTTTTCCTCTTAGATCAAAGCATATTTCCAACTGAGCATTAAAATCTACTTAAACCACAACACCTCATGCTTGGTGTGGCATCACTTCTACTGTATCTATCAATTGATGTTAGGTTTTCCCACTGACATTTTCAGCTTTGTACCTTCACAATAATTCTATGAAATATGACATGCAGATTGGATTTTTTCTTAGTCTTTTATAAGTTCCTCCTACCTTTTAATAACTATAGATAGTAAGAATAATTACCTAAAGGAAAAAATATAACATTTGGTCGAAACCTCTGCTTGAGAAACTTTTTTCTAATTTCCAATTAATCCATATTTCCATATGTTCCCAGTCCCACATCATGGGGAGCAAATGCTAACTTCAAGTGAAGATTAGCTAATATATATATATTTTAATCCCATTTGTATCCCGCCCTTCTCCGAAGACTCAGGGCGGCTTACAATCTAAGCACAAATCAATGTGCTTAGCAATAGCCTTCATTCTATGTATATGCCTGCTTATTAGGGCTTCCCCCCCCCCAAGCGGCATTATTACAAAGTCAGCTTATTGCCCCCAACAATCTGGGTCCTCATTTTACCTACCTCGGAAGGATGGAAGGCTGAGTCAACCTTGAGCCTGGTGGGATGCGAACCTGCACTAATTGAAGGCAGCTGGTGTTACTTAAGGAGGCATTAGCCCACTGCTCCACCAAGGCCCATTTTCTCTTTGATCAGTGAAAAAATAAGGAGGAAAGCAGTATTGCCCTTGTTTTAGGATGTTTATGAGATATATATTAAATAAAAAGACCTCTTAGCTAAGAAGTTGGAGCTCTTCTTCAAAAGTATGCCTTTTTCTTTTTTGCCAGTGAAGTATTTCTGTGGAATGCTCATCTAATTATGTAATATTCCAGGTCACACATACAGTACATTCCAGGAAACAATATTGGCCAAAACGGGTACTATCAGATTCTATTATCAGTGAAAGGCTCATCTCCTAAACACTATCTCACCATTTTTAATCAAAAGTTTATTTTATAGTGATTATAAGCTTCCCAGAGTCATCATGATTAAGTTGGGTGGCCATATAATTTTTCTTAGTAATTTAATAAATTAAATAATTATTGTATCCTTATCATTAAAATGAGGAGTAAAATAGGATCACTTCAAGCAGCACTAATTTTCCCTTTATAAATTTAAACACTGCAACTTAGAATGCACTGCAGTAAAACAGAGGCACCCCCAGTTCTGAGCTGTTTTGTGGAAGTTTAGTTAATCTCTTAGTTCTGCCTCACTTAGTACCAAACTAAACGTAATGTGCAGCTACATTTATTTTAGCAATTTATTGTTGGAGTGTGTACATTTTTACTTTATGAAGCCAGGGGAAGCTATTCTTTCAGTTCCTAATCATATTCAACACAGACTTAAATCCATCTACATAGCAAAAAAAATTGTCCCAGTTTTTCTTTTTAAATGTGTTACAATTAAAAGAAGCAAACTGTGAGATATTGGATAACAGTCCTGACACAATGTTTGTTGGACCATACTACCTGAGTAGGACCATAGTACACTTTATGTTAATTCTTAAACAAAGGACAGATTACAGTTAGTATTCACTACACTGAATTAAAGAGTTTCTGATGGCTCAATAATATGATAGCTAAAAATGATTTTTATTTTTAGAGGGGAAAATAAGAATGGAAAAGCAGCAGAAGATGGTAGAGGGCAGGAAGGCCTGGAGGAACGTTGTCCATAGGGTCGCGATGAGTTGGACATGACTTCGCAGCTAACAACACCAAAAAAAGTATAAATGTGTTTTTAATTGTGAAAAATAGGTAAAATTATCTTTGCTCACTTCACCCCAATTTGCCATTCATACTGGAAATTGGATAAATTCAGTGTTCTTTTAAAGACTCAAAATTGCAGCAGATATTGCCCATTCTTAAAATGAATTTGCCTCTTATCTACAGCAAAGGCTCACAGTGACTTGATCCAAATCAGGCTCATCCTTTTTTAATTCCATTATGATATGGAACAGAACCCATTTGTTAGAACGATTAAGTCACCAGACTAGAAATTGTATGTTCTAGTCTTGCTTTAGGCATAAAGTCAGCTATGTGATTTTGGCCCAATCACTCTCTCTCAGCTCTAAGAAGAAAGCAATAGCAAAGCACTTCCGAAATTTTATCAAGAAAACTGCTGGGTCTAGTCCATGCAATCACCATGATTCACACTAACTTCAAGGCATAAAAAAAAGAGAGAGAGAATTAAAAACAGACTTAAAGAGGAAACTGTTTGCTGCTGCTATTGTTAAATTATGTGGCAAGATAACTGTTACACAAGGTCAGATCATACATTTTTTAAATCAAATAAAGGCTTTTCTACTGTCCTGGAGGAACATTGTCCATAGGGTTGCGATGGGTTGGACACAACTTCGCAGCTAACAACAACTGTTAGAAGAACAGTAGTTCTGTTCTGGTTGTTCTGAGCCAGGTTCAAAGAGCACAGGACAATTGCTTGACGTGGAGGAAGAGTTTATTTGATAGCAAAACTGACAGTTAGTAATTAGAGGTGGTCACGAGTTAAGAGAGGAAAGTTGGTTACATTTATAGGAAAAGTCACCCCTAGTCTCTGGAGGCACACAAGCGTGATCCAGCAGGAGAATGTACTGGGACTAACAGGGAAGAAATGTGTTTCCTCACCTTAAGGTGTTTTGTAATCTCAGCCCTCTGTAAGTCCAGATACCTTGAATGATGAGTTTAGATTTAGGAGAATCCTATTGTAGGCTATGAAGGATTTCCATATCTTGAGGGAGTTTTTTTATTTACTTAATCTATTTATTTACTTACTTTAATTTACTTAATTTGTTGGTATTTGCCAATTTCATCCATATAAAGATGTGCTTTGTCAATTTCAGCCAAAGTGTCAAAATTGTCTAAGGGCTTAAGCATTCTTTTGTTTTATTCTGTGGGTTCACTGAGAGGTCAACATCAGGTGCAGCTAGCAAGTGGTATGCATGGTCCAGGGGAGCATGGACGCTACATTGTAACTTTCTGCTGCTTTTACCCCATGTACTAATGCCTAGTTTTGACCATGGTAATAGCTTGATGCTGTGTCTCGATTGTGCTTTCTTCTAAAGAAAAAAAAGTCTATTACATTTTTTTTCAAAAGAAGGTCAGTTGTTTCTTTCTCCTACTAATGAACATGTTTTTACAAAAATCACACCCTCACACACAGACATACATACTGAGTTTTCCATCAATCCACTGGTGAAATTGTTAAAAAAATGGGAGTAGAGTAGAGTGCAGTAAATGGTTATTTCCTCAATAGTTGCAGCAATGAAATGAAGTGGAGAGATTTGTCTCGAAAGAATTCAAGTGTGGCTTGCAAATGAAATGCAGTATGCTGATCCAAGATGGAAAACATTACTTTTGATGTGCAGACAGAAAACACAGGGAAGCCTTTCATTAGCTGCTGGCTGGAGTGATTTGAGGATGTTCTTTTTAAGTCTTTAAATATTTGAATTTTATTCCGGATCAAATGGGTCAAAAGATTTGTGAATCTGCATGGTATAACGATCCAATTGTTGAACTGCCTTTTTCTCTGGTTGAATTTGTTTTATGTTCTGTTAAATTTTCACTATTGTTTATATTTCAGTGCTCTGCTGTTTTAATTGTGTACCATCCTGTGTCTTTGTCATTCTAAAGAGGGGTGTCATTGTTCCAATAGATGAGACCAGTAAAAACAGAACTCCAAGGCAAAAGGTTTCCTTAAAGAACATATTTATTTGGCAACTGAAAACAAAGTGGAAATGGCTTCAGCCAAATTCGTTTGCAGTGTTAACAGTCGGATCCCCTAAAGAAAAGAGAAATCCTGTAGATGAAGAAGAGTTAAAATTAGGCATCTCCTTGAGGCTTATTAGGATGCTTATCAAAAAATCTATGTATCAATCTTTCAGCTTTTACATCGGCACTTTTTACCCAAGTGGCCTCTGATAACAGGTATCCTTTCCTCTGTATTAAATAATTTCCCTTTGTACAATCTAGCCCCTTCATGGATTACTGCCTTGTCGTGGCGAAGGGGCTTGCATAATTCAATGAAGCTATGAGCTATGCCGTGCAGGGCCACCCAAGACGGACAGGTCATAGCAGAGAGTTCTGACAAAACATGATCCACTGGAGAAGGAAATGGCAAACCACTCCAGTATCTTTGCCATAAAAACCCTATGGACAGTACCAAAAGGCAAAACGATATGACGCTGGAAGATGAGCCCCTCAGGTCAGAAGGAGTCCAATATGCTACTGGGGAAGAGCAGAGGGCTAGTACTAGTAGCGCCAGAAAGAATGAAGCGACTGGGCCAAAGCCGAAAGGACGCTCAGCTGTGGATATGTCTGGTGGTGAAAGGAAAGTCCAATGCTGTAAAGATTTTTTCTCCATAGGAACCTGGAATGTAAGATCCATGAATCAAGGAAAGCTGGACGTGGTCAAACAAGAGATGACAAGACTAAACATTGACATCTTAGGTATCAGCGAACTAAAATGGACAGGAATGGGTGAATTTAATTCAGATGACCATCAGGTATACTACTGCGGGCAAGAATCCCTCAGAAGAAATGGAGTAGCCTTCATAGTCAATAAAAAAATAGGAAAAGCAATACTGGGATACAATCCTCAAAATGACAGAATGATCTCATTTCGAATCCAAGGCAAACCATTCAATATCACAGTAGTCCAAGTCTATGCCCCAACCACCGGTGCTGAAGAGGATGAAATTGACCGGTTCTATGAAGCCCTACAGCAGCACTGGCTACACGCCTTTCAGAGTAGCCACAGGAAAAGAGTTCAGCCCAATGCCTGACTACCCTCAGGTGCCCTCTGCTTCCCAGACACTTGATCAATGGGTGAGGGGGTGGGAAGAGGTTTGGAGAAACACGAAAATGGCATTAAAAAAAGACTTATGAGATTTATTAAAAAAACAGGCTGATAAAAAGAGGGCTCCCTAAAGAACATTCCAAGTTGTGGAAAAGGTTTATCTGTCAACTAAATATTTATGCCTCAAATTACCCAGCAAGAAATTAGGACCAAAATTCCTGGGGCCTTTCCCCATTGTGAGAATCATCAACCCAGTCACAGTAGAATTGAAATTCCCCACACTTTAGGGGAAAATTCACCCGGTTTTCCATTGTAGCTTACTGAAAACTTTTCGGGCCTCCACTTTAAGACCTCCCACTAAGAAGGCACCCAGATACCTCGAAGTAGCGGGTCAGGCCCATTATGAATTAAAACATATTCTTGACTCTAGAATCTTTAAGGCAAAATTGCAGTACCTAGTACAATGGAAGGCATACCCATTGTCTGAAGCCATTTGGGTGAAATCTAGTGATGTGAAAGCTGACAGACTTGTCGAAAAGTTTTATGAGAAACCCCAACAAACCAAAAGCCAGCTCCTAACTTGTGTTCTATTTACATTACAGGATCTGTCCTTTTTGTAAGGGGGGCTGGATTTCAATGCTGCAAACATTGACATGTTTTTGCACTGACAATATAAGAGGCAGCCTTTTGCTTTAACTGTTTGGCTTTGAATCACTAAAGCATGGGAGGGATTCAATCCAGACGTTTTAAGAAAATAAGAAATAGTGCGCTTCAAGGGAAGTGAAACTTCATGTGTTGGACTAACTGGTGAATGTGATTCATAATGTGTAATTAAGGGAGGGAGATTCTGTAGGATATGATGTGTCAATGGGGAGGAGAATTCAGATTCTGGTATCCATCCATGAGTGCTGATGCTTCATTCTCATTATTATAGGCTTTTTAGAATAAACAATCATGCAATGTTCTTTGATCTGTCTCATTAGTCGGAACCATGACAATATGATAGTCTTAAAATTATCTCTTTGACAGTTTGAATCAAGAGTTCTAGATAATCTTGCCTTAGTGTGGGATTAAATGGAGAAGACACATGTTTTGGAGCTCCAGCAAACTGAGTACAGCAGCCAAATGAAAACATTTTTTTGTTCAGAAGTAGACAGTCAAAAAGAGAAGAAAAGAAGTTCAATGGTGGAAACAGCAAGACAAAACTAAATGTAAAAAAGGTGCAATGCTGGCCATTAGAAAAAGAAATCTCAAACAGAGGAGACAGGCTTAAAACACACAGGCTTAAGAAAGAAATATTGATACATACTAATAATCATGTACAGCATAGTGTATAGGGAATTATAATAGAGTAATAGTAATTGTCACAGTACTAATATTTATTTATTTATTTATTTAATTTATATACCGCCCTTCTCCCGAAGGACTCAGGGCGGTGTACAGGGCAATAAATACCAAAAATACAAAATACAAAAATTAAAAACAAATTAAACAATTGTGCCCGAATACAATAAATTAATTAAAAACAGTAATTAAAACCCCAAACCCATCAGACCAGGCCGGCTTGTTCAAATAAATAAGTTTTTAGATCACGTCGGAAGGAGCGAAGGTTGGGAGCCATCCGGAGCTCAACCGGTAAACGGTTTCAAAGGTCTGGTGCACCCACAGAGAATGCCTTCCCCTTGGGGCCACCAGTCGGCATTCTCTGACAGGTGGCACCCTGAGGAGGCCCTCTCTGTGGGAGCGCACTGGGCGGAGGGAAGTTGACATACAATATAGCCATTGTCATAGTAATAATAATTATCACATGACAGTAACAATTGCTTCTCAAATCATAAAACAGTGGTTTTAATGTAGAGAACAAAAAAGGAAAACCAACCTGCATAGATTTTTATTTCATAATCTTATTTTCATTCTACAATTTTGGGTTTCTTTTTAATAAATCATGCCTGCTAAGTTTTTCCAGTTTTACTGAAATACAGTACAAACATGCTCAGCAACTTCTTTTTGCCGCCAAGTCTTAATGCAATTTTAAGTCATTATTGGCTTTTTGGTATTTCAGTTCTATTTTCACTTAACCATAGCAGCTTTTAATGTGCTCTTAACCATTCTGTTGGTGGTACAATCAGATGACCTCTAAGAAGTGAGATTCTTTTGGGCCCTATATGGTGGAAACACTTTCAAACTTTATCACACAGTCCCCTTCTCAACTAGTCCACTTTTAGCTGATCTCCTTTGGAATGCACCCTAACAAAACATTTGGCACAAAGCCAGGATGATTTTTAGTCATATTTCTAAATCCACTGCTATAACAATCGGTCAAAATCATCCTTTTCCTATTCCCAGAATTTGAAAAGAACCCATATGGATTGTAAATTGCACTGAATCTGTGGAGTAAGTGGGTTTTTTCCTGTTCAACATCTACATGAAACCCCTGGGTGATATAATCTGCCAGTTTAGATGAGTTGTCATCAATACGTGGGCAATGTTCAGTTATATATCTAGATTACTGACCAGCTGAAATCCTGACCCAATGCTTGGAATCATAGTGGGTCTGGACAGTCAGGAACAGATTGACACTCAATCATTACAAGATCACAATGAACAAACACAACAAATGTCAAAGATAATTTTTAAAAGTTTCTTTCAACGTATAAATAACAAGAAAAAAGTCAAGGAAATAATAGGTCACTTAAGAGAGAAGACATCAAGGAAGTAACAGGCAGTAGCGAGAAAGCAGACCTGCTTAACTCATTCTTTGCATTAAGCTTCACGCAAAAAGAAACTATAGCCCAATCTACCAAAAGCTGACTGTAAAAGACAGACTAGAAAATAAAAATTAAACTAAGCAAGAAAATGGTTAGAGAACAGCTGATCTTGACAAATATAAATCACCAGGACCTGATGGATTACATCCCAGAGTTCTGAAGGAGCTAGCAGATGTTATCTCAGAACCATTGTACCATACATTTAAAAAATCCTGGAACACCAGGGAATTACCTGAAGATTGGAAAAGAGCTAATGTGGAAAAGGAAAAGGAAAACAGGAAAAAAACAGAAAAAAGAGGGGGGACCCAGATCCAAGAAACTACAGACCAATTAGCTTAACATCAATACCTGGGAAGATACCGGAAAAGATCTGTGAACATGTAGAAACAAATAAAGTTATAACTAAAAGCCAGCATGGATTTGTTAAAAACAGATCATTTCAAACCAATCTTATTTCACTCTTTGACAAAGTGACTAAATTAATAGACCAGCAAAATGCTGTGGACATATTATACTTAGACTTCAGCAAGGCATTCAACAAAGAAGACCACAACCTACTTCTTGGTAAGCTGGAGTAATATAGGATAGACAGCATCACCATTAGATGAATTTGTAAATGGCTGACAAAACATACTCAACAAGTCATCCTTAATGGTATTACATCTACATGGAGGGGAGTAAGCAGTGTGTCAACTCTACAAATGAGCATGGCTGCAGCCATTTTTCTTCTCATACTAGGTTGCCACATAGAGGGAGGAGGGTTGCCCAGGTACTTTCCTAGTCAAAATAGGCTGAAGCCATTTTCCTTGTCATTCTAGGTTGCCACATAGATGGAGGGAGTTGCCCAGGTGATTCACTAGTCAAAATAATCTTTTGTCCCATGGGAACCAAGGTCACTGACTGTTCTCGAGACTAGGGACTGGGCATTGCATAAAAAGCCCACCAAATAATTATATTTGGGAAGGTAGTTGCTTGCATAGCTTTTATGGGTAGGACATTTAACTTTGAATTGGAAAATTTTTACTTGTGTATCCAGACTTGGTTTCACTCTTGACTGTGCTGATACTTTGGAACTAATAAACATGTTCTTTGAGGAATTTGCAAGCCTTGGAGTTCTGCTTTATTCATCTCTGTTTGTTGGAACCATGACATTAAACCTAGTCTCATAAAACTTCATTTTCTCAGTGTGCTGTGCCCCGACTGCCTACCCACTCACTTTTGGGAGAGTGGTAAAGACTCAGCAAAGATTCAAAATGGAGATGAGTGAAACTGCTGCTAGCCACAATGGAATTCCGACTTTTGGAGCGCAAACTGGCACTCCAGCCACCAAGGAGGCATCACTAACAGGGGCTCAGCTGAAGGCCAAGTTAGTCCAACCTGGGAATCTGGTACCGCAGGAAAGAGCTACGATCCTGGCAGACCTCTATCAAACCGAGGCTGCCTCTCAGTGCAGGAGCACTCATTTAACTGCTGGAGAGGACCTTCTATTGCTACCATCCCAGGGTTCTTCATCTGTGGATAGCAAGAAAGGAAAGGGGTTGATGGGATGGGACAACTCTGGAGAGTGGAGGTTTCCATCCACAGTCCACAACCCCTCACTCAAACAGCTGAAGGAGAAGTTTGGGAGGCTGGAGGTAAAGGATATGATTCTTGTTGCTCAGGAGGTGAGTGCCATGGGTGAGAATGCCAAGAACTACCTATCTCTTTCCCCCCCCTTGCCAGAGTCCCAGCCCAACTGCCAGAGCCCATGCCACTCCTGAATTGCACAATATTAACCCATTCATGGAACAACTGAAGGGTCATTTTGAAGATGAATCCTAAGCCCTGCTGGCTGAGAAGGAGACCCACTGCCTGAAGCAAAGAGGAGTTCATTCGTAAATTCAGGAGAGTTGCTGGTCAGCTGGGGAAGTGGCCAGAATGGTCACTGAACAACTAGTTCAAGCAGGGGCTAGATCATGACTTATTCAAGCCTGCATAATTCAGGGTTTTCCTAAACTATTGTGTGAGTGGTACAGCATGGTGGTGGTGCTGGACATTGAGTTGGACCACCCCAGAAAGTCAAGCACCACTGAGCCCAAGCTGCCATGCATCCAGGAGAAATGCCGCTGATGTTCCCAAGCCATTGTGGTCACCAGCATCTCCCAAGCACCAGGCAGGGCTCCTATCAAGTGCTACCGGTGTGGTCAGATGGGCCACCATGCTGTGGAGTGTCCAGCTCCTAACTTTCAACCCAGGAGCATGGCAGTTTCCACCTCAAAGCCACAAAAAGCCCCCAGAGAGGGAAGAGAAAAGTCAAACTGGGCACGTCAGGACCCAAGCATCAAGGCCTCCCCTCCCACCAAGCTCAAGGCCAAAACCTGATCCAAGCCATAGCAGATGCCGGCACCTCATGACAGTGACAAGAAAGGTGAGGAGGACCCCATGGTGAGTAAGCCCATTCCCTCCTTTGCCATTCCTGCTAGGCTAATAGTGCCCAAAACTGGGGCCCGCAAGAACTTGAACATCCTAATAGACTCAGGGTGCATACGGTGCTTAATTAACCTACCCACCATATTCAAACTGGGCATCCAAGCCAAACTACTGCCCCTACCTATGAGGTTTGAGCAAGCTGATGGGTCCTTCATCAGAGGTACCCCTGCCATACACCTAACAGAACCTTTGCATTTGGAAATGGGTTGGCATTGGGAAATCATCCATTTTGTGGTGGTTCCGAAGATGACTGAAGCAATAATTTTGGGATTAACATGGCTTGATAAATGGTATCCAAACATCTGTTGGGAGGAGGGAATGCAGAAGTTAAGACTGGGGACAAGACCCCTCCCACCTGCCATGGACAATAAAATAAAGACACTGGCCATCAACAAGATTCAAGGGGAGCCCCATGAAATCCTAGACTGTAGCCAAAAAGCTGCCAGGGATTCAACTTGTCCCCACTGAGAACCATGATTTAGCAGAAACATTTAGTGAAAAGGAATGTGACATCCTCCCTCCACACTGAGCTACGGACTATGCTGTCGAAATTTTGCCTAGTGCCAAGCTCCTAAAACCAAAGATATATTCTATGTGTCCAGAGAGATGAAAAAACTGAAAGAAGTACATTGATAAAAACTTAGGTCAGGGTTTCATTCAGCTAGCCAAATCATGTGTTGCTGCTCCTGTGCTATTCAAGGAAAACAAAGATGGATCTCTTATATTATGCATTGATTTTAAAGGATTAAATGCAGTCAGTAAAGAAAATATATGCCCCCTCCCCCTGATGAAGGACATGTTAGCCCACCTGGCTAAAGGAGAAATTTTTACCAAGCTGGATTTAAGGGAGGCTTATTACCGGATCTGGATTAAGAAGGGGGACAAGTGGAAAACTGCCTTTAATTACCATTTGGGGAGCTTCCAATTTAAAGTGATGCCTTTTGGACTGCAGGGACCCCCGGGCTGTGTTTATGCAATTGATAAATCAAGTGCTCCATGATCATTTATACAAGGGGGTTTGGGTCTATCTTGATGACATCCTTATTTACACCAAAACCATGGAAGAACATATCAAATTGGTCCGTGGGGTGCTAAAGAGACTGTTAAAAGCCAAACTGTATGCAAAGCTGTCAAAGTGTGAATTTCACCAGACATGCCTTGATTATCTGGGGTATCAGATTTCAAATGAAGGGATAGAGATGGATCCCGCCAAATTAAAAGCAGTGCTAGAATGGCAACACTCATGCACCCATAAGCAGCTTCAAAGTTTCTGGTTTTGCCAACTTTTACCATCAGTTTATTCCCTCTTTCACAAAGATAGCCATCCCAATCACCGATTTACTCAAAACAGAAAAAGGGGAGGAACCCCAACCTTATCAGACATTGCAATGGTTGTTAGAGTGCCAGGCTGCATCTGAAAAATTAAAGAGACTCTTTGCAGCTGAACCAGTCCTTAAGCACCCTGGCCATGAACAATAATTCATCATTCAAGCCAATGCAAGTGACATGGCCATGGGTGTCACTCTCTTACAAAAAAACACACCATAGGGGGGAATTACCTTGTGCTTACACTTTTTGAAAATTAACTGACACTGAGGGGAGGTTGGCTGTTTGGGAGAGACTTTTGAAGTTTGTTGGGCATTGCTAACATGGCATCATTTCTTGGAAGGGAGGGACATATCTTTTGAGGTGTGGACTGATCAGAAAAAATTGCAGGCTCTGAAAAATCCCTGCAAATTATCCCCAAAACAAGTTCAGTGGGCTCAGTACTTCAATCATTTTAATTTCACTTTAAAATATTTTCTAGGGGTTAAGAATTTTTGGGCTGGTGCCTTATCTAGAATGCCCCAGTTCAAGAGCCGAGAGGAAGTAATTAACTCCATTATTCCTCTACCACAATCCGCTTCTCAAATAACAACCAGATCACAAACACAGAGACCCTCTGCTGGTCCTGATGATCACTTACTGAAGGAACTAAAGAAGAAGTTAGAAACTGATGCCTGGTTTAAAGACAACAAATCTCTTTTAACCCTAAGGGGGGGGACTAGCCTGGAAGGGCTCTAAGATATACCTCCCAGATGGCTTCAGACTCCAAGCACTGCAATGGATTCATAATGCTAAGGAGGCAGGTCACTTTGGATTTTTGAAGACATTGCATCTGGTGCGGAGGCAATTCTGGGGGCCAGGAATGAAAAAAGACATTAAGAGTTATGTTAAGAGTTGTGCTGCCATGAAGAGATGTCTTGAAAAAACCCCAGTATTTCTGCAACAAGTTGCTGGTCCTTCCCAGCCTTGGGAGGAAATAGCCATGGATTTTATAATGGAGTTGCCTGAGAGCAAGGGAAACACTGTAATATGGACTGTGATTGATCTATTTTCCAAACAAGTGCATTTCATCCTTTACTCTGCCCAGAAGCTAACGAAGCTGTTTTTGAAACACATAAATCAACTCCATAGTGCCCCAAAATGGATTATTTCTGACAGAGGAGTCCAGTTTACTGCAAATTTCTGGAGGGAGTTTGTTAAACTGATTGGGTCCTCCCAGGGGCTTTCATCAGCTTTCATCTGAGTACTAATGGAGCTGTTGAAAAAGCTAACACAATGGTGGAACAGTACCTCATACAGTATGGTATGTAAATTACCAACAGACTAATTGGGCTGATCTTCTGCCTTTCTCAGAGGTAGCCTACAACAACACTGCGCTGGACTCACCCCATTCAAAATAGTAATGGGTCGAGATTTTGTGCCCATGCCTGAGTACCCACAGGAACCTCCTATTTCCCAGACTTTGGATCAATGGGTGACATCCTTCCAGAGGGTTTGGGTGAATGTGAAGAAAGCATTGACCAAGGCCACCAAGGTTTTCAAGGAACAAGCAAATAAATGACTTTTCAGTCATTCAGAAACTTTTCATGTTGAACAATTGTTTTATCTTTCAACAAAATATTTAAGGTTAAAGTTACCCAGTAGAAAACTGGGCCCAAAATTCCTTGGTCCTTTTCCCATTACTAAGATCATAAACCCTGTCACAGTAGAATTGAAACTTCCATGATTGTTGGGAAAGGTTCACCCTGTGTCTCATTGCAGTCTATTGAAACCTGTGTCAGAATCTTCTTTGAGAAGGTCCAGCAGTAGTAGAGGGAGAGACACATTATGAAATAAAATGAATTCTTGATTCTAGGTTGTACAAGGGAAAGTTACAGTACCTCGTTCAGTGGAAAGGTTACCCCCTTTCAGAAGCTACATGGGTGAAATGTACCAATGTGAAAGCAGATAGATTAATAAAAAAGTTCTACACTAACTATCCTCGAGGAAATACAACCTGCTTTTTATTTCCCCTACAGGAGACTCTTTCTTTTTGAGAGGCCCAACTGTCAACTCTACAAATGAGCATGACTGCAGCCATTTTTCTTCTCATTCTAGGTTGCCACATAGAATGGAGGGAGGGGGTTGCCCAGGTGCTTTGCTAGTCAAAATAATCTTTTGTCCCATGGGAACCAAGGTCACTGGCTGTTCTCGAGACTAGGGACTGGGCATTGCATAAAAAGCCCACCAAATAATTATATTGGGGAACATAGTTGCATGCATAACTTTTATGGGTAGGACATTTAACTTTGTATTAGAAAATTGTTACTTGTGTATCCAGACTTGGTTTCACTCTTGACTGTGCCAATATTTTGTAACTAATAAACAAGTTCTTTGAGGAATTTGTAAGACTCAGAGTTCTGCTTTATTCATCTCTGTCTGTTGGAACCATGACATTGTGGGGTGCCACAGGGTTCCATCTTAGGCCCAGTCTTCAATATCTTCATCAAATGTAGATGAGGGAATAAAAGGGGAACTCATCAAATCTGCAGATGACCTAAGCTGGCAGAAATAGCTAACACCCCAGAAAACAAAATCAGGATCCAAAAAGATATTGACAGAGTTGAACAATGGGGCCTATGCAACAACGTTAAATTTAATGTGGAGAAAAGCAAGGTTTTACACTTAGGCAAGAAAAAGCAAAGGTACAAGTACAGATTAGGAGAATTCTGGCTCAAAAACAGTAACTGAGAGAGAGACCTTGGAGTCCTAGTAAACAATCACTTAAATATGAGCCAGCAGTATGCACCAGCAGCCAAAAAAGCTAATACAATCCTTCATTGTATAAACAGAGGCATAGAATCAAAATCACATGTAGTATTAGTACCACTTTATAAAGCCTTAGTAAGACCACACCTGGAATACTACATCCAGTTTTGATCATCACATTACAAAAAATATGTTGAGACTTTGGAAAAGTACGAAGAAGAGCAACTAAGATGATTAAAGTCCTGGAAACTAAAACATATGAAGAACAGTTGCAGGATTTAGATTTGGCTAGTCAAGAGAAAACAAGGACTAGGGGTGACATGATAGCAGTATTCCAGTATTGAAGAGGTTCCCACACAGAGGAGGGGGTCAACTTATTTACCAAAGCACCTATAGGCATGACAAGAAACAATGAATGGAAACTAACCATGGAGGAAAGCAACCTGGAACTAAGGAGAAACTTCCTAACAGTGAAGACAATTAACCAGTGGAATAGCTTGTCATCAGAAGTCGTAGGTGCTTCATCACTGGAGGTTTTTAAGAAGAGACTGGACAGTCACTTGTCTGAAATGTTATAGATCTCCTGCTTGAGCAGGGAGTTGGACTAGAAGACCTCCAAGGTCGCTTGCAGCTCTATTCTGATTGATTGATCAGACTGATACCAACAGTCGTATAAAGTATACTTAAAACACCTGATTTTTTTATTCATTCATTCAGTCTTGCTACCTTTTTTTTTAGGATAGAGGAATAATCATATTCTCCCAATCATCAGCACTAATAACATTTCATACAAATATTAAACAAGTTGCAAAGCCACTCCATAAGGACACAACAATTTTACTTTAATATTTGTCTAGCTTTATAATTCCTTTTGATCCTTTTTTAAAAAACACTTGGATAGCATTGTTTGAATTGCATTCCTTTGAAATATCACTGTAATTCTCATAGATATCTCTATTTTTTTTAATTCTGTTCATTCTGCTGGAAGTTCCTTTTTAGTAAGATAGAGAAGTTGTAAAATAGTAGCCTTAGTTATAACTATACCTAATAAGAAGAAGGGACACGGTGGCTCAATGGGTTAGGATGCTGAGCTTGTCAATCAGAAGGTCGGCAGTTTGGCGGGTCGAATCCCGAGTGCCGCATAACAGAGTGAGCGCCTGTTACTCGTCCCAGCTTCTGCCAACCTAGCAGTTCGAAAGCACGTAAAAATGCAAGTAGAAAAATAGGGACCACTACGGTGGGAAGGTAACAGCGTTCCGTGCGCCTTTGGCATCTAGTCATGCCGGCCACATGACCACAGAGACGTCCTTGGACAAGCACTGGCTCTTCGGCTTTGAAATGGAGATGAGCACCAGCCCCTAGAGTCGGAAATGACTAGCACGCATGTGCGGGGGAAACTTTACCTTAATAAGAAGCATTTTCTATTACTAGTAAATATTATAGTGGATGGTTGGGCACATTTAAGACAGTATATCACAAGTATAATCCAAGCCTTGATTTACTGCAGGTATGCTTGCACTATTTTTTGAAGACCAGGATTTCTGATCCAGGGACTACCTTGCAAAGCAATATATTGTTACCCACATCTCAACTAAGAGTTATGTACCTGACTATCAGAATTGAACATATATCTTATTCAGTAATAAAGCATTCAGTGTAAGAAGCTTACCCTACTGTTTTTGCTAGTCTTAAAAATGAATTTATTTAAATATCCTTTATTAACTATTATTACTGTTTCATTTTTGTACCCTACAAGAACACATTGTAGTCTTATTTTGTAACCTTTCATTTATCTCAGGATGCTAACCATATTCATGAAATGTGGTGTGCTAAACCACGTGCAAATGGATTATCCAGCAATACAACCCTTTATGTTTAATGCTATAAAATGGAAAGCACCACTGGGTATTTTGCTGCAGAAAGAAAGTATTAATTGACAAAGAAAGAAAGCATGGAATTGGGGGTGAGGGTGATGCAGATTTGTATTCTTTCTCATGAGACTCAAAGGTGTCTCTGGAATAATTTTGCCACAGTGTCGCATTTGAGATGTGAGAAACTTTAACAAAGAGGAGGGCTTAAGGTGAAAATCACTCTGAATCATAGATGGCATTGTCTGCTATTTTAACTGGGCTGCAAACTGCTGAAAAAAATAATCCTTTTTGTGCCCTTGTCAGAGACCTGGGCCTGAAATAATAGAAAATCTGCTTTACTTGAGTCATATAATCATTACAAAATGAATTTTGCTCTTCACTTGTTCAAAGAAATAATTGGGAGAAAATATTTTGTAGAAATGATGAATATAAAGTTAGAGCTTGCTTGAATGTAGAAATTTCTAAGTGCTGCTAATAATTAATCTAGCTGTATGTATCTGTAAATTATCTACCTTGATAGAAAAGAAGGGTATTACTTTTAAAAATCTCCTCTTGTCTCTCCTTCATGCACGCACATATACACATTCACACATAGCATTTCTCAAGCTCCTTTTCCTTAGCAGTCACAAAGGGCATCCAGTTAATCATACTGAGATCTCCCCCTTAATACCGTAGTTGCTGATTACCCAGCAGGAGATATAGTTCCAACAGGATAAGTCAGAGTGGTGTTGCCTGCTCCCTGGAGAGGGACATCCTGTAAAAACACCAAGGTTGAGAACTGTCATAGTCACAGCGGTAGGTGCATTTTCTTCAGAAATTAATGGAGCAAGCTGGGCAAAAAAAAAAGTTTTAAGCTACATCTTCCCTAGAGTAAGATGCAAATTCAAACCCCTTTGAAGCACTGGATTGAAAGTTGCAGATGATTTTTTTTTTAGTATTGATGATATAGGCAATCTCTAACACTACAAATATTAAATTGAAATGGATGACAAGTAGGGAAGATGTTGGCTCAAACACAGTCATAATTGAGAGCTAGATAGATAACTTCATGAAATCTTACAGGCTTAAAACAAAACTAAAGTGTGATAAAATAAACCCCAAACTATCAGGATCATTAAAGGCTAGGCAAATGATGTGATATTTCAAAACTGCTTTTAAGAATGTTGTATGCCTGGAAGATCAAAACTGCCTTTAACGTTATAAGATAGCCATAGTCAGATAATTCTCAAATTATAATAGGCATTATAGTTATGATATTAATAGCAATAAACAAAGCTCCTTTTCTACAGGAAGATGTGTATCATTGGTTCTTACATTTAGGTTTTGTTTTCATTGAAAATTGGATTCTAAAATACTTGGGAGTCAAGAGATTAATAATTGTAAGGTCAATAGGGTCCAATAAGATTAAATGGCATGACCTATATCACAGAAACTAACTTAATATCTTCCAGTTATTACTCTCCTAACATAGTATATTCTATTTGGCTAAAGCATAGATTTAAAAGGTGTACTGAAAAATGTACCCTCTTCATTAGCAGTTTGTTCTGTTATTTAATCATGCATACTTTTTTTGAAAGCAACTTTATATCTAATTTAAATTCCTAATTTGAATAACCCATGTGGTTATTGGTTTTTGTACATTTTTCCAATTTTAATGAAAGACTTCATACTTAACAAATTTACATGTATGGGTTCTTGAGTGCTTATGTCAATAGCATTAAGTTCTTTTCAGTTTTCTCATGATCCTTAATGTTTGATTTTTTTAAAAAAAAACTGATTTTTGTCAAATGATGTATAATTTATGTAAAATTTTATAACTTTCTTTTTATATAAACAAAATCATGTGATAATCATCTTCATCAAAATGTTCTACTGTCGATGTCTTCAACATACTCAAATCTTGTTTTTAATCATTTATTCTTTATAGTTTCTTTCCAAGCATATTTCCATCACAGAAAATCAGTGTGGCCATCTGTTCCATACTTCAAGAAAGTCTTAGCAAAAAGAGACTATATAAATAAATGGAGAAAGAAGGAGTTGTATGAATGAAAAGAACTTAGTGTCTAATACTGGAAAATGCAGTTATTCAGCATATTCTGTACAGTATATATTTTTTCTTAACTATTAGATTGTCCTTAGCCTGATGCCCATATTGGATCAATTTCCAGCCAGCATTGGCCTGCGAGGCTGTAAATTGGATCTGCTTATTTTGTCAATACTTTTATGAGGACATCAGGTAGCAGTGTTCTTTAGTCCCTGGGCTTTGTTAAAGTTGACTTCTGCATGCTAAATGCAAAATCCTCATTTCTTCCCCAAGGTATCCCCAATTTTCTATGGACACTGGATTACTTAGAAATACAGTTAACTTGTATTCCTTAATCTCCTTTAAGAATATTTCAGAATTTTATACTATAGCTAAGAAGTTTAAGTAAGCTAAGTTTAAATTTAGTGAGTAGTTATCCTAAATAGTTATCCTTAAGAAGGTATGTGGTCATTTTTAATTGTTTGTTAATTGTTTCTTGTGCCTTTGATTAAATCTTGACTCATGGTGAATACCTGGATAAGTTCCTGCAATTTTCTTGACAAAGTTTTTTGAAAATGATTTGTGATTGTTTGCATCCAAAGGATAAAAGAGAGTGATTAATCCATTTTTTCCAAACTAGCTTTGTGTTAAAAGGACTGATATAATTAAAACTGATTCTGATTTGATTCTAATTAGATCTGGTTAAGCTTTGTATCTGTCAGTACAGGTAGTCCTCACCTTACAACCATTCATTTAATGACCATTCAAAGTTATAATGGCACTGAAAAAATGACTTATGACTGTTTTTCACATTTACAACCATTGCAGCATCCTCATGGTCATGCAATCAGAATTTGGATGCTTGGCAACTGGTTCATATTTATGACAGTTGTATGGGTTCATGTGATCACCTTTTGCAACCTTCTGACAAGCAAAGTCAATGGGGAAGCCAGATTTACTTAAAAACCATGTTACTAATTTAACTACTGCAGTGATTCACTTAAAAACTGTGGCAAGAAAGATCGTAAAATGGGGCAAAACTCACTTAACAAATGTCTTGCTTAGCAACATAAATTTTGGGTTCAGTCATGGTCCTAAATCAAGGGCTACCACAGCAGTTTTCCACACTATCATCATTTAGGACAGAGCAATAGTTCATATGAGTAACAGTTTAAAAAAGATAAATCAAGAACTGGGATCAGAATTATATAAACATTAATTTTCTAATTTTTCCTGATTGAGCAGTAAGTAAACCTAATTGTTATTTATACTAATACCCTCAGTGTGCTCTAGATGAACAGGAGAAAAATGAGGAAGTCTTAGGGAAGAGCAATTGTATCTGCTCTTCAATTAAGTAAAACGTTAACAATGCTGTCTTTTTAGAAATGATGATATTCAGAAAAGTAGTGAAATGGAAAAATTTAAGTGGACTGAGAATTAGGGAGAGCTGACCTCATTATGATCTCTTATTGCTACATATTGAAATTACAAATTATTGGCTTTGTTGAGCACACTAAGCATATCTAGTTTAATATCCTATTCCACAGTAGCTATTGGATACTTACAGGAAATCCATAAACAAGAGATATAGTCTTATGTGCTATCTTTTCAATGGGAATATAAGTTCTCTGAAAATAGAGTTCTGGTTATGTTTATTATCTCTACATGATGAATAAATTTTGAATATTATAGCCTATTTATTGTGTATACCAACGAATATTATCCTAGTAACCAGGGCATCAATGACTGGATGAATATATCTGTCTGAATATATCACATATAGTATAATTAACATGAATATATTAATTCATATTAATTCATATCGTAGACTTGCACTGCATATTTATTAAAATATGAAAAAAATATTTGTTGTGTTCAAAAATATATCTACTGACCTGGCCAGTTCTATAATACCATTATTAAAGCAGGAATAAGAAAAAAATGAAAACAGTGGAAATAGTTTTATCTTTATAATAATGTAATCTATATTTCATAAATATTCTATTTGTCTTGAATGTTGCATGACTATAGGGATTTCAGACATTATTCTAACCTCATAGCATCTATTTTTCCTAAAATTTGTGCTCTTGGCATAATATGACAGAAAGTACAGGTCATGTTCCACATAAGTGATTAGGATTTTTATCTCTAACCCCATTCATAGGAGAAAAAAAGATCATTGAGAGAACAGAGTAACTTACCCATAATATTTTCTGAAACATAATTTTTATAGTATTTAGAGAAAATACAACAGTCACAATATTTCCTTTTACCTAATGACATAGAAATGATGAATAGAATGGTGACTACAATGTGAAGGATGTCTGTATATAATGTATGTTCTTTTGGGGGGGGGGGTTACTTGTGTGTAGTGTTCACTGTGGACAGCACTTAATTTCATTGTGAGTTACACAATGACAATAAAGATATTCTATTTTATTCTAAGCGGGGTGGACCTGCTATAGAAAACCATTTGAAGTTGGATCCAGTTATGCCTTATAATGTTGTATAATTACAGAGTTTTGACTCTATTATAATTCTGGGTGTTCTAGAAAATACATAAATCAGGAGTCATAACATAATTTGAATCCACAACCATGTATTTCAGTAGGACATATGCCAAGGAGATTGTTATATTTATCTTATGAACACAAAGGGAGTTTTATTGCTACTCCTGCAAGATAGATAAGATTAAAAGGACAATGAAAAAAGTAGTAATGGGTTAACCAAATAACAAGACAAGGAGATAGAACAGATAACAACTGCTGGCAGCCAGCCTACTCTGTAGACTTTCCTGGATCTCAAAATGCATTGCATTGCAAATAACAACAACAAAAAACAGACCTTCTCAGGCCCAAATGGCAAGATAGATTGAGAATATTAATTGAATCTGCCAAATCAATGTTGAGGCTCTCAGAAGAGCGAGGAGCCAATGTGTTTCTAAAGTGTTACTGGACAGTAACATAGATATGGCCATCCTCCAAGAAACACACAAAGAAAATGAAGAACAGGAGTGAGCAACTCAGAAGAGGCAAGATTGATGGTTATGACCTGTTGGGAGCCACCTACCACTGTAGCTATTGTATGGCTACTTATGTTAGAAGGAATATAGAGAATGCCTCCTTATTGTCATCCAAAAAAGTATACATGATGTATACAAAGAAATATACGTGATGTAGTTTTCAAACTAGGCAATCTAATGATAGTGAACATCTACAAATCACCACTGACAGCATGGCAACAGCATGTCCTGAACATCAAGCCACAGCCAACAATCTGTGTGGGTGATTTCAATAGCCATCATGTTAATTGGCAATACTGTTCCACAGATGACAATGGTGAACTATTATCCAACTGGGCTGCAGCAAACAAAGTCCAACTGATTTGTCTTCATATGGTAGTCTCTGGGTAGTGTGCCTACTTGCAAATCTCAGAAGCTGCATTTTACTGATTCCAAAATGTTTTTGGTGTATGGCAGGGTGTGCTATATAGTTGGTCTTATACCTTCTTTCTTCCTTTCTCTTCCTTGTATATCGCACAACCATCTTGTAATAAATGCTTGTGGGTACCCATTCTGTCTGAATTGTTCATGTAGATGCTTCTCTCCAGTTATTTAGCTTTCTAGATACTACAGTAAGTTCTCACCTTGCCATATAATGTTCTGACACCACTCTTTTTGTGTGACAGTGGACAGTTACTGTTGAAACTAAGAATGAGTGGAGTTTATGATAAACTGTGGTTGCTAGGCTTCCATCTTCCTGCCTGTTGACAAGCACATCTAAAAATGGTAATTGTCTAACCGTTTCTTTCTCTATTATGAATTGTATATCTGGGAAGATGGAGATCAGTAGAGTATAAAAGTCTTTCAATGCAGTCCTTTTGATTATAACAAATGTGTCATCTGTGTAGTGGTACCAAAATTTAGTTGTGTAGTTTTGAAATACATTGTGCTGTAGTTCACATTCTGCAATGGTTCCTGATATTGGGGATCCCATGTTCATCCTTTTTATTTTCTCAGACATTTTCCTTTTGAATATGAAAAAGTGTGCTGGCAGTACTGGAGTAGGTTACAATTTGTATCTTAGTTAGGTTGTTCTGTTCTGTGTGGTATTCTTCTAGTTTTTTTATCTATTACTTCATATGCTAAGTGAGAAGGCATAGATGGAAATAGGGACACTACCTCAAAGGAGAGAACACTACCATAAATTCATGAAGGCAATAATTGCCTCGATGAAAAGATATATATCATGAGGATTTAGAAGAGAGTACATCCCAGGATGGAATGAAGAGACTGAAGGATTCTACCAGACCTTCCTATAAAGTGGTGATCTAGAGATTGGCGACAATCTCTTACATAACTTGGATACACCTCGACATAAGAAGTGGGAAAATACACAGAACCACTAAAGTTTAGCAAATCCAGCAGGAAAGCTTGGAGCCTATTAAGGAAACTGGATGGACTTAGACAACCCACACAACAAAAATGCAGTGTAACTCCTGACCAAATAGCTTTTCAAGTTCTATCACTCTCTAAAGCTCAAGGGTGAAAGGACACTCCACTCGCATCAAGAAAGTGGTCTCAGCTTTTCAGCAGTTGGGCCAAATGTTTTTTGAGTACTCTTGTCCCTTCTCTATAAAGGAAATCAGTACTGCCATTGGTAGTCTGAAATGTAAAGCATTCATCCAGAATACCTGATAAACTCCAGGAAGTACACACAGAATTGGATTGGTAAATTCCTCTCAAACATAGTTTCCAATGGCTGCTTCCCACTAGCATTCAACAAAGCTAAAATAATATCACTTCTAAAACCTGGCAAGCTACTAGACAGAGTTGAAAGCTACCCACTGAATTGCCTTTTTCAACTTCCTGCTACAAATTCCTGGAAAGATTAATTGTAAACAGGATAGTTCCCATAATAGATGCCTGTGGAACACAGCTTCTTGCAAGACCAGAGCTGTGTAGATCAGGTACTAAGCCCAAAAGGCTATTTTGAAGCAGGATTCCAACAAGGCCTCAAAACCACAGCCATGTTTGTAGAACTATATGACAGTTTGGAAGGACAGGTTGTTATAAAAATTGTGCCATATTGTCCACTGCAAAAATCTTTTTGAGTAATTAATAACATGCTAAGTAATAGGTTATTTCAAATAATAATGGGGGACTCATTAGTAAGGTAAGAATATTAAACAATGGCTCTGTAATGGCATCTATACTATTCAACTTATGTCAGTGATAAAGGGATACAGATTTGGATATGCTGATGATTTGGCCATAGCAGTACAATAAAAATACATGTAGGTGGCAAATAGCCTCCAAGGATCTTAAAATCTTGGGAAAATTCTTCACTGACTGAAGACTCAACCCTAGCACCAGCAAAACATACTTCTACATACTTCTACCTTAACAACAAATTAGCATGTGAAGCCCCAAAGGTCTACTTAAGCAACAACCTACTCCTTTATAATCCTAATCCAAAGTACCTTGGAGTAACATTGGGCTGGAATCTCTCATATAAGATGCATCTAGAGAATACAGTGGCAATATACTCCAAAAATTATGTGGAACTATATGTTGAGCTTCAGTGCCACCCTCAGATCATTAGGACTCCACAGCAGAATATTGTGCCTCTGTATGGCTTAACAGATGCCATATTAGTAAATTAGATGCCAGACTCAATGCTACCATGAGTATTATAAACAAATGTATTAAAACCATGCTGACTTGCTGGCTTTCTATCGTGAGCCATATAGCACTGCCAGCTTTGCAAAGGCAAGATGCACTAATGAGAGAATACAGAAAAATTATAAATAACTTACTCCTAGCAGTGCATGCTGAGCTTCCTCATTTGTCAGCCAGAAGGCTTAAATCCAGGAAGCCCCCACTGGCACTTGCACAAATCTGCCCAACACCTTTCACATCGATTTCCAATGGAAAGCCAAATGGGTCACTGAACACCCAGACATAGGAAGATATATAAATGAACCTATAAAAAAGGTGCCAGGCTTTGAATTACCATGTTAGCAAAGGACAAACCTGAATAGGATTCGCACCTCACATGGCATCTGCCAGGAGTCACTGTATAAATGGGGCACAGCATCCTTCCCCTCAGTGTGACTGTGGGGTCCCAATCAAACTGTAGATCATATTGTTGTTGGCTGTAATACTGGTCCAGTATTTGATTTTTTTAAAATATAAATTATGGTGGACTTCAATGGTTAGATGGCCTAGACATTGGTATTTGAACATAGATCTTTTTAACTTGTATATTTTATTGTGCTTTACTAATCTACGTAAAATATTGATCTATATTGCTAGTCCATATATGATATTCCATACACTAAATAAATAAGAACAAATTTAGGACAGTCAAAAGGAACAGTGTGTTTTGTTCTACCATTAAGAAATTTGCCCAATTATATTTCATTTGTAGACAATATCCTGTCAAAGAGACACATATTACTTGTGCTCATTTATGTCAAGTTTTATAAAACAAGCTTTTCCCACAAGTTCTTCCCTTAATGTACTGCAGTGTTTAAATTTAGATACCAGGAATTCTCTCTAGACAACAAGTTATTAAAACATCTGCCTTTCCATAAGTGGCTCTGTTCCCTGCCATTCCACATGTCCTTTTCTACTTCACCAGCCAAAATTGCCCAATCTAAATTTCAGCTCAAGTGTTTGATGGTGTTCATGCTGAGCTCAAAGTGTTAGTGAATCCCTGAGAGAATAGAAATTGAAACAGGGTTTAATCTAAAATAGTAAAATAGAATACAGCCTTTCCTTATGAATAAGTACTGTTTTCTATATTTTTATGCACATTTTTCTAGATTTTTCATGAAGGCTATTAAATAGATATCTAGCATTCAGAAAATTGATAATTCTAATGCAAATGTCAGCAACATGTCTATAAAACTATTTATTTATTTAACAAATTTATTTAGCTGCCAATCTCACAAAACCTGACTGGCAGCAAACAATACACAAAACAATAAACATTATGAAACACTAAATAAAAACAAAAAAGATATAAACTTAAGATAGTGGGAGAGACAACCATCACTTAACATCATACAATCTATCATCTTGCTGGCTCATCATGAGACTCTCAAGGTTGATGGAAAAACCACCTCTTGAGGTTTTTATACTGGCATTAGTCTTTCTGGTAATTGCTACAGCCTCCACTATCAAGTTAGATTTCTCTCCTACATCCAATCCTAATGTTATGACATGCATATAGTTTCAAGTGAATTTCACAGGATTTTTTTTTAAAAAATTGTTTATTTACAGTCCACAACCAAGTCACAGAATTTAAAAATATAGAATATATTGCAATGATTCAGCTACTACCAGAAACATGTACTGATAATGACTTATTTTCGGCCAATGACAAACCCAAGAAGATGGCTTCTTTCCAATATCAATTAGATTTGGAAAATGGATTGCATTTTTTTTTCAAAGTGAATTTTTCAATATTTTTCCCCAATATTTTTAAGTAAAAATCTACAAATGAATGATTTCATTCATTTTATTAAAAAGAATTTAACATCTTCGGGTTTGGAATATATATATATATATATATATATATATATATATGTTTGTGTGTGTGTGTGTGTTTGTGTGTATAAAGGTAAAGGTTCCTCCGCACATGCATGCTAGTCATTTCCAACTCTAGGGGGCGGTGCTCATCTCCATTTCAAAGCCGAAGAGCCAGTGCTTGTCCAAGGATGTCTCCGTGGTCATGTGGCTGGCATGACTAGACGCCAAAGGCGCACGGAACGCTGTTACCTTCCCACCGCAGTTGTCCCTATTTTTCTACTTGCATTTTTACGTGCTTTCAAACTGCTAGGTTGGCAGAAGCTGAGACGAGTAACAGGCGCTCACTCTGTTACGCGGCACTCGGGATTCGACCCGCCAAACTGCCGATCTTCTGATCGACAAGCTCAGCGTCCTAACCCACTGAGCCACTGCATCCCATATATATATTTACATATATATATGTAAATCCCAGGCATTTTCTGGGGGGGAAAAGTGCGTCTTATGGTCCGAAAAATATGGTAGTTGTCTCTGGGTATCTGTTCTTAAAAGTGAATTGCTGATGGTTCCATGAGTTGTAGCCATAGCTCTAGTCATTGCTTGTGTTCTCATACCAGAGGTCCTAAATGGTTGTTGCTCTTCTTCCCCGTGTTCTACATTGCAGGGTGTTTGTGTGTTGGTGCAATCTTGAGTTTGATACAAAGAGGCATTCTGTGAATGCTTGCGCTGTTTGCCTTCGTACCGCATATGTCGTTCCTCTTCCCATAGTGCCTGGTATGCAGGGGGGAGGTCTATGGGCGGTTGATAGAGGAGTGGTTTGAAAACCAAGCTTCCTTAAACAAGCAGCTGCCTTTAGTGTTGTCACTGGCAATTACCTTGGTCCCTGTTAGATTAAAGACATGGTTGTGTGTAGCCATGTGTGCCCACACCTTTGAATGTTGTTCTTGTCTTTTAACAGCGAGCTTGTGTTCATGCACCCTAGTCCTCAGTTGTTTTGCCATCTCCCCAATGTAATTGCAATTGCAATTCTGGCATGACATCTTGTACACAATGGAGGATTTTTCTTCATTGGGGAGTGGATCTTTAGGGCACATGACACAAGCTCATAAAGTCTGATCAGGTCTGTGGGCAACACCGACCTTGTGAGGGGCTAGTATGTGCGCTGTGGCCTCGGATACACCGTGGATATAAGGCAGTGTTATCCGTGATGTTAAGGCATTTTCACATTCATGGAGGGTAGGTTCACCTGGCCTGCTGTGTTGTCTGATGAAGTTAGATGGGTACCCGTTGTTTCTCCAGACACGATAAAGGTGGCGTCTTTCTTCCCTTTTTGCCTTATTCATGCTGCAATGCGTGTCTATACATCTAAAAAGGGTCCTAATACAGCTGGCCTTATGGGTTGTGGGGTGATTACTTTCATAATGAAGTATCCTGTCCGTATGGGTGGTTATAAGACTGGTTATAAGCCCATCATGTCAATGACTTGCTGAAGTCACTTCTCAAGTTTATCTCTAATGTGTTAAGGTTTATCATATACAAAGGAGAGTCTCTTTCTCATGTCCCTGTCTTTTACGTCTTCATTGGAAGTCCTTCTGAAAAACTGCCTTCTGGCAGGTTTTGTAAAGAAATTGCTTGGATTTACAGTAGGAACCTAAGACAAGAAAAATGTTTATCTGTGTAATTAAGAACAAAATCCATCTCATCAGACATTTTTGACTGATTATTGCAGACTACTTTTGCTAGTCTGGATATATAATTGTTCCAGGATTTTAAAATACAGGAAAATACGATAAACATTATATCTGAATAAAATTACTGAACACTTGTCTTTTAAACTGTAATTGTAAGATCATGTTCCATAATTCCAAAAGTAACAACATGAACATGTTGTTCACTCTTCATAGGAGATTGATTTTGTTTATTGATTTAACATTAATTTTATTAATTAATTTTATTTTTTTAAAAAATAATTAATCTATCCATTAGCCTAACAATACTTAATGGCTCTGAGTTTTACAGTCCCTACATTAACTCTGATTAGAGTTACATTCTCCCAGGCAGACTTCTGTAGGAGAAACAGGCAAATCCTGGGGGTGGATTCAAGAAAGGACTTAGCCTAGAATTGTTGCATGTGCACAAATACTCCAAGTCCAGCTCCCCACCTTGAATTCCATTAATTCTTATCTAGTACCAATTTAATGTTGACTGTTACTTGGCCAGATTGTTGTGTAGAGGCTTGAGCAGTGAATCTTCTGAGCTGAATCTTATATGTGAACCTAATACTTGTTGCTCATGCTCAACGTTCATGAGCCAATTGTGGCCAGAAAACCTTTTCATAATCTTTGGTGTCAGTTGTGCTTTTTTCTAGATAGTGAAGAAAGTCTTTTGTTTGTTTATTTATTTATTAAATTTATATGTCATCTATTTTACTCTACAAAGTGACTCTGGGTCTTAGTCATCTCCCAATATGGACAACCTATACCAGGTAGATAATACAACATTATGTCTGTATGTCTGATATTTGATATGGAGATTTTTGTCATAAAAATCATTAAAATTAATATTCTCTTTCTAGATTGCAATATACAGATATAACAAGAGCTTGTTGTTTTGTAATTATGTCAAGTATATACAGTAGTTAAAGTTAATAATAAAAGCTAAAATTATTTTTGTCTATTCTTACTAATAAAAAAATAGACATACAATACAAAGAGAAATAACTTTGACAATACATACTTCACAGTGCAAAAATGTTTGTACTCCATGGTTTTTGTTAATGGTGGCAAATGACGGCCCATAGCATTATAACAGAAGCCCTTTTAGTTGGCATCAGGACAGAAGGACAGTTTGCATCATGACATTACAACAATCTGCTATTTTTTGTCATAATGGCAGATAGCTAAAGCACACTAAGAGTTATCTTTGACCTCATAACTTCAGTAAGTGTGTTTAAATTAAAACACTATAAACTTATTAAAATAACCTAGTTACTTTAAAGCACAGGAAAATGGAATAGAATAGAATAGAATAGAATAGAATAGAATAGAATAGAATAGAATAGAATAGAATAGAATAGAATAGAATAGAATAGAATAGAATAGAATAGAATAGAATAGAAATCTTTATAAACATGAATTATTGCAATTCACATGGCCTGTAGTAGTGTTGCCTGGAGTTTTTAAAAATTGTTTTTATTTTTATTTATGAATCTTCAAGGTGCATGATTCATGTCTAGAAACCAGTTATTTTGTGCTTTTTTCATTCTTGCAGCATAACCTGATAACCTGGTTACATACTGTGCTTTAGCACCATAATACAGTCATCCAACTAAAGCATTGCAGTAAGTTGGCACATTAGCCATTCTTTTGCTTGATCACTTGGGAGAGATTAAATTTATTCATTTTCTGGACAGATAATGAAATATTTAGAACATGGAAAATAAATGGGAACTGCATTCACATACGTTGACAAGCTTGTTGAAAACAGAATATTAGATACTAGATGTACTGTTTCTGCCAAGATTACAGCAGACATTTTGGCACATTTGCATTTGGTTTATCTACAGTGAAACCCATTCACTTTTATCGAACTGTAATTCTGGCAGTTTACAATATTTACATGCTGTGGTTAAATTGAAAATCACTTCTTAATTCAAATTCCAATCTAAATGTACTTCATAGTAATTAGGAGTTTGTTACTGACACTAGGGGCCTATTGATTTAATGAAAAACGTAACCTTACAGTAAGTGCTTAATTAGTTGCTTCAGCAGAGTCTGTGCTGTCTCAAATTATGGACATGAGAATCAGGTGGTAATTTGAATTACATCACATAAACTATTGAAACTATTTTTAATAACAGATAAATATATTTCAGTGCAGTAATATTTTCTCTTTTTTTATAAATTTTATTGATTTTCTAATATTACATTCACATATTTGAAAAGCAACATGGCGGCTGTGTTGTGGTAATTCAATTACTTACAAATATCATTAGTACAGATTTCAAATTGGTACCATAAACATTTCCTCTCTTTTTCCCTTTATATATCCCGTCTATTTGTAGATTTAAAACAAGTTTTATTCTATCAGTCACATAGAAAATAACTTTTCTTACATATATCAATAGTTTTTAGTTTATATATATTCCAGTTGTTTTAGCATACTATCTTTCAGACAATCAATGACCTAATATGTTTTCCAGTTTTAATTGCCATTAACATTTAAATTAAATGTTTGATATTTATCATTCCCAAGATTTTTAATATACTCCCAATTTCTATCACCATTCCTCACAAGATCTAATATTCAAAATGCACATCTTATCTATTTAACGTCTCACCCTCTTTATCAACAAATTAATAATACAATATGATATCCTTCCTTTCTGCTAGTTTTCAATTTTTTAAGTAGTAATCAAAATTTCTTTTTATTTCAGTATTTAATGCTTCCTCTCTCTTCCTCTTTGTATCTGCTATCTCACACTTAAATTAATAATTTTTGTTCTTGACGTTCCATATAAACCTGTTTATTACTTTCATCAATAGGTTTTTAACTTATCTACATCCTATTCACCTTTACATGACCTTTATGCACAAATGGATATTCAGATTTAGCTATTAGTATTTATACTGCTAAGTTTTAATGACCAAATTTTTTCCCTCAATTCATGACAATGTCTTATATTCAACATGCACATCTTATCTATTTAAGTATATTCTGTTTTAGATTTCGATAAGATGGTTGAAACTCCATTCTTCTTCAGTTTAATCTAGCTTTTTTCCTTTGCCAAGTTGTCTTCCATGTCCTTGTTTCTGGGTCATCAAACCAATCTTCTTGTAATGTCAGATATATTATTTGATGTTAGCAAAACCATCTGGTCACCATTTTTTTGAGAGGACTTGTAGATCTGGTGGGTTATCTCTTTATTCTTCCGTATCGACGTGGTTGTTCTGAATTGTTTATCTTCTCTTCCAACTGTTCTTTTTCTGGATCCTCCAATTCCTTCTGAATTGTATAGGAAACATTTTCCTTTTTTCCAAGTTGTCAGTGTCTTTTCTAGATTTTCAAATGTCAATATTTGTTGAGCAGTTAATTCTTCTGTGGTCGTATTTGAATGTTTCATTTTTTCTATTGTATTTTGTATAGATGATTCTTTAGTTGTGGTCAAAGTTTGGGCTTTTATATCTGGGCTTCCTTTCTGTTCCTTCCCAAAGCCTCTTAATTTTTTATTGGCTGTGATGAGAGTTTGAATTATTGTTTTCAACATAGAGAGAATTTATTGATCTTTATCCATACTGTAAGAAGATTTTGTTCCTGATCTTCTTCCATATTAGTATTTTTAGAATACAGGCTTTAGAGTTAGGAAATCCAAAAGAAATGAAATGTTGTTTTTCTGGGTAAGGAACACGGAGC
This sequence comes from Vipera berus, assembly GCF_964194415.1. Classification (NCBI taxonomy): domain Eukaryota; kingdom Metazoa; phylum Chordata; class Lepidosauria; order Squamata; family Viperidae; genus Vipera; species Vipera berus. Next base: position 48,486,253 of record NC_138209.1, on the reverse strand, counting down.
CTTTCACACCTGTTGTTTCAAAGTTTTTAAGGCTATATGTCTTATCTATTTCCCTGGGCTGTCAACCAAGCCCCTGAAAAATACCAGATTAAAATACCAACTTTGACCACATGGTGTCGCCTCTTCCTTTTAAAGTTCCCCTTTGAGTCCCAAAGTTATTTTAATCTTTTCAGTTTTTCTTCTTATTTATAAGGAAAAACCCAGAGTTTGAACAGAAATAGATAATGAAAAATAAAAAGTAAAAAATCTTTCAGTCCACAAGCTTTAGGAAATAAAATTCCATTTGGGATCCAATTACTTTTTCAACATTTTAAACTCCCCTGGGTGGTTGATCGCCATTCTTTCTGGAGAGACGGCTAAAATCCCCCTTTCCTCACCACAGGAGAGAAAATGCTTAACAGCTTAAACAGGTACAGAAAATAATTAGCGTATAAAAGAGGTAGATCTCACCCAGTCTCTTCCTTGCTGCTTTAAGGTTGCCTGATGGAAAATGTGACTTTGGCTGTTCGCAGCCTAGGGACGAGCCATATTTCTGTCCGCCGATTTGGAGGGATCTCCAGGTCTAACGAGAGAGTTACAGCTCTCCTGTGATCCAGCAAATGCCCCTCCCTGCTGGTCACCTCTTCAGGGTGACTTTCAGCCCTTTTCAGGGCCCCCCAGTGATGTGAAACTGGACAGGGGAGAGAGAGCAAGTCTCCCAGCTATCCATGGTGGCCGCACGGCAAACCGGAAGTCTCAGTGCAGTAATATTTTCATACGGTATAGAAAATGCTTTTTGTGTCAACTAGAAACTCTAGGCTCATAGTTTTTTCTGAAACCAACTCTTGATCACCAGGAATATCATTCTTTATCACTCAACAATATCTGCTGTAATATCCTTTTTATTTAACAAACAACCTTCTTATAACCTTGTATTAAAATTCTTTCTGAGTAATATATGCAGAGTTCTACTTCCCCTTACTGGAACAGAACAAAACAGAACAGAAGAATAGAGTTGGAAGGGACCTTGGAGGTCTTGTAGTCCAACCCCTTGCTCAGTCAGGAAATTCTGTACCATTTTAGCAAATAGTTGTCCAATATCTTCTTAAAAACTTCATGTTTTGGAGCATCCATAACTTCTGGTCATTCCATTGTTTAACTGTTCTGTTAGGAAATTTCTCTCTAATTCTAGGTTGGTTCCCTACCTTGATAACACAACAGCTACTAGGACAGAAATTACAAATAAAAATACTGTCTGTCTGTCTGTCTGTCTGTCTGTCTGTCTGTCTGTCTGTCTGTCTGTCTGTCTGTCTGTCTATCTATCTATCTATCTATCTATCTATCTATCTATCTATCTATCTATCTATCTATCCTATTTATATAGTTGCCAATCTCATCTAACAACTGGTGCCTCATAGTAATTTTTTTTAAAACAGAAGCATAATTTAGAGTCTCCCAGAGTCACCTTATCAGTGAGAGTGGTGGTATATAAATTTAATAAATAAATAAAATCAAAATAACATACTCATACAGAGAAAAGATAGTATTCCAATATAAACAAGGTTCCCCAAAACTATACAATCTTAGATTGGGCTTAATGTTAACACCTAGGAATTGCCAAAACCTTATGAGCATTCCAGATATCTAACAGGATTGGAAATGTCCAGATCTGTTCTATATGGCAGGTTCCACATTACAGAAGGCATTTTTCCTTGATCATTTATAGCAATGCCACTTCACACATTTAATTTAATTGTTGTAGACTTCACATTTTTCATCAATGTCTCTTTTTGAACTGATAACTGGACCTGGATAATTCACAGATCAATTATTCTCAAGGGGGTATCTTTATTTTGATAAGTTTTTATTTTGTCAAACAAATGAAGAAGGAATAGCATCTAAGAAGACTTTTTATAAGTTTGTCAGGTCAAGATACACATTTTTAGTAAGGGGACAATCAATTCCAGACAAACATGGGATGGGATAGAGACAACTAGATAGACTTATGCAGAAAAATATTACATAATTATAAAGATTAGAGCAAAGACAAAAGGAAAGTAAAATGAAGTAGTGAGTTTGAAAGTTTATGTATTCATTTGTTTCTGGAAAACCTTTATTTCTCCAGATATGTAAATTTAGTCAAAAGCATAGATAGGTCCAGGATCCAATCTAACAGTTTTTTAACCAAGACATCTCATGCAATAGCTTTATACATTAAAGATTTAACTTGGAGAATCAGTATTTCTCATTCTGAAATTGCAGGGAATTCTATCAAATTCAACCAGAATTTTCATGTAATGGGGACAGGTATATAATTTAAAGGATTCCTGTACTTATGAACTATATCTCTAATGTAAATAGATATAGATATACCTTTGTTTAAAACTTCCATTTGAGTAATATCATCTTCCAAAGATGAACATATTTAATATTTTATATTAATGACTAATTAGGAGGTATGTTCTCCAATGGTATGGATATTCTTGCCATTTACATTTTTAAAGCCATGAATTCTATAGCACATTGTGCATTCTCTTGTTTATTTCTGATTTATCCTTATGTCAATATGCATCTTATTTAGCTTTGTCAGCTGCTGTAGTTGTCTTGCTAAACAGCTTTTTTTAATAAAAAATCCCCCTGTTTTTGGTGTGTGTATGTGTTCAATATAAACAAATTTTATGTTGTAGAAGACATTGTAAGTGTAGTGGGGGTAAGGTGAGCTGAAGAGACAGTACTGGGAGATGCCTGGGGGAGGAGTCCCAGGGCCCACAAAGAAGCCAGCAGCAAGAGGCAACCTGAGACATGAGCTGTGAAGACTTCTCACCATGTTGAAAGTCAGAAAGCTCGAAAAATTCGATCTCATGCACCCAGAGAGATGGTTGTCCTCAGTGCTTTTTTTGTAAAAGACAAAGGTGCCGGAACTCACACATGTCATACAACCTGCCATGCCTACCCTACAAGGTTCCATCCAAAAAAGGTGCCGGAACTCCGGAGATCCGGGGCCATCTGGAGCTCAAGGGGAAGTTGGTTCCATAGGGCTGGCACTCCCACAGAGAAGGCCCTCCCCCTGGGGGTCGCCAGCCAACATTGTCTAGCCGACGGCACTCTGAGGAGGCCCTCTCTGTGTGAGCGTACTGGGTGATGGGAGGTCATTCCCGGCAGCAGACGGTCCTGCAAATATCCCGGGCCTAGGCTTTCGGGGCCCGTAGATGTTATTGTGATGGATGGCCAGCGAACAAGCCTTATTGGGCTTGATTGGTTTGGTGCACTAGGCATTCAAGTAACCAGAATCCACCGGACCCAAGCGGCTAACTTGGCGTCAGTATGCGAGGAATTCACAGATGTTTTTGACACAAGCCTGGGAGAGTACAAGGGCCCTCTGATAGCCTTTAAGCTTGATCCTGCCATAACGTCAATTAGGATTAAGCCCTGTCGTGTGCCTTTTGCACTAAAACACAAAATCGATGCAGAGCTGGACAAGCTAGTCAGTCAGGGGGTACTACAGGCTGTAGATGGGGTGAGTGGGGAACTCCTATTGTTACGACACTTAAGACCAACGGGGAGATCAGGATTTGCACTGATTACATGTGCACCATTAACCAGGCACTGAGCAGCACGTGTACCCAGTGCCAGTCATTAGCCACATTTTGGCATCGCTGCAAGGGGGTACCATGTTTGCTAAGTTAGATTTGGCACAGGCCTACCTATCAAAAATTACCAGTGGATGAGACCACAGCAGCTGCATAAACAATTGTGACACATAGGGAGGCTTTTAGGGTCAAACGCCTCCAATTCAGGGTTAGTGTAGCCCCAGGGATCTTCCAGGGAGTCATGGAGTATACACTCAAGGGTATTCCAGGGGTCTGCCCCTATTTTGATGGTGTACTCATTACCGGAGAGTCCACTGAGGTCCTGGCAAGGCGGCACAAAGCCGTCCTTCAGCAGTTCCACACAGCGGGACTCAAGCTGAAGAAGGACAAGTGTAAAATTGGGGTCCCTTCCACAGAATTCCTGGGGTTCTGTATTGATGCTGAAGGCATCCATCCTGCAGTGTCCAAGCTGAAGGCAAGTCAGCTGGCACCAAGCCCCAGAAGGCAGTAAAATCACTACTGTCCTCTAATTCAGTGCTCACACACTTTAATGAAAACTTGCCAGTTTGTATTGCATGTGATGCATCCCCTTATGGGGTTGGGGCTGTACTAAGCCATTTGTCAGATGATGAGACTCAGTTCCCTATTGCTTACTATTCAAGGACCTTGTCCTCGGCTGAGCGCAATTATGATCAGGGTTAAAAAATTCCACGATTATTTGTACGGCCAAAAATTCACAGTCTTCACTGACCACAAGCCATTGCTGGGGTTATTTACCACAGACAGGCAGATGCCCCAAATACTTTCCCCCAGAATGTTAAGGTGGTCCATTTTTATGTCAGCCTACAACTACAGGCTGGTTCACAAACCCAGCAAAGACATGGGCCACGCAGACGGCCTTAGCCAGTTGTTATTGCCACATTTGGAGCCAGACCTGGCTCCAGCCACTCGCATCTTGTCAATCCAAGACTTCCCTGAACTTCCCCTCCATGCTGGGGATGTAGCTGCGGAAACAGCCGCAGACAAAATTTTAAGCAGGCTGCTGTCCTGGGTTCACACTAGATGGCTGGTAAATAGCCCGGGGACAGAGTTCCAGAGCTATTACACTCATAGACATGAGCTTTCAGCTCATAAAGGTTGTATTCTATGGGGGATCAGGGTTATTGTCGCCAGTTCATTAAGGCACCATGTGCTCCAGTCTCTGCATGAGGGCCATCTGGGTATCATCCGGATGAAGGCACTGGCATGGAGCTACCTTTGGTGGCCAGGATTAGATAAGGCTATCGAGGCCCAAGCACACAGGTGTTACATGTGTCAACAGTCCAGACCAGAAATGCCTCAGGTCCCTGTCCACTGATGGGAGGAAACTCATACACCATGGTCAACGATTTACATTGACTTCACTGGGCCCTTTCAGGGACAGCTGGTTTTGATAGTGGTCAACAGCCACTCTAAATGGTTGGAAGTAATTCCTATACCCACTATGACTACTGCTAGGACCATCCAAGTGCTTAGGAAGCTTTTGCTACACATAAGTTGCTGGACGTCTTAGCCTTGGACAACGGGGCCCAGTTCACAGGGTCCGAATTTCAGGCCTTCTTGAGGGCCAACCTCATAAGGCATGCAACATTGGCTCCTTTTCACCCCTCGACTAATGGGCAGTCTGAACGCATGGTGCATACGATGAAAGAGTCACTAAAGCACATTGTTTTAGGGGATTGGCACCATAGGCTGGCTGATTTCTTGTTATGCCAGCACACTACGCCATGCACAGCAATGGGCAAAAGCCCAACAGAACTCCGCTGGGGAAGACGACTTATCACAAAACTGGACAGGTTGCACCTGACCAAGTAGCAGCAGACACCGCACGTCCAAAGGCACCAAGGGGGTTGCAAGTGGGTGATGGGGTTTGGGCCCGGAACTATGGGCATGGGAATTTGTGAGTGCCTGGTAAAATTCTTAAGGTCTCTGGACCCCTGTCCTATGAGGTGGTCTTGGATGGGGGGTGAGTCATTCACCAACATATTGATCAGCTGTGATAGTGTTTTGCTGAACAGTCACTAAATGAGGACTCCACAGAGGGTCCGCAACAAGAGCCGGCAGCCAGCAGAGCAGTTCACATGCTCTGAGGACTCATTCAGTCATTATAATGAGCAGGTGGTCATAGATGGACACAGTCCAGGAGTACAACTTGAGTCTCAAGATGGGGAAGGACAACCCGAACAGGGCAACAGCTCCACTGACACAGCTACCACACTGGACTTTGGTTTGGGCCGACCAGGAATGGCCGGCCAAAGGAACTTAAGTCAATTTGACTCACATGCACCCAAGAGTCCAGGTCTACCCAGCCTGGCAGGCAAGCAGGTAGACCGGGAGTTGCCCAGAACTGCCAGGCATTCTGAACGGTCATGAAGACCATCAAAATATCTTCAAGATTATGTTATTAAATAATGTGTGTACATTCTAGGGGGGAGGGGTGTAATGTATTGGGATTTTTACTTGTACTGATTCATGTGTCTGAATGCTGGTTAAAGGTTGCTCAATGGTGTGTCTGTGTAACAGTCAATGACTAAGCCAGACTTGCTGTCTCCAAGATCATTGGTTGATTTGGGATGAGAATGGGTTCCTTTAAACCTATTGGCCGCCGCCTAGTGGCCAACCATATAAGTAGCTGCACAGCAGCCACTGTTTCAGTTCTGTTCTGCTTGACTCAAATAAAGCATGTTCCTGTTTGCAACCTTCCATCTCACTTATTGCCTGCAAAGAACCAGCAACGCAACACTTTTCATTTTAAAAAATAACATTCCAGTTTCAGAAATATAATTTCATAATCTCCCCTTCCTTGGTGCTAGTTTTTAATATGTGAATTTAAGATGACAACAATAACATCATAAATAATTTAAAAACTGTATTTTGCAAGTCAAGGAAGATTTAGAAGGAAGACTTATTAAGTATATTTTGAAAAAATAACTTTAAAACAAAATATAACTGTATACTGTATATCCAGTTCCCCCAATCAAATAATTAAAAGCATGGTAACTGAGGCATATAATTGCTAAAAATACATCCAAATCTGAAAATGATGTGGTGGCTTTAACACATCAATTAACATTCATTAAAGCAGCCATCTATTTTAAAGCTTCTAGGAAAGTCTTTAATGAATAATATAAAGCTACTCTGCTTGCATGAGGGCCAAAGCACTTTTTTCAAAGCATGTACATAATCCTTTAGACATATAAGAATGCAATATACTGAAATTAATGCAAACATTTGTTTAAGATGGGTAAGCTAAATTTGGCATTACAAATATCTAAAATATATTCATTTTCCCTGAATGTAATAGTTGCTTCATAAAAAAATAGATTGAAAGCCAACTGTGTTACTAAAAGTAAAATAGATGTATAGAAGATGGTCATAAAGAATAAGCAACAAGATAAAACCATCATGAAAAAGTTAAAAATGTGGGAACCAAAATAGAACCAACCACTCCATCAGCATCACCAAGATAACTTGACAACACAAGCCTGGCCCCAGGCTCAGCAACAAAGTCAGGTTTTTAAGGTCTTATAGAAAGCTAGTAAGGTTCAGGCAAATCTAATATCTTGGAGAAAGATGCTCCAGAGGGCAGGCACTACAACAGAAAAATATGTCCTCCAGGGATCTGCCAGATGGTACTTCCTAACAGACAGCAGCTGGAGCATACTTCTCTTGATCCCCATTCTCTATAAGCTAAAAGTGCAATTAAGTACTATTTTTTATATTGCTGGGTGATACTATACTGGACCAACATAAGAAAAAGAACTTATTTTGGGATATTTGAACTTTAGTTTCATCATTTATTGTTTTAAGATTGCTCTCATTTTTTTCAGTTTCTGCTAATAAAAACAAACAGAATAAGAGATAAGCCAAGAAAAAAATAAAAATAGTTAACTTTACTGTTTTCTTTTTACATACCTAGCTGATCTTGCTGAGTTATATGTGCGTCTGAGATTCATCTTAATGGTTATACTCAAAAATAATAATATAATTGCCTAGAAAACTGATTTATGATTTAAAATTCATGGCACTATAGTTAATTTTACATTAGACATTTTATTTGAAAGCACACTTTTTATTATATTGTATAACTTGTTTGTAAACATCCACTTCAGTTTATTAGATGCCTTGTACACATATCACCTTAAAGAAATAAATTATTTAGTGGAACTTCAGTATATTTCAGAATATTGACCATGCTTGCGGCACAATGAAAAAGTTAAATTATATATAAATATTTACAACTGCTCTTGATTATAACATTTAAAATTAAAAAACTAGAAAACCCACTAACTGTAATGTAACGTAGGCTTTCTGACTCTTGTATTATTGTAAGTCATAGACTTACATATCCACAAATAATCTTCTGATATTCAAATCAAGCAATTCCTGTTCCCCGTTTGATGCTTCCACACTATATTGCCTTCCACTCTTTATTTTGCACAAAACCACTTGTATGCAGCTCCTTTAGAATTCCCAATATCTTATATTCCTTTCATGGTTTCCCTATTCTTATCCTATCCATTTTCTCTATACATCTTTCATTTTTCCCCTTACTCTTGCTTTTGATGCTTTTCATCTATCTGAGTCAGGTGTTGGTAAGGATGTTCTTAGTCTCTGCTGAATGAAATAATAAGGAAAAAACTTGCAGTATCTCCATATTTCACAGAAAATGTGTGAAATGGGATTATAATTCACAAACACAATCAGCATACATATCACTACAACTAAATAGAACCTACCAAGGTATTTGCAACTAGATCAGCAATTATACGTACACTGTCTATTAATCTATCTAGTATAAGATAGTTTATATGTGCTACTTCTGTTTATGCAGTGCTGCTTATGAAGAACACAAAACTATTATATCACATATTTTCTGAAAGAAGGTTACCTGACAAGGAGTATACAACTAACTATTTTCAATATACCATGTATATTCAAAGTTGTGGTTTTTGTTTAATAACCAGAAAATGATGACTAGATTTATAAAAATAACAAATTATATTAGGTGAATTATTTTCTTTTTTTACGATTGATTTAACTGTACTAAACCTGTAATTATATGGGAAAAATGTTTATTTAAAAGTATATTTGATTCTGGGCATGTTGCATTTAACCATGATAAGTGTGATTTTAAAAATACAGTATGAAATGAGAATATGCAGTATATATATATTTACTGAATAAGAGAGAGATAATTCATTAAAGCAGATTAATCTTTTCCCAAAATGTATCATTGTCATGCACAGAAATTTCCACTGGAAGATTTCAATTAAATGCCATTATTTAACTAAAATTTAAAATGGTCTGTGAAAAGAAATAGTAACATTCTATTACTAGGATAATAACTCAGAAAGCCTAGATCTGTTTGGTTTTGCTTTGAAAGTGGATTAAAACAAGAATTATAAACTACACAAAATATTAGGTGTTAGTAGAATAGTGATAGACACTGGAACAATATTGCTATTAGTTTGCACGTATTTGGCTCAGCACATTAATTAACACTAGATTTGCAGGAAAAAGTGTATTTGAAACTAACGTGCTGGTTGCATTCATTAAGACCAGTGTGTGATTACAATGAATGTAAAATCAATTAATAACAATGTTACTTTTGCATGTTATCATTATTTTCTCGGTATGATGCCATTTTATTTTCATAGATTGTGAAGTTAAATGACAGTCTAAATTTGCCAAGTAGATTAATAGTATATTAATAATCAATGGGTGGGCCAATATCTAGTGAGCACTTAAATTTTACTGACACCTGGATACTGGGAGATTATCTTCATTTTCATGTTTCAGTAGCAAAATGAGACACATGATATCATTTTAGACTTAATTAAATTCATTGTATTAGTTTATAATCTTTAAGCTCAGCACATTGCCCTATCTCTTAAACTAAACTTTTCCTATCCATATAGACTGTTTTTGACTTTGCTTAGTTTTCCACTATTATTTTCTGCCGATTTCTATGTAACACACTCTGATCTTGCAAGACTCTCCTTATGTTAATATATAAAAATATAATTGTCCTTTTTCTGAAAATAAATTGTATTCTTGGTTCATTTTTAACAATTATTAACTATTTGAGAGTAGTGATTGTTATTACTGTCATCATTACTTTATTATGCAAAAGATCTAGGACCACTTTCCATTAGTTGCTATATGATTTCCATACCACTACACAATATTTTTCTACAACCTAGATTATAGAAAACTTCTTATAAGAATAAGCTCACATGAAGTTTCTCATTCTTCCAGTATTTTATTGAGTAGGAATAAGGGACATATTTTCTTCCATTTTCTTTCACAATTTACCATATTATGTGAATTGGAGGCTATTTAATTCTATGAATTGTGCAATTCATAATTCTCTGAGTTTTTCAGCAGAGATCCTTAACTGTTCTATTCAGCCAAACAAGCAAAGAAAGAAAAATACGGCAAGTCTGAAATCATTTTCTCAACACTGAGAAAATTAGAACAGTTTTCTTCAGCTGACTATGGAAAAAAAACCCCTCAAAATCCAGATTCAGATCCAGATCCAGAGTACTATTAACACATTTGTCTCAATTCCTTTTTGATGTAATTTTTTTCTGAAAGCATAATTTTAATCCCTCTTTAAAATTAATAAAGAATGTCCTAAACTCCCCTACATTTCTCTTCAAATTTAGGAAATAAAATCACAGCTCTGTCCACATTCTTGAAATGACCCCTTCCACAGTCTAAATATACCCATATAATATTCAGCCTTTCTAAAAATATAAAGTATGCCTCTGAGCAAGTTTGCCTATACAAAATTAATTGTTTGATAGAAATTACTGTAGGAAATAAATACCTCTTTTAGAAATGTTCATAGTAGAAACAGTTGTGAATATGTTAAAGGTAAAGGTAAAGGTTCCCCCGCACGTGTGTGCTAGTCGTTTCCGACTAGCACGCATGGTGCTCATCTCCGTTTCAAAGCCGAAGAGCCAGCGCTTGTCCGAGGACGTCTCCGTGGTCATGTGGCCGGCATGACTAGACGCCAAAGGCGCACGGAACGCTGTTACCTTCCCACCGTAGTGGTCCCTATTTTTCTACTTGCGTTTTTACGTGCTTTCGAACTGCTAGGTTGGCAGAAGCTGGGACGAGTAACAGGCGCTCACTCTGTTACGCGGCACTCGGGATTCGACCCGCCAAACTGCCGACCTTCTGATCGACAAGCTCAGCGTCCTAACCCACTGAGCCACCGCGTCCCCTTTGTGAATATGTTATTGCTGTTCAAGTTAAGAGTGTGCATCTGTTATACATGGGATTCTATTTTATGTCTAATGGATGCATGCTTGAGGGTCTATGTCCAACAAATTTATTGTGACACAAGCACTACAGTATAATTCAGCATTCATTTGACTAGAATTTTAAATGAAGTACTTATTCACTCCTGGATGCTTTATTAATTAGCCAAGACAAATAGCAAGACACTATTTTTGTGAAAACTGTCACCTAATATAAAAGAGAAGTATCTTCTCACCCTGATTTTTAAAATAGAATAGATTTACATTTACATGGCAAAATGTTATTTCTATTTTTTAAAAGAAACATGTACTAGTTTCCCCCCAAATGGTAAAAGTTTTGCTTAACTATTGTTGGGACAGCAAGAACAGAAAAGCAAAGTATCAAACCTGGAATAAGTTCCTAAAGTAAAACAACTTTCAAGATGAGCTTGTCTCTGGATGACTTCTTGTCTATCTAATATTCCTGACAATACTATGGAAGTTAGAGCCCCTGAGGTTTCTGGCAATTTTCCATGTTACAAGGCCTGGCCTTGCTTAGATTTGAACACAAACATGGCTGGCATTTGCTCATGAGGTAAATTCATTGCCCCGTGAATTGAAAGTGGACACTGAGTAATTCAGTGCATTATGCAAACTGATAGCAGTAAACTTTAGGGCAAGTGCCTGAATTTTGATCACATGACCATGAGGACACTAAGACAGTTGTAAGTGCAGGAATTGGCCATAAGTCACTTTTTTAAGCACTGTTGTAACTTTGAATGGTCATTAAATGAATGGTCATTAATCAAGGACTTCCTGTATTGTTTGTTTCATATTGAATTCAATATGAATTCATATTCAATATTCTTTTCCTTGCAGCATCTTAGTTTAGTTTTCCAAAATTTGATTTCCTCCAGAAAAGCTCTCCTTTTTTGGAGAACAACAACCTCCATTATCCAGCATTATCACTCTGACTATGGATTATATTGCAGACCAACAATATAATGGGGTCAGTTTACAAAATAATAGTTTGGGATTTTTTTCTATATTTCTCTGTTCCAATAGCTACTTCTATTGAAGAATTTAGAGTCCTTGTATAACTGAATTATTTTCAATTCTACACTGATTTTTTTTAACAGTATTTGTAGTAGCACTGCTCTGCGCTTAGCTATTTGGTGCATTTTTGTTGTGTAACTTGGAAACATTTCCTTTTTTAAAAAAAACAAGGCCCACAAAAGAGAGCCATCATGTGTGTCAAAGAGAGCCTTACTGGATACTGGAGTTATCCTTGTACCTCTGTAACTGTGGTATAGAAATGCCCTTCTAGTGGTTTTAAATGACATTTTTTCAAGTTATTTCCCTTATCTCATCTGCACCCCATATAGGAGCAGTTGAATGGGATAGTTCCAGTCTTAAAATAGTCATTATTATTTTTACCCAATACAGTATATTTTTTGCCATGGGCATAATAGAGTACTGATATTTATAGCTAGAACCTGGGATAATAACTGTTACATATTTTAAGTACAAAGCCTATCTTTAAGAAATAATATTTAAATCAGTAATCAGAAAGTATGTTTGTAATAAATAGAATGTTATTTAATTAGTAAAAATCCTAAATATTTTTTTTTGGGGGAGCAGATATAAATAAAATCTACATTGTGAAAAAAGATTATATACCTTCCCTGTCAATTGATACAGTGTAGTTACTTATCCATATAGATGTAAATATAGGAGTATATTGCAGCCACATTTACCACATTTATTATTTATTATAATTCTGACTTTGGTTTTCCACCCCAATAAATGATTTACATGTTAATAAAATCCTAGCATCTGGGAAACATTTTTTCAACCTATTGTGCAAAAATATATAGAAGCATGAATACTGTGCAAATAGTGAAAGTGAGAACTTTTAATAATGAATGACATCTGTTCTTAGATTGTTGTTTGTTTTCCTTTGTACCACTAAAATAAATAATTAGCTGAATATAAATCTAAAAGAAAAAGAAAGAAAAAAGGGAAAAAACAGGTATATTCATTTAATATTCATTATTTCTGAGATGATATTTTTATAAAAAATTAAAAGTGAAACATTTTTCAATCTCTATCAGAAATGTACAACCATCTTTTATATTGAAAACAATCAGAAAATACTTCACTTAGAGACAGAAACATCTGAAACAACCACATAATATATTAATAAAGATTATAAAAATATAGAAGACACAGTTATTTAGATTTGTGAATATGTTTGGAAGACTGACTCATACTAGACAGTTACGAAATCACTACTTTGCAAATTATTTCTATTTTATTACTCAAATTCTGACTTTTGGGAAGAAAAATAATCAAAATTATAAGTTTGGAAAAGGTGACTTGCTATCAAATTTTGCTCCCAAATCTCAGTGTTAAGTTGCTGATATCTTTATATTTGTATATTACATATTTATATTTGCTTCTACTGAATTTCTAAGGCTGGCCTTAATCATTTCATACCTTGTATATTTTAAATAAAAATCAGATATTTATTTATTTAGTTGAGCCATATCCTACCTTTTGTGCAGAAGCCCAAGGCTGCATACATAGTGTTTCTTTCTATTTTTTTCCTTCAACAATTCTGTGTGATAGATTGGAGTGAGAAAAGATGACTTACCCAAAATCATCCTATGGCTGAATCTACTAGAATCTTGCTTTCTTGGATCCTTGTCCACCAGTTTAAATATTGTACAACAGATCTCAGCATGTTTCTGAATTTCATAAACTACTGAATGTCTTGTCTAGTGTTCAGTCATTAAGTTTGCTTTCAATTAAATTAACTATTAATATTTCAATGTGGTTTGTCCACACTAAGTATAATTCTGTATGACTAGTTAAGGCAGAAAGAAAATTACAAAGCAGATTCATTTTCGTTTTTACCATGAATCCAATCTGAAATAATTTTATTTATTTATTAAATTTGTTTGCCACCCATCTCACCATGAGGCAACTCTGGGCAACTTTCAACTATCCTCAACCTTTCTCTCTCTCTCTCTCTCTCTCTCTCTCTCTCTCTCTCTCTCTCTCTCTCTCTCTCTCTCTCTCTCTCTCTCTCTCTCTCTCTCTCTCTCTCTCTCTCTCTCTCTCTCTCTCTCTCTCTCTGTATACACAATCACAATAAAATATAGATTATGACTAAAAGATGTGAATGGTAGCAGAATGTACAGGGAGGGGAGGTTAGATCTGCTATTGGTCCATCAACTGCCTCCAACATGATACTCCCCCACTGGGATCCCAAGCCAATTTGCCGAACCCTTATAGAAGGTCAGGAGGGTGGAAGTCTCATCTCAGTGGGCAATATGTTCCAAAGGTCAAGAGCCATTGCAGAAGTCTCTTCTTGACCCTGCCAGCCAGAATTTCCTGACAAATGAAGTTTGCAGCATACTTCCTCTGCCAGCATAGTGGGGTGGGACAGTTCTTCAAGTAGCCTGGACCCATGCCATGTGGTACTAGAATGTGCTCTACATGGGTAGCCTCAAGCAGAGCACATTGTAATAGTAGTCCAGACATGAGATGACCAGGGCTTGAATGACTAACCACAGGGGCTCCTTATCCAGGAAAGACTACAACTGGTATACAAACCGAAATTCTGCAAAGTGAGTATAACCCCTAAGTTGTGGACCAAGTCTGTCTGGAGTAATGCCAACCCTTCCACAACTGAGGGTGTCAAAGACCCAAATACTGAAGCTCCATGTACCCATGGAGTGCCATCTTGCCAAGCTTCAGCTGAAGCCTATTGTCTCCCATCCAGGCCTCCAAAACCTCCAGGCCTGGCAAGAGGGCAGCAATAGTATCACTTGAGTCTCCAGGAGTGGAAATATAAAGATGAGTATCATCAACATACTGATACCTCAACCCATAATGGCCTCACACAGCAGCTTCATGTAGATGTTAAAATGGAATGGAGAGAATGCCAAGCCTTGCAGCAAATTACAAAAGAGCAGCTGTGGGCTGGATCTCTCATTCCCTAGTAACACCTGTTGGGACTTGCCTTGAAAACAGGAGCCAAACCAGCTCAAGTCTGTGCTACCAAGTTCCAGACCCCATAACTGGCCCAAAAGGATACCAGGGTTGATAGTATCAAAGGCTACTGAAAAGTCAAAGACAGAAAGGATGGTTGCAATTCCTTCATCCTCTGTCACCAGAGTGTCCCTCCTATAGAACCAATGTTTCTATCCTATAACCAAGCCCGAATCCTGACTGAAAGCAATCCAGATAAGCCATTTCTTCCAGGACCCTTCTGAAGGTGCCAAGCAACCACATTTTCTACCACCTCTCCCAAAATTTTCCAGGCAGATGGGGACAAAAATGGCTTTTTAAGGAGGATTGACCTTGTGCATCCTTGAAAGGTCCAGGAACATTCTTTCCTGCAGTGAAGAATTTATCACTGCCAGAATCCACCTTCTAGTCACCGTCCAGGAGAGACAAGGATCTAGTTGACAGGTGGTTGCACTGGTAGAGTCAAGGACACTGTCCGCTTCCTCAGGTCCAACAGGATCAAACTGTTCTCAGATAAAGAAGCAAGCAAAATCCTTTCCCAGATATCTCACCCACACCTGCACAATGTATGGGTTCCAACTGGCAATGAATTTGAATGATTTTGTCTATCAAATGTTGAACAATTTCCTCTGCATGGCCCTATAGATGATCACCTAAGTCTCCTGTCTCAGGAGGGACCAGGTGATTCAGAAAAGGACTGCTGGGTGACACTCTGAAGAGATAATAAGGGTGGAGAAATAATGCTGTTTTGTCATTTTTACTACTACAAGGAAGACCTTAATAGCAGCTCTAAGTCATTCCAATCAGATTCAGTGGTATTCTAGGGATCTCTTAACCATTTTCAGAACTCACAACTCCTCCTTGAACCACAGGGTATATCAGGAGTGATGGGTCAAAAGAGGCCACACAGGTACTAGCTTGTCTAGATCCTCTGCACCTTTTAATTCCAAGTCATTACCAAGGCCATGCAGCAAAATCCCCAGGGATATTCCCGTTCCCTCTTGAACCCATTCAGGTCCATTGGTCACCAAGGAAGAACAACTTGAATGGGAGGAGGTTGGCAGAAGAGAATCTCAAGGGTATCAGGCCATAATCTGACCATGATGGGGGATAATGTTAAATCTCCCACAAGATCATTGCCATTGCTCCAACAAGATCATATCTAGTGTGTGACCTGTCAAGGTTCCAATAGACGAGACCAACAAGCTGCAATGGAAAATGGGGTGAACCTTCCCCAATAGTCACAGGACTTTTAACTAAACTGTAACAGGATTTATAATTCTGACTATAGGGAAAGAACTGAGAAACCTAGGTCCCAATTTCCTGCTTGGTAATTTTACTCTTAGATGGAGAAGTAAACCTTCTCCCTCCACATTAAATGGCTTCTGGGGAGATTGCTTCTTATCAGCCTGTTCTCTATATGTTTTAGCAGCTTGGACTAAACCTTTTTATATTTGCCCAAACAGTTTGAAAGAGGTCACTCAATGATCCAGGGTTTGCGAGGCAGGGGGGTATTCGGGCATAGGGACAAACTCCCAACCAGTAGCTATTTTGAATGGAGTAAGTCCAGTGTACAGTGTTGTTGTACACCACCTTGGCGAAAGGCAGGAGGTCTACCCAATTAGTCTGTTGATAATTAACATAGTATCTGAGATATTGTTCCACCATTGTGTTCAAACATTCAGCCAATCCATTCAAACTCAGATGAAAAGCAGATGAAAGCTCCTGGCTAGATCCAAATTAGTTTTACAAACTACTTCCAGAATTTTGTGATAAATTGAACTTCCATATCTGATATAATCCTTTTTTTGGTGCTCCATGGAGGTGATAGATGTGTTTTAAAAAATAACCTGTCTAGCTTTTGGACAGATGGGAGTCCCGAACAAGCGATGATATGAGCTTGCTTCGAAAAAAGATGAGTGACAGCCCAGATCACTGTGCTCCCTCTGCTTTTGGGTAATTTCACAATAAAGTCCATGGCTGTCTCCTCCCAGGGCTGGTATGGATCAGCCACTTGTTGCAATAGACCAGGAGGTTTTCCAGGGCACTTTTTCATAGCTGCCCAGGTAGCACAGCTTTGTACATAACTTTCAATGACTTTTTTCATGCCTGGTCACCAGAACTGTTGCTGTACCAAATGCAAAGTTTTTAGAAAGCCAAAATGACCAGCTTGTTTTGCATCATGACTACATAGGAGGGTGATATATTGTTTCTGAACAAGGGGTCTGTTTTAGTTCCTCTTTGAGTTTTTGTGTCAGTTGACTATCGGGCTCGTCATATTTTCTCTGTGTTTGACTTCTCATGGTTACTTGAGAGAATGACTGTGATAGGGGAATGATGGAATTAATAACTTCATTCCGGTGGCTTTTGTATTGAGGCATTATAGACAGAGCATCTGCCAGGAAGTTTTTTCCTCCAGGGAGATTTTTGAGAGGGAAATTAAAATTGTTGAAATACTGTGCCCGCCTAACTTGCTTAGGGGACAATTTTCTAGGGGTTTTTAGTGCCTTTATGTTTCTGTGATCAGTCCACACTTTGAAACACACTTTGCTCCCTTCCAGGAAATGGTGCCAAGTCAGCAAAGTCCATCTCACTGCAAAAGCCTCCTCCCAAACAGCCCATCATCACTCTGTATCTGAAAGTTTTCTTCAGGTGTAGGTGCAAGGCTGTAGGTCCCCCCTATTATTTTTCTGTAGGAGAACAGAACCCACAGCAA
Organism: Vipera berus; assembly: GCF_964194415.1. Taxonomy (NCBI): domain Eukaryota; kingdom Metazoa; phylum Chordata; class Lepidosauria; order Squamata; family Viperidae; genus Vipera; species Vipera berus. The sequence continues at coordinate 48,468,641 of NC_138209.1, read as the reverse complement.
CATCACTTGCATCAGCCTGGATGATGAATAGTTCCTCTGGGTCGGAGTGTTTAAGAACTGGTTCTGCTGCAAACAGTCTTTTTAATTGTTCAAAAGCTGCCTGGCATTCCATAGTCCATTGTAAAGACTTTTCTGGATTTTAACAGTTCAGTAATTAGCATAGTGATTTTCACGAAAGAGGGGATGAACTGTTGATAGAAATTCGCGAACCCCCAAAAACTTTGAAGCTGCTTGCGGGTTCGTGGAGGCTGCCACTCTAGCACTGCTCTGACTTTAGCAGGGTCCATTTCCACTCCTTCACTAGAGATTTGGTAGCCTAGGTAATCAAGGTACATCTGATGAAACTCGTATTAGTGTAGATAAGGATATCATCAAGGTAACCCAAAACTCCCTTGTATAGGTGATCATGCAGCACCTGGTTTATCAGTTGCATACACACAGAGTCCGAAATGCATTACCTTGAACTGAAAACTCCCAGGGGACAATTGAAGCCTCTCTTAAGTCCATCTTTGTGAAGATCTTTCCTTTAGCCAGGTGGGCTAGCATGTCTTTCATCAAAGGGAGGGGTTACACATTTTCTATTCTGACAGCATTTAACCCTTTAAAGTCCATGCAGAGCCTCAAAGACCCATCTTTCTTTTCTTTGAATAGCACTAGGGGGGCCATGTGTGATTTAGCGGGCTGAATAAAGTCTATGGCCAGATTCTTGTCAGTGTATTCTCTCAGTTCCTCCATCTCTTTAGGCATCATAGAATATATCTTGGCCTTTGGGAATTGGGCACCTGGTAGAATTTCAATTGCATGGTCGGTGGTTTGGTGAAGAGGAAGTGTGTCACATTCCTTCTCGCTAAAGACCCCCACCAAATCACAATATTCTCTGGGAACAAATTGGATCCCTGGTATTCATTCCACGGCAGCCTTTAATGTCTCAAGGGGCTCCCCCTGGCTCTCAACAGCAGTAGCCCTCTTTTTCTCACTAAGGTTGGTGGGTGGAAGGGGTCCTGTCACTAATCTCAGAGTTGTCACACTTTTCACCCTAAATGTTTGGTCACCATTTATCAAGCCACACCAAGCCTAAAATCACAGTCTCTTTCATCTTAGGGATCACCACAAAGTGGATGATCTCCCAATGCTGTCCCATTTCCAAAAGCAATGGCTCAGTTAGGTGTGTTGCAGGAGAACCTCTTTTAAGGGACCCATCTGCCTGTTCAAACTTCATGGCTAGGGGCAACAGTTTGGGGTGAATCCTAAGTACTGTGTGGAGATTGATCAGGCATCTGATGCAACCTGAGTCTATTAAAGCATTTAAGTCTGTTTGGGCCCCTGTCTTTGGCAATATAATTTTGGTGAGAATAGCAAAAGGTGGAATGGGTCGACTTACCATCGGATCATCTTCACCATCCTCATTGTAACATACCAATATGGGCAGGTGCTCAAATGGTGCTCTTGCTTCTCCCTGGGATGGAGAGGAGATCTGAACAGCTTGCTCCTGCTTGGCCAGTTAGACTTCTCTTGTCCTGCTCATGGTGGTGGTTTTCTTGGTTTAGTGGTCAGAGCCAGTGTGACCTTTACTTGGGGGACTAAGTAAAGGGCTAAGCACTTGGCAGCAGGATGACCCTGCTGTCCACATCTGAAGCATTTGATAGAAATCCCAGAGGGTGCCTGAGGAGCATCACCTGTCAAGGTGGCATGGGGTCACCATCCAAACAGGCACTTCTCCGGTCCTCATCTCAGTTTTGGCTCAGTGGTAGCTGGTTTCTTGACATGATCCAATTTGATGTCTAAGGTTATTGTCATGCTGTACCATTCTCAGAGCTGATTCAGAATCCCTTAGTATATGCATGCTTGGAGTAGGTCACAGTCCAGCCCTTGCTTGAAATAGTGGATCAGCAACTTCTCTAGCCACTGACCCAGGTGACCTACAACCCTCCAGAACTCCCAAACATATTCCTTTGTTGGGTGATCTCTCTGCTTCAAGGGGTGGATTTCCTTTTCTGCCTACAGGGCTTGGGATTCATCCTCAAATCTTGCGTTCAACTGCTTCATGAATAAGTTCACATCCAGAAATTCTAGAACCCCCTCATCATGAAAGTTGGTCACCCACTCTGCCAGCTCCCCTTCCAAGTTGGCTGTCACCGCATTGACCATCATGGCATCATCAGGGTAGACATAAGCATAGTGAAAAAAGTGGGCCCATACTTGGTTTAGGAAGAAAGGCAACTTCTCAGGGTCTCCATCGAATGAGGGCTTGATGTGGGTGGCTACAGATGTTGCAGGGCCAGGTACACTGGTCACTGAGCAGCTTGCTAATCTTGGGGATGTGGCCATATCACTCTCTGGAATCCTCTCTGCTGGGCTCCTGGGCTTGCAGCCTGATGCTGCTGTAGAGGACTTGGCTGGGATCAGGGGCTTGAAATCACTGCTGATGGGGAAATGGGCAACATAGCATGGGCCTCAGCAATGGGACTGGGACTCTGGCAGGCTGGTGGAAATGATGTATAGGTCCTTGCCTTACTCCCATTGAACTCTCATACTGGGCTGCAAGAACCACTTCTCTGGCTTCCAGCCAGTCAAACATCTCCTTCAGCTGTTCAATTGAGGGACTGTGGATTGCCATCTGGTACTTCCACTCCATGGAGTGGTCCCAACCAGTCAACCCCTTCCCTTTCTTCTGCACTATGGAAGAAGGACCTTCTAGTGGAATTAACAACAGCTCATCTTCAACAGTTTTTGGGGTTCTCCTGGGCTGAGGGACCGTTCTGCTTGATAGAAGTCTGCCAGGATCATGATTCCCTCTTATGGTACCAACTTTCCTGGCTGGATTATCTGGTTCTTTGGCCAGGCCCCTATCAACAGACCTTCTTTGATGGCTGGAGCAGCCACCTGCACTCTGATAACTGAATCCCTGCCATGACCAGCAATGGATTCATATTTTTTTTTCTCCATAACGAGATCTTTGCTGAGTCTTTGCTATCCTCCCCAAAATGGTGGGTAGGCCAGGGCTCTGCACCCCAGGGGAAATAACATTTTGAATCAGACTTGGTTTAATGTCATTACCAATAGAAGAGACCAAATAAATCAGAACTTTGAGGGTAGAAGTTTCTCAAAAAGCATGTTTATTGGTTATATAGTATCAGCAAAGTTAAAAGTGAAACCAAATCAGTTTCCGGTTCCAGATCTCGGCACTGGCAGATGCACGGGGGATCACTCCTCTTGCCGTCTGACTTTATTTTGCTGGGGGAACACCTGAAAAAGGGTCGAAAGTTGCTTTGGAGGGGTGACAAGCAGGGAAGAGGATTCTCTGATCAATTGTGGGAGGGCAGCGGCCTTTCCCTTCGATGTGGAGCAGCTCTTCGGACCAACGAAGAAAGGATCGGCCACTCCCATGGCCCATTGTTAATGCCGTTTTCAGCTGAGGCCAAACTAACAACCTAGCACTTGAAAGGACAGTGGAGGAACTGGGTGATAACTGCCTTCACCCTGCCTGTTAAAAGCCATCTGAAATTGCTTCCCCCTGCGAGGAGAGAGGGAAGGGAATTTTTTTTCTCCCACCCTCTTAAATGGCGGTGTTTGAATACACTGTGGGAGAAAAAAGAACCTTGAAAAAATATAATTAACTAATTGGACTTACATCCCTCTTACATTTGGCCACCTAAAAAGCTCCTATCTTCACGGAATCTGGCTATTTTATGCATTTGACAAAAAAGGAAAAAAGAAAAAAGATGAAGAAGAACTTAAAAGAGCCTTGGTGGAGCAGTGGGCTAATGCCTCCTTAAGTAACACCAGCTGCCTGCAATTAGTGCAGGTTCGCATCCCACCAGGCTCAAGGTTGACTCAGCCTTCCATCCTTCCGAGGTAGGTAAAATGAGGACCCAGATTGTTGGAGGCAATAAGCTGACTTTGTAATAAAGCCGCTTGGGGTGCGGTGAAAGCCCTAATAAGCAGGCATATACATAGAATGAAGGCTATTGCTAAACACATTGGTTTGTGCTTAAATTGTAAGCCGCCCTGAGTCTTCGGAGAAGGGCGGGATATAAATGGGATTAAAATAAAAATAAAATAAAAAATAAAAATAAATTTGATAAAAGCCTATTCTTTCTGAAAAGGATTTTAATTAACACTGGGGACATCTTGTGGTTAAGCCTGGTACAGCAAGTGAACATCCCAGGCAAATAAATCTATTTATAACTCAGATCTGTCCTAAAGATAAAAACTTGAAACAGCTGGGAGATGAATTTGGCTTCTAAGAACTGTGGAAGTGAATATTTACTGACTCTTGTTTAAAAATTAACCTCCACTAAAAGACTATTTATAACTACTCCAGAAATGGAGGGAAACCAGCTACAAACTTCGATTGACTACAAGCTTATACTTGAAAAAATTCTTGAAGCCACTAAGATAATTAATTCCAGACTGAAAGATAAAGGTGCTAGCTTGAAAGCACAAATTGAAACCCAGACCCCAACTAAAGAACTTATAACCCAGAAAACAACAAAACTGGAAGGAACCACCACTAAGATAGAGTACTCTAAGGAACAACAACAAGATATTGAAAAACTTAACATCCAAATTTTGACTCCAGCTAAAGATTCCAAAAGTACATGAAGCGGAAGAAAGTAACACCAAAATAGAGGATGCTAAAGATCAACAAAGAGAGCTTATTGAAAACCTGGACAACCAAGCAATAATTACAAAATTGGATATGACCTTCTACTTAAATCAGAAGATACCAAAGGAAGGAAGAAACCAGACTGAAGAGAAGATAAAGATATTAGAGCAAATACAGAGATTTGAACCATCAGTGCAACAACTTAATGATTATAAATAGTTTAGCTTTTCTGGATCATTGATGACTAGATGGTCTCCCTCGATTCAAGCAATATGTGCTGGAATGAAGGGAGACCTATCTGACAATCCAAAGGTTTTGGTCTGGAAACCTGGTTGGCAGAAAAAGAAAGCTAGAGTTAGGTTTAAAATAATAATAATAAAATGAACTGTTAAAGAGCTACTAAAGGCTATTCTTTTAGTAAAGTGGGATCTATTAGGTTATGAAACAGAAAATGTCTATGAGATAAAACTAGAATATGTTTATCTATTTACTAGGCTTATTTTAGATATTGTAATTTGTGTAGTGAAACAATGGAAATTTGGGTTATGGATGCTATTATGGATGTTAAAGGTTAAATTTGAATACTTTAACTAAAAATTAAGAATTAGATAGAACTCAAAATAGAACATGGATATGCATAAGTAAAAATAGATTGACAAATCTAGGTTATTGTATTAGTAAGCTGTGATGTATTAGGATGAGAAAAAATGTTTATGAAATAAAAATAGAATTTACCTATATAGGTATTAGGTTTATTTTAGATGTTATAATTTTTGTGTAGTGAAATAAGGGAAATTTAGGTTATGGATGCTATTATTATGGATGTTAGAGGCTAAACCTGAATACTATAATCAAAACTAAAAATTAGGTAAAATTTAAAAACAGGATATGGATATGTATAAGTAAAAATAGACTGGTAATTGTTTTAACTGAGCATGTTATTGTTAGAAATTTTCTAGTTTAAGCATGTTACATTAAATGTTAAGGGAAACAGAGAAAGATGTTCTGATAATGTAACCTGAGATAGGTACTAAAAACTCTGTTATTGAACCTTTGATTACCCAGACACCATGATGCTTTCTAAATATTTTGATGTTAAATTGGAAAACTAATAAAACTTTTTTTTAAAAAAAGGGAAACCAAGTCTGAAACCCCCTCCAAAGAGAAAGACTATTACAAAGTTAACTTCCCACCTCAATGCTATGCAATCAGCTACGTTTCCCAATAAATGTCCCCCCCTAACCAACATAAAATGTTTAAGCAGAAATCCTCCTCACCCCCTTCCATTCTTATGACAACCTAGAACGAGCAAGATGGCTGCATCCAGGTTCGTTGTAGAGTTGACATGACCATTGTCATGAGTTGGAATCGTGATGATCTGGAATAGGTCCATGGGTACCATGGAGGTCATAAATTTGTGGCTGTTTTCAAGGCCAAACTCAGGAGTAACAGGTTGAAGTCTCCTAGAACCATAAGTCTAGAAAACTCCACTGCCAGTGCCAAGTTAGAAACAGGGTCTCACAACAAGAACGAAAGGACAAAAGAGACTCTCTGATGACCGCTCAAACCACACTCCCTTCTCCTGGGGTCTCAGCTGGTGCCAAACCCTAGACCCAGCTGGACACATCTCTGAGATATGGATCACATTCCCTTAATTGACTCACTTGCCTTAAGTGGAATACCATTTTGGTTCAATAGGAGGCCTATTGGATATTCATGCAAAGTTCCATAAATATTTTATTTTAATTATCATTAATTGGTTGAACAACTATGAGAAAGTGTATGTCTTTATAGCTGACCTGAAACTAGACCCAAGTTTCTTTTTCCCATAAATTTGTTTTGTCCCATAAATTTCATGCTTTTTCCCCAAGGGAAGGATGAAATAGTAATAAAATATGTTCCATATATTTCATCTTAGCATTAGGAGTGCATTTTTATATAATCCCTAAATCATAAATACATATATCCTAGATGTTGGAGCCACACCTATTAAATCCCACCTTGCTGATTTAAAGTGCTAGGACTAAGATAAATGACCCAGCATGGTGTAGTTGTTTAAATGTTGGATTAGGATAAAGGAAACTAGATTTAATTCTCTATTCAGTCATAGAATTTTATTGGATTCCTATAAAGCAGTCACTGTCTCTCAGCACAATCCATCTCACTGAGCTGTTGTCATGGAAAGCAGTCAGAAAGGAAATTATTTGGTACGCTGTCTTGAAATCTTACAAAATCTGCAAAATAAACTTTACAGATAAATAAAACAAACATAATAAAAGTCCTGAGGTCTAAACACTTGACAAAGCAAACCCATGCTGTCTTCTCTCTTTTATTTTGTCATTTCTTATTCCAAGAAAGTAGATGGAAAGAAGGAATCCACCATGATAAAACTGAGGGATCCATCAACTTTCACATCACATTAATGAATTTTTTTTATTTTAATCCCATTTATATCCCGCCCTTCTCCGAAGACTCAGGGCGGCTTACAATTTAAGCACAAACCAATGTGCTTAGCAATAGCCTTCATTCTATGTATATGCCTGCTTATTAGGGCTTTCGGCCCCCCCGAAGCGGCATTATTACAAAGTCAGCTTATTGCCTCCAACAATCTGGGTCCTCATTTTACCTGCCTCGGAAGGATGGAAGGCTGAGTCAACCTTGAGCCTGGTGGGATGCGAACCTGCACTAATTGCAGGCAGCTGGTGTTACTTAAGGAGGCATTGGCCCACTGCTCCACCAAGGCTCCTTAACCTTGGTGGAATATAAGATTCAAAGAGTGCTTTTACTATTAAAGCAAGGGTTTCCTACACTAGTATGTTGATAGGTTTCCTCACATCTTAATTTTTTAAATAAATTGTAGAAGTCATATCCACAGTTGGTTCCATTATTCTTTTCATGATGAAAACCTCAATGTCTGCTAAAGTGTTATTTGTATGGTACTTGTCTTTGGCTGTCCTCTGTAGAACTCCTATGCTTATGCTTATACTGAAGTCAATGAAAACAATGATACATGTATTAATGTTTCATAAAAGGAAATCAATTATAGACAACTACAATCCTCCAATTAATGGAAGGATATTTGAATTTGGATCCAAAAGTTGAAGTGAGTTTTTAAAGACTACCACTGAACTCTATTGCTCATCTAAATTGGATACAGTACTACTTTCCAGTATTATTTTATTTAGATAAAGTTGAATTAGACTTGATTTTTAAAATGGGCCATTGGCCTTGCTTGCTATAAAAGCTTCTGCCAAACCTACAAAAGGAATATGAGGTGGATGTGGAGTGAAATTATTTTAGAAGTTTGAAGAATAAAGTCCATGTACAAATGGAATACATTAACAATCTCTTCCAGCAGAGACTGGAACTAAGTAGATCCTCCTTGGCGGTGAAATTTTATATTCCTACAACAAAAGTAGTCTCTTACTATGCTGGTTGAGGAGAGATGTTGTTGTTGCTCTCAGTATAAGTAGTCATTTTAAGTCTTTAAAAAAATGAACAAGCATACAGTCTGTTTAAAATCTGAGGCTTATCAAGTATTCTTGAATCTCCAGATATTATTATTACACAAAAGAATAGAGTCTGAAGTTACCAACATTTTTTATTACCGGTATTATTTTAAATTAGGAAAAACTTTTCAAACATCCACATGAACAAATATATCCACAAAACAAATATAAGAATGCAAAATTACATTTATGATTTTTAATTTTTTTGTTTACCTTCTCATAATTAAACAATGCATGCAACCAGGTAACGCTTCCATATACTAAACTGACTTTTTTCTATATCACACTGATATAAATGGAGTCAATATAATATGCAGTAGGGATATTCCTCATGCATCATGTTGATTTTACCTACATATTTTTGATGATCCATTTTATGAAGGTTTAGAGCATCTTATTCAGGCTGGCAAAATATTTTCAATTTTATTTATTTATTTTTCACTTTCCTGAACTGCCCAGGTCCTTCAGAGAGGGACTTGTGAAAGGCCTAAAGTATTTAAATAGTATATATGCTCATATTACATTTCAGAAGGAAATGTTATTTTTATTTACACTTTTTCATTCATTAATTTATCAGTCAGCTGAATGACTGAATTATACAATATCTATAGAAAGCAGCAGACTTCTATTGTGCTTTGAACAGTCTCATCTATTTTCAAGTTTGTGACCCCACCATATTCTTTTTGTGGAGAGTATGAATCCAAAAACTGAAAAATAAAAACTGAAAACAATAATATGGTCTTAAAGCCAAAAATGCTTTATGTAGTTTCTAGTGGTAAACATCACACTCGAGAGAAGCTTCTGTTCTGGTGTACCACTAATTAGAAAGGCAGAGGCAAGGAGCGAGGCACATTTTTTATCTGGTATTGCATCATAAATGTGAGTAGTTCAGTGTTAAATGCAGCTAAGTGGCTGGCCTTTTATTATGCTTCTTCCCTCCCCCTCCCCCGACATATCTACTTCCCATTATTCCTTAATTACAGAAGCAACCTTTCCCACATCCGCTTGTTAATTCATTTGTTATTTATGCAACTCTGATCTTTGTGACATATTTATTCTTTGGCCTGACATCAAATCATTTTTAATACATGATCTGTTTAAAGATGGCCTTTGCCCAGTATTCTTCCTTGCAAATCCCTGACATACTCACATGTGTATTTTTTATTGTTCTCACATATTGCTTATCACTCCACATGATTACCGCTTTGAAAGCACAGCAGATGGGGTTCCTGCTTTGTGATGAAACAGATGAGATACTCAAATCGATTGCTTTATCAACAATCAGTTGTAGATAAAAATCATTTTAATGAGGGAAATTAATGGTGTTTGCAAACATGATGTTAATTAAAGAGCATTGCTCAGGCTTCCCTCTTCTTTTTTTTCCTTTTGCAACACAATTTTTGTTACCCATGACATCTTTCATTATTGACTCATGCCCCAAAGAAAATGCGATTAAAATCTGCTTTTGTTTGATGTAGCTTTTATTGAAGAAAGGAATAGATCTTTCTGAAGTGTCCTGGTGAGATGAAAGTCTAATTATCTCTGCAAATGAAAGGAAAAGCTTTAATTAGGTCTGCACTGAATATCTGCACTGTGAATTTGTGCATTGTGATGGATGGAGCTTACATCTCCTCAGTGGCTAAGTTTGAAATAATGAAAGAAGAGAAAACGTAACCTGCTCCCATGATTCAGCAGGCAAAGTTGAGCTGGAGGTACACCTGTGTTACATGAGTGTGCCCAGAGCAGCTGCCATAGGCCATGTTTCAGTGCAAGGCATTCAGCTGTTCTACAGCCCCCTTCTGAGCTTTGATCTTTTCTCAGACAGCAGGGGACCTAACAAATCAAGCTTTTCATGTTTCACTCTTTCACTCTCTTTTGCTTCACCATTCACACTCTAAATCCAAAGGGAAAGACAAAATATTGTCTTTTTCTGATGCTATAATGATCAGTAGCTTACATGACTCAAGTTAGCATTATGCTTTACATGAGCTATTTTAAGATTTGGAGGGCAGAAAATGGGAAGGGAAAATAACAATTGTTATTTAGTATTTCTTCTTCCCATATTTGGGTGGACAGGTGTATTATATATATATATATATATATATATATATATATATATATATATATATATATATATATATATATATATATATATATATATATATATATATATATATATATATATATATATATATATATATATATATAATCTTTTAATTTTGATGGTTAATTAACTGTTTATGATTTTAACATCCTTTTTGAAAATAATGCATACTTTCTAAATGCATTCTTTTTCTATAGGATTCTAATGCTCATCATGGTGAGAAAGGTGACATTTAAGGATATTGTTATGATTCTAATAGCCCCAGGAGGAAATTCTAAATGATGACAAATAATACAATAATGCAATTTTATACCATCTTTACTCTATTTTTACTACACTGTTTGAGGCTTACTCAGTCTTCCTGTAGTCCAGCTGATAGCAGAAGGTCAAATTGCTACTTATTCACATCACTTGTAGCTAACACTTTCTTTGTCGGGGAATCATAAAGCACCTCTGACATCAAGGGTAGTCAAGGGGATTACTTGCACACCTTTCCAGACTGGATAATGAGGAGGATGGGAAAGGGAATTGAAGACAAATTTGGCTCAGCAGGAGCACATTAACCTTTCATTCTTATAGTTATAGTGTTTGGTATTGTTTTACAAAGAGTTAGTGTAATTGTCTGCCTTCTGCAAAAACCAGGTACTTCCCAGCAAGCTAATCATATGGAAGAAGCAGAATGTGAGATAAATAGGATAATTGTGACCCCCTACAATTGTTTTCTTAGCTGGTTTAGAAATTAAAATGTGATGTTGATCTTCAGTGTAAATATTTTTTTTTGTTTTCACTTACAGTTGGAAAGCCTGAAAAATGCTTAAAAAATGAATGTGATTATGTATTTTGCCAATGTGGACTATAATTTGATAGGGGTCAAGAAAAGTAACATTTTCTCATGAATTTGCCTTTTGTTTTTCTGTTGCAAAGTTAGAACAAGGTTTCTTTGCACCTAACCTGTTTATGCTTTTGTAATTGGCTTTAAATATGCAGTAAATCAGTATGTTCTATGTATCTGTCTTAATATAGACTTAGCTTTCTCTTAATATCTCAGGGCGGCTTACAAGCTCATCTCCATTTCAAAGCCGAAGAGCCAGCGCTTGTCCAAGGATGTCTCTGTGGTCATGTGGCTGGCATGACTAGATGCCAAAGGTGCACGGAACGCTGTTACCTTCCCACCGTAGTGGTCCCAATTTTTCTACTTGCATTTTGACTTGCTTTCGAACTGCTAGGTTGGCAGAAGCTGGGATGAGTAGCAAGCGCTCACTCTGTTACGCGGCACTCAGGATTCGACCTGCCAAACTGCCGACCATCTGATCCACAAGCTCAGCGTCTATATGAAAATTTAATAAGATATTTGGTTGCTTTTCAGGAGTGGAAAATTTTGAGAGGAAAAGCAACTGGTTTGCGTTTTATGTTTGTTTTGAAAAACTTTGTAATGTTTCATTGAAATCAATGTGTATTCCAGTTCTGCAGTCTCCCAAGTCACATCATTGTTGCCTGAAGAAAATTGACTATCTTCCCCTACTTCATCTCCCTATCATCAAAAATCTTTATCCTCCATTCCTGAACCAAAAGATATGATGCAGCTTTATATGAGCGAAGTCTTTCACATTATATAGCTCTGTTACGCATGTACTGTATCTTATACTTTCTTCTATGCAGTGAATTGTCTGATTTTAAAAAAGTAATAATGAAGTACATGACTGCACATTTTTATTAAAGACAATTTAGCTAATTATAGAAACCAGAGTATAGGTGTTCTCTGAGCCTGAAATAATTTTAAGGTGCTACTAAGAAAATGGGTACAATAACAAGAGAAATAAAATAGTTTTTTATCATCAACAAAAAGAAATAGATACAAGCTACATTAATAATACCCACTCATTTTTGTTAGATGCAGGTGAAACTCGAAAAATTAGAATATCATGCAAAAGTTCATTTATTTCAGTAATGCAACTTAAAAGGGGAAAATAATATATGAGATAGACTCATTACATGCAAAGCAAGATAGTTCAAGCCGTGATTTGTTATAATTGTGACGATTATGGCTTACAGCTCATGAAAACCCCAAATCCACAATCTCAGAAACTTAGAATATTGTGAAAAGGTGCAATATTCTAGGCTCAAAGTGTCCCACTCTAATCAGCTAATTAAGCCATAACACCTGCAAAGGGTTCCTGAGCCTTTAAATGGTCTCTCAGTCTGGTTCAGTAGGAATCACAATCATGGCGAAGAATACTGACCTGACAGTTGTGCAGAAAAGAAGTTGGATGTTCCCAAAGTGCTGTATCAAAGCACATTAATAGAAAGTTATGTGGAAGGGAAAAGTGTGGCAGAAAAAGGTGCACAAGCAGCAGGGATGACCGCAGCCTGGAGAGGATTGTCAGGAAAAGGCCATTCAAAAGTGTTGGGGACTTTCACAAGGAGTGGACTGAGGATGGAGTCAGTGCATCAAGGGCCACCACACACAGATGGATCCTGGACATGGGCTTCAAATGTAGTATTCCTCTTTTCAAGCCACTCCTGAACAACAAACGTCAGAAGCTTCTTACCTGGGCTAAAGAAAAACAGACCTGGTCTGTTGCTCAGTGGTCCAAAGTCCTCTTTTCTGATGAGAGCAACTTTTGCATCTCATTTGGAAACCAAAGACCCAGAGTCTGGAGGAAGAATGGAGAGGCACACACTGCAAGATGCTTGAAGTCCAGTGTGAAGTTTCCACAGTCTGTGTTGATTTGGGGAGCCATGTCATCTGCTGGTGTTGGTCCACTGTGCTTCATTAAGTTTAGGGTCAACGCAGCCGTCTACCAGGAGATTTGGGAGCACTTCATGCTTCCTTCCGCAGATGAGCTTTATGGGGATGCTGACTTCATTTTCCAGCAGGACCTGGCACCTTCCCACACTGCCAAAAGCACCAAAACCTGGTTCAATGACCATGGGATTACTGTGCTTGATTGGCCAGCAAACTGACCTGAACCCCATAGATTCTCTATGGGGAATTGCCAAGAGAAAGATGAGAGACATGAGACCGAACAATGCAGAAGAGCTGAAGGCCGCTATTGAAGCATCCTGGTCTTCCATACCACCTCAGCAGTGCCACAGGCTGATAGCTTCCATGCCACACCGCATTGAGGCAATAATTGCTGCAAAAGGGGCCCAAAACTAGTACTGAGTACATATGCATTCTTATACTTTTCAGAGGTCCAATATTGTTCTATGTACACTCCTTGTTTTATTGATTGCATGTAATATTCTAATTTTCTGAGATTGTGGATTTGAGGTTTTCATGAGCTGTATGCCATAATCATCACAATTATGACAAATCACGGCTTGAACTATCTTGCTTTGCATGTAATGAGTCTATCTCATATATTAGTTTCCCCTTTTAAGTTGCATTACTGAAATAAATGAACTTTTGCACAATATTCTAATTTTTTGAGTTTCACCTGTATATGTGCAGATTTAAATTATATATAGCACTAATATTTAAGAAGAATAAACAAAATGCTCTGTTCAAATGCCATTGGACTCCATATTTTCTGATTGATTCTGTCAAATAATATGTATTAGATTCCAAGCAATACTTCCAAGTGCTATAAGTGAACATATTGTAGTCAATAAATGAATAGCAGATTGTCTTTTCTATGGCAGGAGGTCGTGGGCTGATGAGTATATCAGACTGAGGACTTGAGCCAAACTGTCATCTATATGGTAAGATTGCATTCTTGGATCTGATTTGATATAAAAAGTGTACAGTTACACAATTGAAATTATGATTGAACTTGTTTGTATATTGTGAATTTAATGTAATTTTATCATGTCTTCTGACTGCCAATTGATGTTAATTAATTATGTTAATGATATGTTCTGGGCCAGTGCTCTTCAACATCTTCACAAACGATTTGGATGAGTGGATAGATGGGGAACTCATCAAATTTGCAGATGACACCAAGCTGGCAGGAATAGCCAACACTCCAGAAGATAGGTTTAAGATACAGGAGGATCTGGACAGACTTGAACACTGGGTGCTATCTAACAAAATGAAATTCAATGGTGAAAAAAGTAAGGTTCTACATTTAGGCAGGAAAAAACAAATGCACAGGTATAGTATAGGTGGTATCTTGCTCAATACTAGTTACTGTGAGAAGGAACTCGGAGTCCTAGTGGACAATCACTTAAATATGAGCCAGCAGTGTGCTGCAGCTGCCAAAAAAGCCAACACAGTGCTAGGTTGCATTAACAGAGGGATAGAATCAAGATCACGTGAAATATTAATACCACTTTAGAATGCCTTGGTAAGGCCAAACCTGAAATACTGCATCCAATTTTAGTCACCACGATGTAAAAAAGATGTTGAGACTCTAGAAAGAGTACAGAGAAGAGCAACAAAGTTGATCAGGGAACTGGAGGCTAAAACATATAGGGAACAGTTGCTGGAATTGGGTACGTGTAGTTTAATGAAAAGAAGGGTGAGGGGTGACATGATAGCAGTGTTCCAATATCTCAGGGGCTGCCACAAAGAAGAGGGAGCCAAGCTATTCTCCAAAGCACCTGAAAGCAGGACAAGAAGCAATGGATAGAAACTAGTCAAGGAGAGAAGCAACCTAGAACTAAGGAGAAACTTCCTGACAGTTAGAACAATTAACCAGTGGAACAACCTGCCTCCAGAAGTGGTGAATGCTCCAACACGGGAAGCTTTTAAGAAGAGACTGGACAGCCATTTGTCTGAAATGGTATAGGGTTTCCTGCCTGAACAGGGGGTTGGACTAGATGACCTCCAAGGTCCCTTCCAACTTTATTATTATTGTTGTTCTTGTTCTTGTTCTTCTTGTTGTTATATAATTTTATGAAGTGATGTCAGGGTTATGTATTTTAGGGTGCTTATATATGCATAGGAACATTCATCCACAGCCTTTCATACAATATCATTCACTTATCCCTTTTTATTAGATTTTTCTAGTGTTTTGTTGATTATGTTGCCTATTTTTTGGAAATGTTGTGATGACACTAGTTTGTCCTTTGTTTGATAGGAGTATTATGTTGATTTTGAAGCACTTTTTTAAAGTGTCTTTAGAGATGGTCTTTCTTCTGCCTTGAGGTTGTTGTGTTTCTGCATCTGTTTTTTCAGAAGTGTACTTGTCAAACCTACATTTAGTACTCATTGTTTGGTCCAACTGTTAAAAAATTCAATATAGGCATTCTCTATATTATAGTTGAGTCCATAAGAAGGATGCTATTTTTGAGAGGGATATAATGTAGCTTAAGATGTTTGTCACTCATTTTGGACCATATTTTCTTTATTGATTTTCAAATTTAGTTTTTCTTTTTTTCAGCTTGTTTTTAAAGAGATGATTTTGATAATCATTGCTAGTATCCTTCTAGATTTGGGGTTCATTCTAATTTCTCTTTTAAGTCACTAATGCTTTCCTGGTATTTATGCCAGCAAACATCCACTATTATCAGAAACATCATTTTATTCTTATTCTGTTCTGCTATTTTTTTGCACAGTTTATTGGAGATCTGCATCTTATCTTGATTTGCATGATCTACTATTGTAGATGTTCATGCAGAAAAATGGGTTGCATGCCTGTGTAAGCTGTTTAAGGTCCTGAGTTGTTTCAATAGAATATAACTCATGATTCAACTGTTGGATTCTATGATTTAATTTTTGGTCATTTTTAAAAATATAATTTAACAAATGTTTTAGCCAATACTAATTGAAGTTTAATTTTAATTTATTGAGAAGAGCTGTACCCTGCGTTCAAGTGATAACACTTGATTAATTCTATTGTCTGTTTCCCTGGATATATACATAACATACATAAATGTTTCTTCAATTGTATCTTATTATGTATTTTGGTTGAGCTGTGTTATATTCTTCAGAAAATTATTGAGCAAATCATGGTGGTTCTTGTTCACACAGAACACTAAATCATAAAGCATAATTTTCAAGCTATACTGGATGGATTATTATGATGAACCAAAGCAAATATATCTTAAAAGTGATTCCCCTTTAAACCACTGTTGGCACATTTTTCTTTTTTGCGGTGTGAAGCCAGCCTCTGCCCACCTAGCAGCAATTTGCAAAGGGGGAATTTTGACATTCTGTAGATCATGCTTTGGACTTTTTTCTTTCTTTTTTTCTTTTCCGCAATGTGGAGACAGCTCCAACCCAGGCCAGGAACAGAGTACAAAGGGACATTTTTGCACACTACAGTTCAAGGGCTGCTTTCAGGATTTTGTTTGTTTATTTGTTTATTACAAGATGAGGTCAGCACCATCCATCCAGGAGCTCTTCGCAGAGGGCCATTTTTGCATGCTGTGGGTCTCAGACTGTATAAATAGCACTGAGCTGCAGTGCAGTGCAAAGCCAGGCCCAGGCAGGTCAGGCATGCCTCATAATCAGCAGGAACAAGAAGATGGGAAAGTGGTTGACAGGAGTGCCTGCAGTTTCTTGGGCAGATTTGGATATTTTATGGCCCACAGGCCACATCCGGCCCATGGACAGTCCCAGTCCATACCACGGCATTGAGATCAGTGAGGAGATATAGCATTGGCAGGGATGGGGGCAGGATATCAGTGTTGGTGGGAGGATGTCAGCGCAGCATTGCCAGAGGAACGATGTGGTGCTGGTACAGGGTGAGGTGTCAGTGCAGCTTAGAACATCAGGGACAGACTGGTGTCACCATCAGGGATCAGGCTGCAGAGGTGACCTTCCACAACAGTCCCAATTTCTCATGTGGCCCCTTGAGAAAATTAATTACCCACCCTGTTATTGGGGTGTGGCAAGCTTGGGGGCTGTTTGCCACCCTAAAGGAAGAATGCAGAGTGGCCAAAAGGACAGATAGGGGAAGATAGGTGAGTAGGAGAACTTGGAAACAAATCCTTATATTACTGAGGCTCAGACCTGGGAGGGCCAAACCTAGAACAGCTTGGATTGGGATGGATCCTTGGCTAATATCTGGTAAAATTCACTTAATGATGGCAACAGGAATTGCCAAGATTGTTTTCAAGCAATGAGGTCACATGGAGTATCTCTTTATGACAGCATTGCTTAGTGACCAAAATTCCAGTCCCAGCTGTGGTTGTAAGTCGAGTTCTCTCTCTCTCTCTCTCTCTCTCTCTCTCTCTCTCTCTCTCTCTCTCTCTCTCTCTCTCTCTCTCTCTTTCTGTGTGTGTGTGTGTGTGTGTGTGTATCTTCTGTATATCATATTATTTTTATCACTAACCCAATCTAGTGTCTATACTATGATATTCTAAACCTGAAGTTACAATCAGATAGATAAATCAGCATTTTTATAAGTATATCTACATGTTAGATTTAATTGTCACAAACCATAGTATTGCTATAAGTTCAATAATAACTACCTACAAACAACACGAACTTCCTTTAAATATAGCCTTCTTCAATAAAAAGCAGAAGTTCAGATACTCTCTTGGAGAAAACAGAAAGTATATAAATATTTTAGCTTGTAGTATGTCTGTAAACTAGTTGATTGGCATGGTATGCAAACTGAATGAGATACAGAATAGATTTTCTTATTCTATAGTTCTCAAGAGGTTCTGGAAGAAAGACATGTTTTAAATCATATACAGGTAGTCCTCAATTTACAACAGTTCATGTAGTGACTATTCAAAGTTACAAAAGCAGTGAAAAAGGGACTTTTGACCATTTTTCACACTTACAACCATTGTAGCATCCCTGTGGTCATGTGATCAAAATTCAGATGATTGGCAACTAGCTCATCTTTATGATGGTTGCAGTGTCTTGGGGTCATGTGATCATCTTTTAACAAGCAAAGTCAATGGGGAAGCAGATTCACTTAATAACCGCAGCGATTCATTTAACAACTGTGGCAAGAAAGGTTATAAAATGTGGCAAATTTCATTTAACCATCTCACTTAGCAATTTTGGGCTCAAAATTTTGGGCTTAATTGTCATAAGTTGACACACAGAGAGAGACACATAAAGAGTGAGAGTGAGAAATATCTAGCCCTTAGTCTCAGGGAGTTAGACTCTTCAATAATAACATCCACTTCTTTCATCTTCTTTTTGTAGGAAAGCAAACTCATGAGTGCCCTCATAATGTTCTATGAGTCAAAACTACAATTCTGAAATACGATTTTTGATTTCTAGAATATGTTTCATTGAAAGAATATCTATGCTTTCTTCTGCTGCCTAAATGTTCTCTAGTTCTGACCATAAGACTCTAATAGTTTTTCCCAGAATAGGATACACAACATGGAACTTATTGTGAATCCTTGGAGGTAATTAATGTCTCTGACTTTCTCCAGGTCTGATGAGGAAAGTTATTCTTATGTGTATACTTTCAGTAAGTATAAAGACAACAGTAAGAATATTCTTAAAAAGAACATACTGCAACAAATTTGTTGTGTCAGTAAGGATGCCTAGATGAATCCATTTCTGACTCATTAATCTGTAAAGTTATTCCATACCATTTTGGCATTAATCTGAATTTTTGAAAGTTCATACATTTTAATATAATATAAATATAGGTAAAGATATTTCGAATCAGTATTTGTAGATGTATTTCCTTTCAAAATATACATATTTGTCTCAGTGAACATGAAAGCTAATAGATAATTTTATATCTGCACATTAGTCCAAGAGATGCAAATCAGGTCAGTTTATGCTGATATTTACACAGGGAAAGTTTCAGGAACGATAAATCCTGTATAAATAATGAAGATACGTTTCCAGTGACATTGAAAAGCTTTATAATAACAATAAAATATTGATTTTTAAAAGTTTAATTTCCTAAAGCATTCTTTAAAATTTAAACATCTGAATTTATGTATTTTTACACTAATAGAGGAGAAGTAGAAGCTTGTTTTGTTAGGAGACAAATTAGCCCACTTGGTGAACATTTTTATTAATGTGTGCAATTCAGAATGTTTTGCAAATGTTTTCTTTAAACTCTACTTAGAAAAATGTTCTTCCTTGTCAATCAAAGTCTGCAAGCTCTGGTGAAACCAGTCCTAGTGATTTGTGTTTATCAAATAAAAGTGTGTATGTCACCCTTTTGAGAGACCCAAACACAAACACATCTGTGTCAGAAACCATACTCTACTCTCTCCACCTCCCACCCCACATAACAGTTCAGGATATATATATATATATTAATTAATTTAATAATCACTGTTGGGAATTAAAATGCCTGTAAAATAAGGCATTCTGTTTATACAATTAATTAATTTCCATTATATACCTACCACTTTTTTAATACACACAGACTATTCACAAATGGGGACATTTCCCCTTTATCCTTTCTGCAGAAACATAAAGGTCATCTAAGGATGACCTTCTCCCATATTCATCAATCCATCTGAGCAGAACAAACTGGACCAAGTTCCATGTATATGAAATTCTCATCTAATAGGACATTGGAACCAATGTCCTATTAGTTTAAATCCCTAGCCCATGCTTTAAATATTATCCTCACTGGGATCAATTCTTGTCCTTCCTGGGTTTCAGGAAAATAATTATGAGAATAATTATGACTTAGTATAGAAAGAGGATATTTTGTGGGTGGAAATGGTGGACATATGACTTTTTATATTTTTGTCTATTATTTTAATGTTGTGATTTTTGTTTATATTATGGGAGGGTTTTTTATGAGTGGTACACAATAAAGCTAGTGAAATAAACATCTTAGTTTTAGCCTTGGTTTTTAAGTTAAATGTTCTTGTACTTCTTGTACAATAGTATTTGCTTTTTAGACACATAATCCTAATCTCAAACTGTTTCAACTGTCAGTATAGATATAAACTTAAAAGATTTTAAAAGAACAACAGAACAGAGCTATTGATAATTACCAGTAAGACACAATTCATTCTCATTTAAAGTGTTCCATTGAAAGCCAGCCTGGGTAAATCAAAAGAAGAAAAGATATATTGCTGCAAAGAAAAAAAGTAATACATTGTTCTCCCAAGGATCCGAACTATTTCATCTTAACATACAATGCTCAGAGCTTTCTCTTGCTTTCTTATGTTGAAAATTAACTGCAGTAGGTAAGTGTAGCGACTCAGGATCTTAAGGTAAATCTTTCAGAAGTCTCCTTCCATTCTGTTAGTGGTCAGTTGAAGAATTATAGAGAGGTCTGTACTGGTACCAAGGTTTGCTGTCAGATTTAAGGTATAACTGTAAATGTTGGGTTGTAATAACTGAACCCTATATTCTGGAATTAAGTCACAGCAGAAGCCTCACCATTTTGAAACTGGTATACAACAGTAGCACTACAAGGGGAGAGCAGGATCAACAACAGAATCAGAGTCACATAGACCTGATGCAAGTCTCTTTTTTCTATACATTGTGACATCATATGTATAAAAGAGGCAGAATTAGTGTCACAAAAGCGTAATACTGCTTTCATCATTTTGATAAAAATGCTAAATCCTGCAGATAGCTCTGCCAACTTAGTTTCTTCATGGTAGATTAGACTTGCCTCCATCAGAAAACAGACATAAACCAATGTAGACACAAACACATACTGTACACCTGCATGCACACACACACAGAGAGACCATTTTAAGGATAAGCATTCTTTTTTTTTTTGCCCATAAACCTTTACCTCTTTTTTTTCAGTAGTATGCTAAAGTATTGTCTGGTCTGACCAGTGTTAATTCCTACTTTGCCAACTTCAGCCCTTTTACTTGCATGTAAAAGTCACTCTTATAGAATAGTTTAGAGTGAGAATAATCTCTTGGGGAACAGAGTGGTACTAGCTATTTGCATCAGTAGCAGAATTAATGAAATCTGGTCCAAAAAAAACCCTTGGATAACCACAGTATGGCAGAAAAGAGTTAGAGATTTGCTCATTACTTTGCTGCCATGATGTGGTCCCTTTTGTCATTACACGTTGAGCTTGGTTACCATTCTTCTATCAACTGTTCTGTCCTGACACATTGGCCACCCTTTGCAAATTCTTAGGTTACCTTGGGCTTCAGGCTGTGGCAGATGACAATTACAATTGATTTTTTTTTAAAAAAAAGGATTTGAGGACATGGAGAAGCTTTCTGGTGCCTGCAGCCCCATGAATATCCCAACCCTTGATGCCATTGGCTAAGCGCGTAAGAAAGGTTACATTTGCACTGAATCAAATTATAACCTCTCCAAACCTTCCTGACTGTAATCTGTATATATTTTGTTCCTTTTTTTCTGGATTTACCTGAATTAGTGTCTCAAGATAAATCGATATTAAAGCATCAATCTTCATTAGTTACCAGAATTTGATATCTGTTCTTTCTTGCACTTCAATCTTCATTAGCATGTGTGAGGAAAAATGTATCCCAGCAGATATACAGCATGTGTTCCTGCATTTTAGTCCTGCCTCTCTGGAGTCCTTAGCTGCTGGTACTTGGGAGGAATTCAGTAGCAAGCATATGTTACCAAGCTTTTTATCTGAATGCTTCAGATTATATCAAAAGGCACAGTCTGAACTTCATAAACCAGAAAAAAAATCATCTCTACACATCCATGGGGCTAAGGTAGATATCCTGAGCATCTGCTATCAACCATAAATTGTATTCCATAAGACTAAGTGTGAATTATATTTTGTGTGGTAATTCCGTGATACGGATAACTTATTCCAGCTCATTTTTAGCACTCAAACAAAACCTATGATGCTATGTCAACTCAACTCTGAGCAAAAATATTTTCTTTTGAAATATATAAGTAATTTATATATGGTACAAAAGCACATAAGCCTGATATGTCTGAATCAATTGATTGCAACCATATTGATTCTAATAATTTAATTTAACCAGTTAATCTGGTTGTTTTGCAGCCTGGATAATTCAGTCATCAAGTTTATAACATTTGTTTTCAGTATATTTGGGCCCACAAATTATATATAAACTTATTGGGCAAAAACTAGCCAAGTTGTTCTTAAAGATTAAAATCCCTTCTTAAAGATTGGAAGTGTGATGAAATAATTCCAGTCTTTAGGTAGCAATAAGGAGTTGTTGATAGTTTTAAATAAGAGTATTATCAGTTAGGATTTATTTCAAGAATTCTAGAGGGACTAAGTTTCCTTCTACCATTTCTCATTTTTCAATAGAAGATAAATTTAAGAATTTCTGAATATAAAACAGGAAACACTCAGGAAAGGTAGGAATTTCAGAATGCTAGGTTTTCTTTGCTGACTGATGTAGAATAGTAGGTGGCTGAAGTCTCAAGCAGGAGAGAATTATTAGAACTGGAGTTCGGTATAGCAGTACATGGGATACTGTACAAGATGCCAAAATATGATATTTTTTTCAAGAACTAGTTGTTGGAGCTTTTACTAGTTTGCTTACATATAACTTTGCTTTTTCACAACTATACTGGACCTAATTCTTACTAATAGAAAATAAATGATATAGGGAGTTGAAGATGCAGGAACTTTGGGAGACAGTGATCATATCATGCTGGAATTCAGTATAATGCAGTCACAGGCAATAGAGCATAATCAAACCAGTTGGTCTTGCCCTTTAAAAGAGCTGATTTTAACAAACTTAGAACTAGGGAAGGATTCCATGGAAGAAAATCTTAAAGGGAAAAACAATTCAAGAATCCAGGGAAACTCTGAAAAATATGATTATAAAACCCACTGCAACTCAGTATCACTGAAAAATAAAAACAACAAATCCAAGAAGAAACCAACATGGCTGTACAAAGATCTCTCTGATAAGCTGAAAGAGAAAAAGGATAACTACAAAAAATGGAAAGAGGAGCATATAACTAAGGCAGCATACCAACAAATAGCCTGAACCTGCAGAGATGAAGTCAGGAAAACAAAAGTTCAGAATGAACTAAGACTTACAACAAATGCCAATAATAATAATAATAATAATAATAATAATAATAATAATAATAATAATAATAATAATAATAATAATAATAATAATAATAATAATAATAATAATAATAATAATAATAATAATAATAATAATAATAATTGATGATGATGTTTCTTTCAACATATAAAAAAAGTCAAGGAAATGATCAGTCCACTAATGAAAGAAGATGGCAAGGACATAATGGGCAGTAAGCAGAGCTGTTTAACTCATTCTTTGTATCTGTCTTCACACAAAAATAAAATACAGCCCAACTTACCAAAAACAGAACTGTAAAAGACAGACTAACATTAGAAATTAAAATAAGCAAGAAAATGGTAAGAGAATTCCTGTCCACTCTAAACGAGTTCAGTCAGGGAAATTACCAGAGTAGTGAAAAAGAGGTTGGTTCCCATCTTCAAAAAAGGAGAGAAAAAAACAGATCCAAGAAACTACAGACCAATCAGCCTGACATCAATACCTGGGAAGATCCTGGAGAAGAGAATCAAGCAACAGATTTGTGATCACCTAGAAGCAAGCAAAGTTATAACCAGAACCCAACATGGATTGTCAAAAACAGATCATGCCAAACAAATCTTATTTCATTCTTTGAAAAAGGGAATAAATTAGTTGACCAACAAAATGCTATGTACATAGCATACTTGAATTTCAGTAGCGTATTTGACAAAGTAGACCACAGCCTACTTCTTAGTAAGCTAGGAAAGTATAGGGTAGACAGCAATACCACCAGATGATTTGTAATTGGCTGACAAACTACACTCAATGTGTAGTCCATAATGGAACTACATCTACATGGAGCAAAGTAAGTAGAAGGGTACCTCAAAGTTTTGTTTTAGGCCCAGTAGTCTTCAGTATGCATGAATACAAATTGTTTAAAAGAAATACATCTACAAAAAGAGAAGAGGGAGTTGCACTATATGCAAGAGAACACTACATATCTACAGAAATGCATGTGATCAAAGATAAAATCCCTCCAGAATGTAAATGGGTCAATATAAAAGGGGGAAAAAGTGACATTGCCATATGTGTATATTACAGGCCACCCAACCAATCAGAAGAAATAGATGAATTCTTTGCCAATCAGTTAACAAATGTATGTAGGAAGCATACCACAGTAGTAATGGGAGACTTCAACTATCCAGATATCAATTGGGAGACAAACTCTGCAGTGAATGGGAGATCAAACAATTCTTAACCAAGCTAGCTGACAACTTTATCATCCAAAAGGTAGAGGAAGGAACTAGAATTAAAGCTATACTGGACCTAATCCTTACTAATCGAGAAGAAGTAATAGAGGGAATTGAACTTGTCGGAACCTTGGGTGAAAGTGACCATGTCATGATGAAATTCAATATAATGCAAACACAAACAATAGAAAATAATCCAACCAGTGTCTTAAACTTCAAAAGAACTGATTTTAACAAACTTAGAACCTAGGAAAGATTCCATGGACAAAAATTTTAAAGGGGAAAACAACTCAAGAAGCATGGGAAACACTGAGGAGTATAATCATAGGGGCCCAGTCCAGCACAATACTACTGAAAAAGAGAAACAAGAAATTCAAGAGGAAACCAGCATGGCTGCACAAAACTCTCTCTGGCAAATTGAAAGACAAAAAGGACAAGTACAAAAAATGGAAAAAGGGACACATAACTAAGACTGATTATCAGCAGACAGCCAGAACATGCAAAGATGAAGTCAGGAAAGCAAAGGCTCAGAATGAACAAAGACTTGCAACAGAAATCAAGGATAATAAAAAATGTTTCTTTCAACATATTAATAACAAAAAAAGTCAAGGAAACTGTAGGTCCACTAAAGAGAGAAGATGGCAAGGAAGTAACAGGCAAAAGGGAGAATGCAGAACTGCTTAACTCATTCTTTGCATCAGTCTTCACACAAAAACAAATTATAGCCCAACATACCAAAAAACTACTGCAAAAGACAAACTAGAAACAAAAATTAAAATAAGCAAGAAAATGGTAAGAGAACACCTGTCTGACCTTGACGAATAAAAATCACCAGTACCCGACAGATTACACCCCAAAGTTCTGAAGGACCTGGCAGATGTTATCTCAGAACCATTGTACCATATCTTTCAAAATTCCTGGAGCACCAGAAAAGTACCTGATGATTGGAAAAGGGCTGGTGTGGTTCCCATCTTCAAGAAATGGGGGGGAGGGAACAGACCCAGGAAACTACAGACCAATCAGTCTAACATCAATACCTGGGAAGATCTTGGAAAACATAATCAAAAAACAGATCTGAGAACAACTATAAGCAAACAAAGTTATTGTCAAAGCTCGTCCTGAAGCGAGTGGAACAACAGCTTGGCAGGAACGAGAGACGACCCACAAAAGGTTGCATGTGTTTTTATTCGTCTACACAGCAACCCAAAGCAGGAAAAAAGTCAGTGTTGGCGGCTCCCTGCTCCCAACGCTGCTTTTATAACAGTTCACCAACATAACAATCACCACACCCAAGAAACCACCACGCCCGGTAGCACCACGCCCAGGGGCTAATTTCCACCCACCTCCCTCTACAAATCCCCTGTTCCCCCCCCATTCATGCCTTTCCTTGGCTTGGCGCCCAGCATCTCCTGACACGCCTTCATCCTCGGTGCCCAGGTACGTCTGCTTTATTCCGCTTCCCCCCCTGAATGCCCCCTTAGCCCACCAGGCTCCGTGTCCCCCATGACCCCCCCATCCACACCTCACCCACTCAACCCCACCTCAACCCAGCCGGAAGGTCCCTGCTGTACACCAGGCACTCGGCTGGCCCAAATGTCCTTCCCCATCGTTCGGTGGTGTGGGGGGGCTCTCAAGGTGGCGTTCGCCTGCCCGCTGGTGGAAAGAGCTCCCAGGGCGGCATCCGCTGGCTCCGCCACCTGCCAGCAGCCCCAGGCAACCACTCCGGTGCTGCATACAGCTGCACCCATCACTCCAGGCCTCCCGTCGGCCGCTCCGTTCACCGGCCCTTCCTGCGCATGCGCGGTGTCGGATGGGAGCTCTGCCGGCGGCAGCGTGGTCAGTCGAGGCAGGCAGGCCGGCCAGCCGGTGGGCCCAGGGAACATGCAGTGGCTGCGCTGGGCTGTCGGGCCTCCGGTGAGTAGTTTGGGAAGGGCGTGTGGGTGGGGGAGGGGCCCCCAGCCTTGGCACGCCGTTCCCTGCTGAATGTCGGGCCTGCAGGGCTCGACAGTTATAACCAGTAGCCAGCACAGGTTTGTCAAAAACAGATCATGCTAAACCAATCATTTCATTCTTTGATAAAGTGACTAAATTAGTACACTAGCTAGTATACTTAGACTTCAGTAAGGCATTTGTCAAAGTAGATCACAACCTGCTGCTTAGTAAGCTAGAAAAAAGTGAGATAGATAACAACACCATCAGATGGATCTGTAGTTGTCTGATACAGTAAACCATACGCAGCGAGTAGTCCTTAATGGTACTACATCTACATGGAGAGAATTAAGCAGTGGGGTACCACAAGGCTCCATCCTAGGCCCAATACTCTTCAATATCTTCATTAATGACTTAGATGAGGGAATAGAAGGGGAACTCATCAAATTTGCAGATGTTGAAACTCTGGAAAGAGCGCAGAGAAAAGCAACAAAGATGATTAGGGGGCTGGAAACTAAAACATATGAAGAATGGTTGAAGAAATCGGGTATGTCTAGTCTAGTGAAAAGAAGGATTAGGAATGACATTATAGCAGTGTTCCAATATTTGAGGGACTGCCACAAAGAAAAAGAGATCAATTTATTTTCCAAAGCAATAGAGGACAAGACAAGAAACAATGGATGGAAACTAATCAAGGAAAGAAGCAACCTGGAATTAAGGAGAAACTTCCTAACAGTGAGGACAATTAACCAGTGGAATGGCTTGCCTTAAGTGGGCTGGAGGCTTTTAAGAAGAGACTGGACAGCCATTTGTCTGAAATGGTATATAGGGTCTCCTGCTTGAGCAGGAGGTTGAATTAGAAGACCTCCAAATTCCCTTCCAACTCTGTTATTTTGTTAAGTAATAAATAAAAAATGTCTCAGAAATGTTTGCATCAATCATAGAGGGTTTTTTAAACAAGGTGCTTTGGGGGAATTCAGAAATTAGATGGCAGCACATGCAGATTTCTTTTATCATGGAAATATGTCTCAGATTAGTATTCCACTAGAGGTTCTTCACTTTCATTTAATGGCAAGGTTGAAAAAAAGATGGTCACTGCCTAGGTGAGAAGCTAAGGTAAAGTCTTTACAGTGGGCTGCAAGGTTGCATGATGTTAGCATATAAATGAAGATTGTTGGCCCTCTCACTGGCTCATCTAACCTCATGAACATTTTATGTGGAATAATTTTTTCTCCCACAAATCTCCCTGTGGGCCACACCGGCAAATAATTTTAGTGTTCAAAAGTATAGGCTTCCTTTGTTTGCCTGTTCTTTGAACAAGCAACACAAGAATATTTGTTAGAAGTATAAACAGAAACTACTAGTTTTAAGTGTTCCTTTAATGTATGCTTTTTTCATTTGATAATAAAACAAGTCTTTTAAGTTTCTAAAGTGGCTTAAAATGCTGTCTTCCTGCTTCACTACATTTTCTTCCAAATACCCTATATTTATCAAGAATCACAACTTTTAATCAAAATATTTTACATATAACCCACTAAAAGTCCTCATATATGATGAGACTGATACTTTTTTTCCCCACAAAGTATGTCCTAAGGCAGGGGTAGGCAACCTCGGCTCTTTTATGACTCATGGACTTCAACTCCCAGAATTCCTGAGTCAGTCCCAGAAGTCCATGAGTCATAAAAGAGCCGAGGTTGCCTACCTCTGTCCTAAGGCAACTAAAACTAAGTGGTATC
Source organism: Vipera berus (assembly GCF_964194415.1). Classification (NCBI taxonomy): domain Eukaryota; kingdom Metazoa; phylum Chordata; class Lepidosauria; order Squamata; family Viperidae; genus Vipera; species Vipera berus. The sequence goes on along the minus strand of NC_138209.1, from coordinate 48,440,715 downwards.
TGTATGGTCTTTATCATTAAGATTGTTCCAGATTTTATTTAATACATATTATAAAGTGACACTTCAGAATTCTGAAACTACAGGGCACATTAGATCAGAGTATTTCTTCAGTTCATCAAGTATGAGTTATTGGTGATTCAGTTTGTGTTGTTTTATCTCAATCTGTCCAAACTTGAATGAAAAGTGATACATAAGGTGAATTAAAGTTACATCTTCCATTTGGTTACTAGCTGTCCAGCTCAACTCCTGTGACAACTATTCTCAGAAACAGTATAATCTAAAATTTTGAGAAATATCTTGAGAAATATCTCTTACCATGCATGATCTCCAATATTGTTTTCTACTGTGGAGAGAAAACAATTAAAATTGAGATTAAAATCTGGTTAATTTTCTTTCTATATTAACTAAAGTTATGTTTCCTACAATAGGATTTATCCCTCTGACATTAATAGATGATTATAAAACTAGATGAAAGAGATGCTTAGAGAAAAATTACATTTTTATGGTCTTTCTTAAGAAATCCTTCTGCCTATGGGGTATAAACTCACCAAGAGATTGTTTATACAATGTATTGTATACAGCGAGACAACAAGATAAGTCCTACCTTCCAGGAAAAGTTTTTCTGAGCAACTAATCAGAAATGCAAAATTATGAAATTTAATCTCTTTACATGGCTTAATTTAATACTTTACCCTCAGCTATCTTGAAAGGAATATATAATAAAGGGCCATATAATCTTCCATTATTTCCATGTAAATGTAAATCTAAATGTAAAATCTATTGCCCACATGTTCCTGTATTGCTGGTTTTATAGGGACACTAGACAATCCATGATCCATTATGCCTTTGTTTCACAGATGTTCCTTACCTAAACAGAAAAAAACAGAATGACTTCAGGCAAGTAAAAAAAAAATCATTGGGGCAGGAGCAACTCCTAATATCCTGTCAGCTTGCCCATTGAGCTTTCTGTCAGCTTGCCTTATGGAAAGCTAGCTGTGAACATTGAAATTCCTTCCTTCCTTCCTTCCTTCCTTCCTTCCTTCCTTCCTTCCTTCCTTCCTTCCTTCCTTCCTTCCTTCCTTCCTTCCTTCCTTCCTTCCTTCCATTTTAGGCATAACCATTTCATGTGAGAAGATAGTATTAGATATATATGGTCAACTAGGATTGCATTTATAGAGTCAATTGCATCACTTTCATTGCTTTTTTTTGGGTGGCATACTGTAGTTGTTCACCTGTGCTTCATACAAATTCTGAGCTAATGTTTTAGTTTTAGCCTTAAAAATTATTAATGCAAAAGAGTAGATATCCTTCACTTTCCCAGTTTAGGGCATGAAAATCCAAGTTATTAAAGGCCATAGAACCAATACACAATTTGAACAAGGACAGTATCAGTGTGTATTCATCAGTATATACAGTATTCTATCTGACGAAAGCCTTATACCTTTACACCTGTGATTTCATATATATGTAAATTTTAGATTTAAGCCTTTCTACTTGGTTTATGTATCTTGTATTTAACCAGAAATATAAGTTTAATAGAAATTACTGCATTATGGTATTGGTACTAACAAAAATAGCCTTAGGTTTTATAGTATCAGTGGAAATAAACATTTTGTTTTGTTTTTTTTTATTGAAGAGTTTTAAAATACAGTTTTCCTTTAAGAATCCCCCCTTCCCCCTCCCTCCTCCCCCCTCCCCTCCTCCCCCCCTCCCCCCCTCCCCCCCCGACTTCCCAGAGCTAAATACAAGGTATATATATAAAAAGCAATCATAAACAATCATATACTAACAATTATAAACTCTAAAATCCATCACTCTCTAGCTTATATAAGATAAAACAAATAATAATAATATTGAATATATATATAAAAAAACCTAAATAATAAAGAAAAGAAAAACGAAAGAAGACTTATTCAAATGCTACATAAAACTTCTTAACCCTATACTTGTTCTGGATAAAATCAATCCATTTTCTCCATTCCATAATATAGCGTTCTTGCGAATGATCTTTCAAATAGGCCGAAATCTTCGCCATCTCTGCCAGGTCGGAAACCTTTAAAGGCCACTCCTCTATGGTCGGCAGTTCCTCTTTCTTCCAGTATTGGCCTATCAAAAGTCTTGCCGCCGTAATTAAATTCAACATCAACTTGGTGTCCACAACTGTGGCATCTGTAATTATTCCCAACAAAAAAAATTGTGGACAAAACTTTAACCTCTGTTTAAAAATCTTCTGCATATTCCACCAGACTTTTATCCAAAAAGCCTTAACCTTTTTACAAGTCCACCATATGTGAAAATATGTTGCATCTTCATCACCGCACCTCCAACATTTAGGCTGATAATTCGGATACATACTTGCAAGCTTTTTGGGATCTAAATGCCATCTATAAAACATTTTATAAAAATTCTCTCTTAAATTTTGAGCTTGTGTAAATTTTACGTTCCTCACCCAAATCTTTTCCCACGTGTCCATTGTAATGACTTCCTGGATATTTTGGGCCCATTTTATCATACAATCCTTAACAAGCTCTGTTTCTGAGTCAATCTCTATCAATGCAAGATATATCCGTTTGATATGTGCTGGTCCCTGATTCCTAATTTGCTTTATCAAATTTTCATCAGTCATTGTAAATCCATTTTTCTGGTCTTCTTTCCACCTGGCCCGTAACTGAGTATATTGAAACCAATTTTGAACAACCTTCTCTTCTCGCAAGAGGCTATATGATTTCAAACACCAAACATTTCTTTCCAAACTAAGAATCTCCTTGTACGTAGTCAAATCATGTTTGAAGCCAGCATGTATATTTTCTATTGCGTGTTTTGGAATTGCCCACAATGGTATCTTGCAACTTAACTTATGTCTGTACTTCTTCCAAACTCTCAGTAATGCCTGTCTTAAAATATGCACCCTAAACACGTTGTCTACCTTCTTATCATACAACAAATATGCATGCCAGCCAAACAACAAATCGTGGCCCTCAAGATTTAATAACCTCCCTTGCGTCAAATTAATCCAGTCACTTATTCCTACTAATGCAGCAGCTTCATAATATAATTTAAAATTAGGCAATTTAAGGCCACCTCTCTCACGAGTATCCTGCATAATCTTAAGTTTAACTCGTGGTTTTTTCCCTGCCCACACAAATTTATTGATACCTCGCTGCCATTCCTCCAGATTAGAATCTTTCTTAAGAATCGGTATCATTTGAAATAAAAATAAAAATTTAGGCAGGACATTCATTTTTACTGCTGCAATCCGTCCCAACAAAGACAATTGCAATTTTTTCCAACTCTCCAATTCTTTTTGAATTTTCCCCCATAATTTTTCATAATTATTTTTATAGAGCTTTGTATTAGAGGGCGACAAAATCACCCCCAAATATTTAACCCTTTTAGCAATCTCAAATCCAGTTAATCCTTCTAAAAGGGCCTTTTGCGATATTGTCATATTTTTGGCCATAATTTTTGTTTTTTGTACATTAACCTTAAATCCAGAAACCTTCCCATATTGTGTTATTATCTCCATCAGGTCCACAACAGAGTTCTCTGGCTGGGTCACTGTAACAACCAGATCGTCTGCGAATGCTCTCAATCTGTAGTCCTGATCTCCAATTTGAATCCCCTTAATTTTTTCCGAATTCCGAATTTTAACCAATAATATCTCTAATGTTAACACAAATAACAAGGGCGATAACGGACACCCTTGCCTTGTGCCCTTCTCAATATTACATGCTTCTGTCAAGCTATTATTAACTATAATTCGGGCAGTTTGTTTTTGATATAATGCCCTGATCGGTTGTAAAAATTTTTCCCCAAAATCCATTTTATCTAAAACTTTCAACAAAAATTTCCAATTCAGTTGATCAAAAGCTTTTTCAGCATCTAAAAAAATTAGCACCGCAGCAATCTGGTTGTTCCTTTCCAAAAACTCTAACACATCAACTATATGCCTCACATTATTTTTCATTTGCCTACCACTAATAAACCCTGTTTGATCCCCATGAATCACCTGTTGCAGAACCCTCATCAGTCTATTAGCCAAAACCTTAGCAAATATCTTGTAATCTGTGTTTAAAAGTGATATCGGTCTATAATTTTTAACTTGAGTAACATCTTGGTCTTCCTTCGGAATCAAAGAGATCCACTCGGAAGCTTCAGCTGGTGCAAAGTGTGGCGGCACGGACACTCTTGGGAGCCTCCCGATACTCCCATATCACACCTCTCCTCCGTGCGCTGCACTGGCTTCCGGTTGCCTTCCGAGTGAAGTTCAAGGTGCTAACAATGACATACAAAGCCCTACATGGCATGGGTCCGGACTACCTACGGGAGCACCTTCTGCCGATGTCAGCACCCCACCGTCCTGTGCGCTCCCACAGAGAGGGCCTCCTCAGGGTGCCACCGCTCAAGGAATGTCGGCTGGTGGCCCCCAGGGGGAGGGCATTCTCAGTGGGTGCGCCGGCCCTCTGGAACAGTTTACCAACCGAAATCCGGATGGCCCCCGACCTCCGTACCTTCCGTCGCGACTTAAAAACTTTCCTGTTCCAGCAGTCCGGCCTGGCATGATAGCGTTAATTGGGGTCCCAGTTTGTTTTCACTATTGTTTTTTATTACTTTTTATTGTTCATCTGTATACCTTCCTTCCTCTGTACACCGCCCCGAGTCCCTCGGGAGAAGGGCGGTTTATAAAAACTAATAAATAAATAAATAAATAAATAAAAGCTGTTCTCCAAGACGGTGGCACCTTTCCCCCCCTCTGGATTGTCTGGAACAGTTCCTTTAACGGTTTTATCATTTCTAATTGTAAATTTTTATAATAGGCCGCAGTCAAGCCATCCGTACCTGGTGCTTTATCCACCTTCAATTCCTTAATTGCTATAAAAATTTCTTCTTCTGTGATCAGTTGATTAATCCCTTCTTTTTGTAGTTGCGTAAGAACCGGGATGCTAGCATTTTCCAAATATATATCAATGTCCTTTTCATTAATTTTCTCCTTAGCATATAATTTAGAATAAAAATCCACAAAAGCGTCCTTGATGAGATCCTGTTGAAACACAACCCTTCCTTTATGCTCAATCTTGTCTATATTAGAAGCCCTTTGTTTTTTCCTCAATCTATAAGCTAACCATCTGCCTGGTTTGTTAGCGTTACAAAAAGTGTTATGCCTGGCAAACCGCAGATTGGTTGCCACTTGGTCAGCCATTAATTTATCAAATTGTCCTCTTAACAATTTAATAGCCTCCTTAGTCTTCACATCCTCTGAATTCAAAATCAAAGCCTTTTCTTTTTCCTTTATTTCATTCTCCAATTCTTTCCTCCTAGCTTCCACAGCACGTGTATGTTTGTTGTTCATATATATCAACACCCCTCTCATGTATGCCTTGCTAGCATCCCACACCATGTCCATAGAAGTACCTTTGTTCATATTAGTTTCAAAAAAATCCTTCATCCGCTGTTTACATTCTTCCACATTTCTCTGATTTCTAAACAAATTCTCATTTACGCGCCACGAGCGCCTGTCTCTTTTCTCCTTATCAATCTCTAACCACATTGGACTATGATCAGAAATAGTTCTTGCACAAATCTTCACCTTTTTAGTCCTCAAAAAAAAGTCATTAGTCACCAAAATAAAATCAATCCTCGAAAAAGATTTATGTCTATCAGAATAAAAAGTATAATCCTTTTCCTGCAGGTGTCTCTCGCGCCAGATATCTCGCAATTCCAAGTCATCCTTCATTTCAAAAAAAGATTTAGGCAGTCTAGCATGACTTGGAATGCGCTTAAAAGCTCCAGCCTTATCCATCTGTACATCCATAACACCATTCCAGTCCCCCATAAAGATAAAAGATTTATAATCCAACTGGGTAAGCTTTGTATAAAGTAAACTAAAAAAGTCAGCCTGTTGTTGTTGTTGATTAGGGGCATACAGTCCAACTAGAAGCGTCTTTTTGCCTTCTAACAACAAGTCTATCAGTACGTATCTTCCATGCTTATCTGCTTCAATTAAATCCGCTGTTATGGCACTTTTAATATAAACAACCACTCCATTTTTCTTATTCATTGCAGAAGCAGCAAAATGCGTACCCAGTCTTGAGTTCGATAAAAACTTTTGGTCCATAGCCCTAATATGCGTTTCTTGCAAACATATAACATCTATCTTAAATTGTTTTAAATATTGAAAAACCTTCTTTCTCTTCTGTGGTGAATTTAGTCCATTAACGTTCCAAGTCAAAAATTTAGTTGCCATACATATCCTCCCAAAGCTCTTGAAGCACTGCTTTAATAGGACTATCTTCTTTAGGCCGTGCTCCTCCCACTGCTTGACTATGAGTACGTTGTGAAGATTCTGAAGACTTTTGCTGATCTTGTTCTTTTATTTTCTTTGCTCTTTTTAAAGCAGCACGCGTTACCCTTTGCTCTCTAGGATCATCCAAAGAGGTTGTGGCTTGATCTCCTCCAGCACCATTTTCCTCAGTTTCATCCTCTTGATGTTCTCCTTCTCCTTCTCCAAATCCCTTTGCAGCTTCCAGAAGTGTTAATGGGGTTGCTTTTAAAACAGTATTGTAGAAATCACGCGCTTGCTTCACAGTAATCAACCGGTACCTTTTGCCTTCATACATCACCATCAGCCCATCTGGAATCTCCCATCTGAACCTTATATCTCGTTGCTTGAGCTCTTGCACAAGAAATGTAAAATCCTTCCTTCTCCTCAAAATCTTTGGAGGGATCTCTTTTAAAACCAAAACTTCTTGATCAGCAATCACAACTTTAGCATCATAAGCAGCTTGTATAACTTCATCTCTGATTTCTCTTTTTGTGAAGTAAACCACCACATCTCTAGGCAACTTTCTCTGTCTGGCAATCCATGAATTTACACGGAACACTTTATCCATAGCTGCTCTTATTTCAGATGCTGGCTGATTCAGTACCACTTCAAAAGCCTCAGAAACCAGCTGCTTTAAATCTTCCTTAATGTTCTCTTTTAAACCTCTGATTCTAACAGCAAACTGCATCTGGTAATATTGGGCAAGGCTTAACTCCCTTTCCATTTTGTCTCTTAAACTTTCATTCTCCCGTACTTTAACTTCTAATATTTCATTCTTTTGAGTCAAATCATCCAATTTTTCATCTAAATCTTCCACACATTCCGCCACTTTATGCACTGAAGACAAAATGTCTACCTTCATCACGCTGAGCTTCTGTTCCATCCTCTCTTCCATTCTCTCCTCCAGTTTCTCCAATTTCTCCTCCATCTGTGCAAATTTATCAGCCATTGATTGATTAATTGATTCCAAAAGTTTATCCAGAGCATCTCGTAAGTCCTTCGCTGTCAATACATCAGGAGGATGCAACGCCTGTAATAATGATTGTTGCACCGGAGGAGATCCACCACTCCGTAGAGTTTTAGGGGGAGGTTTAGCCGCCATCTTTTACTTTTCAATTATGACACACTTTCACTAAAAGTTTAAAAAGTCCATCAAGCTCGAGAGTATAATAAAATAATCCTCTTCACCTTTTCCTCTTGTACCGCTCTGCCTGCTCCTTTAATCCATAGTCCTTTCTTCAGGCAGGGGTGGTCGCAGACGCCTGGCTCTGCTCCAAGAAGTCCGGAGCAGAGACGCCAGCCAGCTGGGAGCAACCCAGGCTTCGGGGGAGTTCAATCCTTCAGCCGCCCAAGCTCCAAGCTCAGGCGGCCCCGGAGAACTCTACCCCTACCTGGGGCCTCACCCCCTCCTCTTCTCCCGAGGAGGGGGCTTCAAATTCGCCCGAACAGCTGATCGGCGCTGTTTCGGGCGAAAAAACAACAGCTGAGCCGCGGGCAGCCCGGGAAGGCTGTCTCCGTCGCCGCGGAGCCACCGGAAGTCAAAATAAACATTTTGTTTTTATTATATTTGTATTATATATAATATTATATCTGTCATTTTCAATCCCAATAATTTATTCTAACCAAATTGTTTGGCTGATTGTGTATTGCTATGCTGGTCAATGACCAAATTAAAGACTTTGATTTGCATTTCATTTAATTTGATATTGAAACATGTGCATTTCTTGACACAGTATCAGATTTCTTATCTAAAAGAATTAGATTGATTGGGACTATGAGATGGGATCAAAAATTATCACAGCATACAGCATCAGATTAGAAATATATAACTACCAATAACTTAATAGATTTTCATTATTCTTTTACAAACAAAAATTGAAAAATAAAAAAAATGTACTTCTACTTAATCTAAGAGAACTGAATTTACTGTAATGAAAGAAGGAAATCTCTTTCCTTTTTATTTTATTTTGATTATCTTGGATACATAGCATATTACATGTTCAACGGAATGTTCTTTGGACATATACTCATCAAAGAGTCTTACTTGGGGTAGTACATCTGAGAGGTATAAATAATGGAACAGAACAGGGGAGCATTAAATATATTATTTTGTTTTGGTGCTAGGAGACTGCTTTTCATGGCAGGGGGTATCCTTTCAAAAAAAAAGAATTCTGAAAAACTGCTTGTTTCAGCCCATCCATCTATTTAGATTGTAAGCCCTGAAGCTCTGAAAAACCTTGAATATTTAGAGGTGGTCAGTACTGAGCCTCATCCTGTCTTGCTTGTATCTCAGAGCTCATGTGGCTCTGATTTCATAGTTAAACATGTATGTCCCCAACATCAGCCACCCTAAGAAATTCTTAATTTGTCAATTAAAACTAAGCCACCAATTATTTAATTGCACTATTTCATAAAGGTTGAATTCATATAGGACATCAAATATACAGTATATAAACTTGTTAATGCTAATTACCAACTGGTGTAGAGTAGAAGAAAGAGAGCATTACCAAAGTATTTAAAACATGTGTGTCCCTGACTTATAACAGTGGAGAAAAGCAGCTTGTTGTATACAGATAATTACCATGACTCAGTGTGACAGACCACTATTGTTTACCAAGGTTGTGTGTATGTGTGTTAGACTGTTCAAACATAGAGCTCCAGTAATCACGTTTAAAAAGTCTTGTTCAGCCAGCTGCTTTGTTAAATCTCATTGCCTATTTGTTCAAATGTGCATTATCTTTCTTTGTGTGCTTCAGTGCTCATATTGTGATAAAGGCAGGCATATGAAAAGACAGGTTCTTTCAATCCTAGATAAATGCTCAAGTTTTCCATAAATGTGTGACACTAATTACTTCTGAAGTTTTACAAAAATACTGCCATTTTAAAATATTTCCCATGTTCTATGAAGTTTGATCTTTCTTTTATATTGATATAAATAAGAATTAATTGAGCTGAATGGAAGCCAGGTTTCCATTTAGGTAGTTGTAGTGCAATAGAAACAGAATTCTTAATCCTTCTTTAAACTGAAGCTTAATATTATTTTTGCAATTAAACAAAAAATCTCAAAAGCCACATATATTTTGCATTTAGAAATCCTTGCAAGGAAGATTGAGGAGGCTCTCCACATCCCTATGAACAAAATATTTAAGAGCAGTCATCTTAAGTGTAAAGTCTCATCTTTTAAAAAATAATGATCTATTTAACTGCATTTGCTTATGAAAAGCAACATGTGTATTGATGGTGCTTATCTAAGCAATGATAAATCCACCTTGACAACCATAACGTTGAATTAATTTTTACTCAAAACAAATTATTCATTTATAGCCTCACACTGTATATTTTAGCCCATGGTCCAGTGATTTTTAGTCTAATAATATTTTTAATCTCTCAAATGAGAAACCAATTGTACAAAGGAAATCGACATCTGTCTATCCTAGTTTTTCAGTGTGGCTTCAGCAAATTTGTACAGAAATTTTCAAATTCCTAAAATGTTATCAGCATCATTTCAAAATGGAACAGAATGTTCCTCTGTGGGGAAAAAAGAAAAAAAATGCCAAACTGCCATGTAAAGAAGAATTATATTTCCTTTCTACACTTAGATTTAATTCTAGAAAATTAATGTTGTGGGATAAGGAGCAGGTTGAAATGTGTGTTTTTCCTCCTCAGTTCTGGAGTTACCCTTCCCAGGAACCAGCTGTACAACTTAAGGGAGGACTTTCTGTTTGTTTGTTTGTTTGTTTTTCACTACTTATGTGGACTGAGAACATAGCATCCTGTGGTGACTGCATGTGATCGCCAAAACTGTCCTTCCTTTAGGGTTACTTATTTATAGCAATCTTTTAGGCATTTTAGAAGAATCCTAGGACTCTAAAAACATTATTTGAAATCTACACTCTGAGATTAAAAAAAAATTAACCTGAGCTCCTGGGATGTCCTCTTCTTATTGACATATAAACTAGCAAACAATGCAAAAATATTCATGGTTATATACCAGGAGTTGTTTTAAATTTTTTATTGCACATAAATTCATCTAGAAGAATCATTGAATTTTGTAAAAAACAAAAAGGTTTCTAGCTTTATTTTACACATCTATGAAGGAAATACTTTAGACTCTTCTTTGATGAAATATTTTTTATTAATTCTTTAACAAATGCTCAAGAAAAATTTCGATAAGATGGGAATGATATAAAGAAATTATACAAAATCTGCATGCATAAGTAATAGAGGATGATGTGAACATGGATTATTATATGTACTTAAATAATTCACATATATAGAAATCATAGGTATCATTGTTTTTTCCTAATGGATGGTTATGTATCTTACTTTGACTCAAGACAACTGTTACTTTCCAGTTAATGGACATTTCAGAAATATTCAGCAAGAAGAATATATTTTAACAATAGCTGTTTTAGTCAGAGGATGTAAAAATAAACTGAGGGAACAAGTATTAATTAGATGAAATAATTATTATGTTATAAGGCATTGAGCTATAGAAATAGTTGCCTTATACTAAAAAATTACTCTGCTACAGAGAACTTAGTTTAACCAAACAGGAGATAATATCGGAACACTGAAGAAATTTAGTGCTTGATAAATTTCTTGAAATACTTTTGTTTATTTCTTAGCTTTTTATTTCAGTTTATATGGCTCATATCACACAGTAGTGGATTATAATCTGTAAGAAGACAGTTTTTAAAAAAAATATATCAAAATGTCTTACTGTAGAGTATGGATAGAATAACTTACAAGAAGCATAAATCGGAGATACCAAAAACTGAACTTAGTTGTGTAGTCATATCATGGAATCAATTTCATATGGCTTGTACAGTATATTAAATACATATTTTTCCAAATTCATGTAAAACCAATTTTGGACAACACTCTCTTGCTTTTTTGATATGTTGTACAATTTTTAAAAAACAAACTCTATGAAGATTTTAATAGCATTATATATAACAGCCTTTGAAATGTTATTATTATTTTTGTAAAGATCATATTGTCTGTCTTTTGCCTTAAGGACTGCCAGCAGAATTAACAGATTTAACACTGTTTAGTTTACATTTTTGTAAGCTATATTTAGTTTTGTGTTTATTGAGTTTTACATGAAAATAATGTTGGGGAAAAACATTGTTATTTCATAGCAAGAGTAGAAATATACAGAACATTTCTAAATAACTATTTCTAGATTACAAGGGTAAAAGTATGCCCTGTTTCAACTATTTAAGTGCCTGGAAAATTAAAATTAGACATAGATTTTTAAATGTAAATTTCACATGCTGAAAATAGAAAGACCAAATGTATTAATAGAACTTTGAAACATATTTCCCCAATTAAAAACATAGTTCAAGTACTTCATAAGAAGACTTCTAATTTAACTCTCTTGTGCATAACTGTTTTTCTTGTTTTCAATCATATTTACTAAATGTCAGTCAGGAAAGAGGAGGCTTGCAGGTCTTGCTTTGAAAAACATTGAGAATATATCTTAATCATGTATGCAGATGATATATACAGAGAACAAACTATTTGGTTTTGTATGATCCTGTATAATTTTTTGGATAGCACAATACAATTCAGAAGTGACCCAGGCATGCTTAAAAATATACCAAAGACATACAAAAAATTAAAAGACACAAAGCTTTACAGTGAGGCTAACAGAAATAAGACAGTGAGTTAATTGATACAGAACATTCCTGTCCCCGGCAACCTAGAAATTATAGGGTTATCAGTGTATGTAACATAGATGTGTGTGTGGACAAGAATATCAATCTTGCTATCAAGCAAAATGAAGCTTTTAATAGTGAGTGCCACACAAAGTGCACTAATCAAATAGGTGGTAAGAAAATAGGGGAACTCAGGCACCACACAGGTTTAGACATAAAGGACTCAAATGACTATAAACCAATGCACAGAGCATGAGCAACAAACAGGGTGAATTAGAAATTCAGGTAAATGAGAGCAGATATGATATTGTTGCCATCACAGAAACTTTTTTTAAAAAAAATTCCATTTATATCCCGCCCTTCTCTGAAGACTCAGGGCAGCTTACAAGCTTAGCAGTAGCCTTCATTCTATGTATATGCCTGCTTATTAGGGCTTTCACACACACCCCAAGTGGCATTATTACAAAGTCAGCTTAATTGCCCCCAACAATCTGGGTCCTCATTTTACCTACCTTGGAAGGATGGAAGGCTGAGTCAACCTTGAGCCTGGTGGGATGCGAACCTGCACTAATTGCAGGCAGCTGGTGTTACTTAAGGTGGAATGAAAGCCATAAATGGAACACATAGCTAGAGGGATTAAAATTATTTAAAAGAAACAGACCAAATAAAAGGGGGAGGTAGAGTTGCTCTCTATATAAGAAATAACTATATCTCTACAGAAATAGAGCACAACAGTGACGAAAACTGTCTTGAATGCATTTGAGTCAATATAAAAGGGGGGGGAATGACATTGCCATAGGTGCATACTATAGGCCACCCAACCAAACAGAGGTAATAGATGAACGTTTTACTAGTCAAGTTAACTAAGGTATGAAGGAAGCACATCACAATAGTAATGGGGGACTTTAATTACCCTGACATCAACTGGGAGACAGAGTCTGCACCAAGTATAAGCTGAAACAGATTCCTGACAAACCTAGCAGACAACTTTGTCTCCCAAAAAGTAGAGAAGGGAACTAGGGGATCAGCCATATTGGACTTAATTCTCACTAACAGAGATGAAATGATAGAAGGTGTTGAAACCACAGGAACCTTGGGGGGCAGAGACAATGCAATATTACAACAAAATTCAACATTATGCAAGCACAGGCAATAGAATACAGTCAAACTAGAGTCTTGGACTTTAAGAGAGCTAATTTCAACAAACTTAGAGAGAGCTTGGGAAGGATTCCATGGATGAGAATTGTTAAGGGGCAAACAATTCAAGAAGCTTGGGAAATTTTGAAAAGTGAGATTATAAGTGAGTCTAGCACAATACCAATGAAGAAGAAATATAACAGCTCTCAAAAGAAACCAGCATGGCTGCATAAAGAACTCTCTGATAAATTTAAAAACAAAAAGGACAAGTACTGTATAAAAGGTGGAAAAAAGGGGCACATAACTAAGGCAGAATATCAGCAAATAGTCCGAGTCTGCAAAGTTGAACTAAGGCTTGTGACAATAGTAAAAAATAACAAAAAAGAGCTTCTTTCAACATGTAAAAAACAAAAATTATAGACCCATTTCTTTACTGAACACGGATTACAAGATTTTCATGACTATAATGGCAGAAAGATTAAAAAAATATTTAGCGGAATTTATTCATACTGACCAAAATGGCTTCTTGCCTAAAAGACAAATTAGACATAACATCAGGATCATACTAGACATCTTAGAATACTATGAATTTCATAGCGAAAAACAAGTGGCATTATTTTTTGTTAATGCTCAGAAAGCCTTTGATAATGTCAAATGGAATTTTATGTTGACTCAACTCAAACAGATGGAATTCAGAGAAAAATTTATAAATATGTTTAAAGCAATCTATTTCAAGCAAGAGGCAAAAGTAATCATAAACGGAGAATTAACAAATAGCATTCAAATACAAAAGGGTACGAGACAAGGCTGTCTACTATCTCCTTTATTATTCATTCTTTCTTTAGAAGTACTCACAAGAATAATCCAAAAAGATAAGATGATTAAAGGATTAGAAATCAGAAAAGAGACATTTAAACTACAAGCTTATGTGGATGGTTTAGTTTTCATCTTGGAAGACCCTTTAGAATCTGGAACAAGATTATTACAGGTGCTGGAAAATTATGGAGATGTTGCGGGATTAAAAATTAGCAAAGAAAAAACTAAAATGCTCGTTAAAAATATGTCCAACTTACAAGAGACTGAGTTAGTAGAAAAAATTGACATCCAGACATCTAAAAGAGTAAAGTATTTGGGGATCCAACTAGCAGCAAGATGTACTACAATTAAAAGAGAAAATTATGATAAGTTAATGGACCAAATTATAGTAGACCTAAATAGATGGAAAAACTTGCAGCTCTCTTATATGGGAAGAATAGCGACAATCAAGATGAATATACTGCTCAAATTACTCTTTTTATTCCAATGTGTACCAATTAAATTAGGTAAGGATTTTTTTGAAAATTTAAATAGAGTTACATCTAAATTTATCTGGCAAGGTAAAAAACCGAGAATCAAGTTAAAATTATTACAGGATGCAAAGGAAAGAGGAGGGCTCGGCCTCCCAGATTGGGAAAAATATTATCAAGCAACAATAGCGGTATGGATAAAGGATTGGATACATTTAAGGAATAGAAGACTACTAGCCTTAGAAGGTCATGACATGTAAATTGGGTGGCATGCTATAAAGTGGAATGGAAAATATAGGGCTCATCAGTATTTTCAGAATCATCATATTAGATGGGCACTATTAGATGTGTGGATAAAAATTAAAAAAATTAACTATATAGAAATTCCCAATTGGCTATCTATATTAGAGATTTTTATGCACCCCAAATTTATAAATCTAGGAAGTGTAATTACATATAAAGATCTCTTAGATGAAAATAGAGACCTGAAAACAAGAAAAAGATTATCAGAAGATGGTGTAGAGTTGGAATGGTGGGCATACTTACAAATACAGTCACGATACAGAAAAGATAAAAAAGAACCAGGGATAAAAGTAGAGCATACACAATTAGATAAAATTCTTCTAGGAACAGAAGATTGATTGATAAAAAAGATATACCAATATTTATAAGAACAGGATTTATTAGAAGAACAGGTAAAAGAATCAAAAAAGGGATGCGGTGGCTCAGTGGGTTAGGACGCTGAGCTTGTCGATCAGAAGGTTGGCAGTTTGGCGGGTCAAATCCCAAGTGCCGCGTAACACAGTGAGCTGTTACTCGTCCCAGCTTCTGCCAACCTAGCAGTTTGAAAGCACGTAAAAATGCAAGTAGAACAATAGGGACCACTACGCTGGGAAGGTAACAGCGTTCCGTACACCTTTGGCGTCTCATCATGCCGGCCACATGACCACGGAGACGTCCTTGGACAAGCGCTGGCTCTTCGGCTTTGAAATAGAGATGAGCAATGGATTAAAAATTGGTTGGAAGAAATATTACAACAAAAAATTGATTTAAAACCAGAAATCTTTTTATTAGGGATTATTAATGATAATAATCTCAGTAAAGCATCTCTCTACTTATTAGTACATATCTTAACCGCAGCAAGACTGGCATATGCCAAAAATGGAAAAGAAAGGAAACACCCATTGAAGAAGAAATAATAGATAAAATTTTACCCTGCGCTGAAATGGACAGGTTAACCCTAGAGATCAAAAAGGTTGACTCAGCCTTCCATCCTTCCGAGGTAGGTAAAATGAGGACCCAGATTGTTGGGGGCAATAAGCTGACTTTGTAATAATGCCGCTTGGGGGGGGGCTGAAAGCCCTAATAAGCAGGCATATACATAGAATGATGGCTATTGCTAAGCACATTGATTTGTGCTTTAGATTGTAAGCCACCCTGAGTCTTCGGAGAAGGGCGGGATATAAATGGGATAAAAAAAAAGAAACAAAGTATTATGAAATTTGGCAAAATTTGTACAATTGGTTGGAGTTAAGGAGGATCGCTGAGATGAACATTGTTTGATTGGTTGATAATGTAAGGATTTTTTATTAGCATCTATATAATGGACATAACTGAAAGATACATAAATATAATGCTGAGGACTGAATGACAGTTTACTAAAAAAAACAGACAGATCTTATATGTACAGTTTTTATACTCTGTCCTGTTATAGATTGTATTTTAGGTTTTTGTTATTTCTTTCTGTAACATAAGATAATACTAATAGTAGTGTTGTAGCTAGGGAAGTTGAATCATGTCTTTTGTTTTTAAATGTATATTTAATAAAATTTTCAAAAAAAAACATGTAAAAATAAGTCAAGGAAATGATTGGTCTATTAGTGGGAGAAAGTGGCAAGAAGGTGACAAGCAACAGGGAGAAAGCAGAACTACTCAACTCATTTTTTGCATCCATATTTGCACAAAGGGAAAAAACAGTCCAACCTACCAAAAACTGTACTGTAAAAAAACAGATTAAAAACACAAGTTAAGATAGGCAATAAAATGATAAGTGAGCACCTGTCCAGCCTAGATGAGTTCAAATCACCAGGACCAGATGGACTATATTCCAAGGTTCTGAAGGTACTGGCAGATGTGATCTCAGAACCACTGAACTGTATTTTTCAAAGATCCTGGAGCACTGGGGAACTATCAGAAGACTGGAAAAAAGCTGAAGTAGTTCCCATCTTCAAAAAAGGGGAAAAATGGATCCAGGAAAATACAGACCTATCAGCCTGACCTCAATACCTGGGAAGATCTTGGAAAATCTAATCAAGCAATGAATCAGCAAACACCTAAAGGCAAACAAAGTCATTACTAAAAGCCAACATGGGTTTGTCAAAAACAGATCATGCCAAACAAATCTTGCATTCCTTGACCAAGTGACAAAATTAGTGGACCAGAGGAATGCTGTGGATATACAGTAGTGGCCAAAATTGTGGAAGCCTTTTGGGAAAAATGTATTTTTGAAGTTTAATTATAATTAAAATTATATATCAATGGAAAGATAATTTAATCAAGAATGTAATCCAACAAAGTTTGTTCAATTATCTGTACTGTATTCTATGAAAAGTTATAGTCAAATAACCAGAAAAAGGAAGCACAACTTGCTAGGTTGATATGAGGTAGCTTTCTTTCATCTGATTGTAGCCAATGAGCATGAGTGTGTAGAAAGTCAATCAGGTGTCATCTTGTTTTGGCAATGAGCCAATCAGATCACAGTAGCATTCAGTTATTGATGACATGCATTGAATCTGAGAGGAGGACATTTGTCAGTGTGTTATGTGATCGTTAGCAAGTTGGTTGGGTTTTTTTGTGTTCTTTCATTTAGTGAGTTTGTAAAACATATTAAAATTAAAGTAATGGTGCAGAGTTGAATGGTTGCCCAGAAAGCGATGTAAAATAGTATTATTAAGCGAACAAGGCTACAGTTATAAAGACATTAGAAGAAAAATTGGTGGAAACTTAACCAAAGGTGGCATTTCCACTGTACACTTTTCCCAAAAGGTTTTCACAATTTTGGCCACTACTGTAATTTACTTGGATTTCAGTAAGGCATTTGATAAAATAGATCACAACGTACTACTTAATAAGATAGAAAAATGTGGGTTAGGCAGCATCACCACCAGATGGATGGTAGCTGGCTGACTGGCCGTACTCAGTGTGTGGTCCTCAATGGAACTGCATCTACATGGAGGGAAGTGTCTAGTGTGGTGTTCCAGGACTCTGTTCTGGGCCCAGTGCACTTCACCATCTTCATCAATGATTTGGATGAGGGGATAGATGGGGAACTCATCAAATTTGCAGAAGATACCAAGCTAGCAGGAATGGCCAAACTCCAGAAGATAAGCTTAAGATACAGAAGGATCTTCACAGACTTGAACATTGGGCGCTATCTAACAAAATGAAATTCAACAGTAAGGTTCTACATTTAGGCAATAAAAACCAAATGCACAGGTATAGTATAGGTGGTACCTTGCTCAATAGTAGCAACTGTGAGAGGTATCTTGGAGTCCTAGTGGACAATCACTTAAATATGAGCCAGCAGTGTGCTGTAGCTACCAAAAAAGCCAACACAGTGCTAGGCTGCATTAACAGAGGGAAAGAATCGAGATCATGTGAAGTGTTAATACCACTGTATAATACCTTTGCAAGGCCACACTTGAAATACTGCATCCAGGTTTGGTCACCACAATGTAAAAAAGATGTTGAGACTCTAGAAAGAATACAGAGAAGAGCAACAAAGATGATCAGGGGACTGGAAGCTAAAACATATAAGGAACGATTGCTGGCATTGGCTGTGTCTAGTTTAATGAAGAGAAGGACTAGGGGTGACATGATAGCAGTGTTCCAATATCTCAAGGGCAGCCACAAAAAAGAGGGAGTGAAGCTATTCTCCAAAGCACCTGAAGGCAGGACAAGAAGCAACAGATGGAAACTAACTAAAGAGAGAAGCAACCTAGAACTAAGGAGAAATTTTCTGATAGCTACTGTAGAACAATTAAGCAGTGGAACAACCTGCCTCCAGAAGCTGTGCATGCTCCAGCACTGGAAGTTTTTAAGAAGAGACTGGACAGCCATTTGTCTGAAATGGTATACGGTTTCCTGCCTGAGCAGGGGGTTAGACTAGATGACCTCCAAGGTACCTTTCAACATTATTATTATTATTATTATTATTATTATTATTATTATTATTATTATTATTATTATTATTATTATTATTATTATTATAAAAATTTTATTCATAAAACATGAAACTCAGTCAACTGAACACTCAAATTGACTGGCACTAATGGTTGACATGGGCTGCTGCCAGCATCCTAGGTATCAACCAGGTATCTCCTTAAAACAGACATGTCAAACACAAGGCCCGGGGGCCAGATCCAGCCCGCGAAGTGGTTTCATGTGGCCCATGAAGCCATCCTGGAAACAGTGAGGGAACGGCCCCCACTGACTTGGCCCTTGGCCCAGAGACCCTCCTTCTGCCAGAGACCCTCAGATCTGTCCCACTCCTGCCCAGGCCCCCATAGGCACCCTTGATGTGAATGATGTAGAGCTGGCCATGCCCACCCAGTAGGCCATACGCACTCTAGCCACGCCCACCCAGTAGGCCATGCCCACCCAGCCCACGTCCACCTGGCCCCCTGAGGGCAACTGCAATGCTGATGCGGCCCTCAATGAAATTGAGTTTGACACCCCTGCCTTAAAATGTAAGATGTTCCGAGTAGCGCAGTTTTTTGTAGCTTTGCTGGACTTATTGCAGGAAGTTGCAATTTCTTGATGTGTTTTGTAAAGTTGTTTATTATTATTATTATTATTATTATTATTATTATTATTATTATTATTATTATTATTATTGTTGTTGTTGTTGTTGTTGTTATTATTATTGTTATTGTTGTTGTTATTATTAATATTAAATTTTAAAGATTTTTTATCATGAATTAAGGGATTACAGGGTTGTAAAAAAGAGCTTTTTTAAAAGATTTTTTTTATATTCATGCACACATTGTGATAACGATAGACATATAGATGAAATTCAAGTTTGAACTACATACAAATTAAACTATTAAAAAACAAACATAATTTTATGATTGGAAGTTTCATACGTGGACTGCATTGTCCATGCAACCTGCTATGATATAGTTTATTTATTTATTCATTCATTTGTTCTTGTTTGGCTCTTCATTTTTATAGCGTTGCTCCCTCTTGTATTTGAATTTTTATAGCCAACACTGATATGATGAGAACTAGGCTAATTGAGACATGAAGGAACAGCCCTTTTTTGCTCTTCCCTCATTGGAGTCAAAATTTGAACTACTTCTTCCACTCCTGGAAAAATAATCATCTCTGATCTTACTCAAAATGTAGTTTCTCCCCCCATCTACATGCTAATTAGTTCATATCTAATTTGGCCGTTAGGTCAAATCTTATATTTAGAGCTCAAATAAGGACAAACCTTGTATTTAGAATAGTTTTGGGTTATAGAATACAGCTTTTGGGATTACATCTGTGAAATCCCAATTTGCCTTGGTATAGGTTCCATGTCATTTGCTTTTATTTATCCTTCATTTTATCACTTACATAAAGAAGCAGCCCTAAACGTGGAAAGTTAAATCTGTAGAATAAAGTTATTTTCCCTTTCCCCCTTATTTTTCTTTCCTAAAGAGCAAATGCCCCTGAAGATACTCTCAAATATTTTAGTGTTTTCATTAATTTCAAAAAATAATGACATTCTGTACCCTCTTTCTTTAAATTCTTAAAACTCAGAATTATTTCTGTGTAGATATGTAAAGTACTCTATTGTTAAGTACATTCTAAACTCACTTCTATAACATGACTTAACATGTTATATTAACAGCAATTTTGATTGAATTTTGTCCACAATACAATTATTTCTATAATTGTAACCTAAAAGACTGCATTTGCCCAATCTTTGTAATAAATAAGAATGGTAATGTATTTAAAAGCAATGCATTAATACTAGTATGATCGTAACTGGGTGCAGAGGTATAAAACTAAATATGTTTTTAAGAAGCATCCTAAGCATCAGAGTATTAAACTATTATTTCTCTGATGTCAGAGAAATAAACTTGAAACAATAGCAGTTAGCTGACTAAATAGCCCTGCATATATTAGGTAATAAATAAAATGAATAAATAATTGAAATGTTGTATTATGTGAACATCATTGCATACTTTTGGGGGGAGAGAGGGGAATAGATTTCTAGTAACCTCAAAAACTGATTTTGCAACACTAAATCATCATAATGAGGGAAGATATTTTACATGACTGCCTAAAGCTGGATTGGCTAATACTGTATATGTATACTTGTAGTTAATTCTTTTATAGGTACAAATAACACTGTTTACAATAACTTACGATGAACTTTACATAGCTTAAGCAATCAAGATTCTTTAAAAAAAGCAAACCCTGCATTGTGGTTTTTTTTAAAAAAAAATGTCTCATATTGAAATATTTTATGAGTTTGTTAAAATCTTGTTAGAGCATATATGATTTTTAGAACACAAATTACCTACACTATTACATAATTACAAAAATACTGGTTTTAAATAAGCTTGTGTTCAAAGAAATTGGTTTATGTCTCCTATAATTTAAAAATATATTTTCCAAAAAAGAAAAATACTTGGAATCTTTTATGTGTGTGTAATTTTTAAGAATCATGTATACGTAAATGATGGATATAGTGGTTTCATTCTAAAAGATAAAACATTCAATATGTCATGTAAAGGTTGATTATATATGACTCCTTATACAAGATAAATTAACACTATGAGTATCTACCCATTATTATTCTATGGCCATTCCAAAACCAAATATCAAAATAAAATAGATGTGTTTTACTAAAAATATAATGTAATGTCATCTGTATACTCAAAGTATTACATTAAGTTCCTGAAGCTTATTCTCCATTAGAAAGCATTGCTTGTAACACAAGCTGGCCACACTATAAATCCAGAACTTTCATATGAGCACTCTGGATAATCCTTGCTTCCCTTAATGTCAGTTTTCTCTTCAGTCATGCATGCAGTACACTGAACATAAATGCCAGGAAAAGAGCCTTAGGGGCTTCCATAGAACCCTACATCCTAGTTTTGCATAAAATTGACTGAATGCACATCTATATCTATATTAATATTATAAATATTAATATTGATAAATCTAATAAAAATAAATTAATAAACTTTCATCCTGAAGACATTCACAGTAAAGTTATGAAAGCTAAAATATGCCAAACCTATTTAAGTAATATCAACAAAGAGCATAGATTATCATGTGTGTTCATTTTTTTTGTTTGTTTGGTGCCTTCAAGTCAATGTTTACTCCTGATGACTGCATAGACAAGTCCTGGCATGTAGTCCCATGTCTAAGATCTCATTTTTCAAGTTTTTTGAAAAGTAGTTAGCCATTTCTGCCTTCCTAGGGCAGAGAGAGTGTGACTGGTTCAAAGACACACAGCTAGTTGCATGCCTAAGGCAGGACTGGATTCATGGTATCTAGACTGATGCTTTAGCGATTACACCAGGCATGTCAAACTGCCAGCCCATGGGCTTCAATGGGGATAAAGTCATGATACATCGTGCGATGTCACATGACGTTGTGAGTTTGACATGCCTGCACTATACCAAATTGGCTCGTATATGCATATGATTAGTACTTTAACAACAAGCCATCAGGACTGTAGACAAGTTTTTTTGGCAAATCTGCATGGGTAAGGCAGAATTTAAAATTTCTTATAAGAAATCATATATATAATTTTGTATACACTCAGCCAAAATATACAATGGGGCAGTTGTATAAGCAGTTCTAACTCTCTTAGCTTTTATGAAACAAGTTAAAATAATACTGTTTGTGTGAGTTCTAATAGTTCAGTCTTGTTTTATTTTAATCAGATTCTAATGAGTCTGTATGGATTGGGGCAGCCTGTATCTATTGCTAATTTTTCTTTTCTTCCATTCAGTCGTGTTCTGATTCTTAGAGACTACTTGCACAATCCCTATAATTTTCTTTGCAAAGTTTTACAGAAAAGGTTCGCTATTGCCTCATTTCTAGGACTAAAGTGAATAAGGAAATACTCGTGTCATTTAATTTGTCTTTCTGTTGCTATTGGGAGTAAACATAAATAAAGTTACCGTAATTGAAATGAACAAACAATAATAAATATTAAGGTTTTTTCTGTTCTATAAGTTATTAAACCATGGAATTTGAAAAGAAAGGGCTAAAATTATCATCTGTAAGTAATTGAAATGAGGAAACCTTATTTAATTCCTCTCTGTGAGTGCCGTTATTTATTTTATTTTTTTAAAAAATGTTCATCCACTAGCTTATTATATTGCCTACTTCCAGGCCTTGCTGAATGTCTGGGTGTTCAATTTCAAAAGATGTGGGAGGTGCAACAGGAGCCAAAGGGAAAAAATGTAGTCCCATGCCTAAGATCTCATTTAATCCACATGGCGAGGTTTGGGGCAACTTACAATAGAAAAAAATATATTTTTAAAATCAGAAGATTAAAACATAAAAGCAGGGCTTTTTTTCTCATTGAATGCTCTGAATGGTGTTCTGGCACTTTTTTTGCACAAAAAAAAGCTTTTGCACAAGCTATGCTGCTCCCTCCCTCCCACAAGCTATGCTACTCAAAAGCCAATAAGAATTGCTGCTGAGCACGCCAAAAGACCCGGCCGGCAAACATTGCACCGGCAAGTTGTCTGCAGTGAAGGTGAGTTGGCAGGAAGTTTGCATCCCTCCCTGCTGCCCAACTCCACCATCTCAACTAGGTAAGTAAGAGAGGACAAGGAGTGGGAGGTGGGTTCGGCGGAGTCCATGTGCACTCCTTCCTTGTGCTCACCCGTGTCAGCCAGGCTAGTGGCCTACCCAATGCTGGACCTGCACCACCGTCGCCTTGCCCTGCGCACCTTAGTGGCCGCCCTGCATCGCCTGGCCCCCCACGCCTCCGCTGCCCACCCCATGCAGCCCCACTGTGTAGAGCAGGCCCCGCGGCTCCCACTGCACCAGCTGCGGCCCCAGGGGGGCAGCCCTCCACCAACACCCCTCACGCCCATGACTGCAGCAGCACCGCCCTCCTGCCCCCCCACCTCCTGCGCTCGCCAAGATGAGAGTTCCAGCACCTTTTTTTTTTTAGAAAAAAGCCCTGACTGCCAGTCTACCATAGACTATGGGGGGAGGTAGCTGGATGGGAGAAAAAAGACCAAGGTCAAATTACGAAGTTCAGAATGTAATGGCTAATGGCTTACCAACTAGCCTGCCATGAAAGAGACCATTCTCAAAAAACTTATTAAAATTTAATTGGATAAAATGTATTTGCAAAGGGGAGGAACTGGGAAGGGTCTGACTGGGAAACATTTAACTGGGCAAAATTGGTGTGCAAATACTTAGTTCTGGCTTTGCATTACTGTCCTCCACTTGGCTTTTAATAAAAGTATACCTTTCACTACACAATGGAGTTGAGGATCTTTCTTTGCTAAGGGACCAAGTTGGGGCAGCTGTAACACATACTGCAGTTGATGTGGTAGCTTAGCAGAACAGGATTTAGGAACAATGACCCCACCACACCTCAACACAGAAGACTACTGCTGAGCAATCAGTCTGTATTTCACTTTTTAGTTCCTTTTGTTTTAAAATACTATTAATAAAGCAGTCTATGAAATATTTTCTTTTCTTGTAAAAGAAACTTTTGGAGTTTTTTTTATCCTGTTTCTCAGCATGCTTTAGAATTCTTTTAAATTATAATTTTGAGTTCACTTTATTGTGAGAAGAATGCTACTGTTGGTTTTATTCTTTTCCTTTACACTGCTTCTTAAATTGTAAAATTTCTTGAATTTTCTGTCAAGCATTCATTACAACATGACAACATACAGTATGCATAATAATGAATATATAATTAAATATATGACTCCTATAACTTTTATTTTGTGGACTTTTTCAATACACCAGGTAAAAATTATTGTAGTTGATTAAGGATTTTTTTAATTATTATTCTATGGGGAAACACCCATCATTTCTTCTCCAAGCATACAGGAAAAAAAGGCGGGGAGGAGAAAGAAGGTGCAGGCAATTCTAGGAATGTGCCTGTTCATTAAGGCCTTGGTTTGCTGAGATAGGAGTATGCATTGCAGATCTGAAATCTGTTAAAAGAACTCTTAAAATCTTCCTGAAGCAAAATACAGCAATAGAGCAATATTTATTATTACTCATTTTATGCTTTTTTTTTTACTTTCAACAACTAAGTACAAACCCTTGGGCTTTCACAATATGTTCTCTTGCAAAGTAAAAATATTACAGTTGATATTTATTTTTTTAAAACATGGATTATTGTGTATAAATATGTTTGATTGGGCAGGGGAAACAGAGCTAGCAAATATTCTTAAAATATAAAGTTTTATAGATATGCAGCTAAAACTCAATGAAATTATAGCTTTCAGACTTTTCATAATTCCCAAATAAAAATAATTGATTGCAAGGTGGTGTAGCTATTGGCATTTCTTGTTGGTGCATTTTGATCATATAGTTATTAAGTAATCTCCAAGTAGATCAGTACTATCTGTTATATTTTATATGCTGTTAGGTAATTTGAAAACAAATAATTTATGGAAGCTTTTTGAGAAAATTATTAAATGTGATACAGGATAGATATTTTGGTTCTTTGGAACACGTTATATTTGTGATATGTTATATTTATCTTATTGTATTTTGGTATTAAAGAAATGCATAACACATATAAACACACATACACACACACACAGAGAGAGAGAGATTGGTACAGTATGCCATTTGTAACAGTTCTGCTTCTTTCACTACTTAATAAATTTTACTCTGAGAACATTTGTGCTATGGAATTATTTATTTACTATAGTTTTTAACCAATTAGGATTCTGGGTAATAAATTTAAAATAAAGATAGCATAAGTTCTAAAATAATCAGTTAAAGGTACAACAAAATAGTTGGAATAGTAGGAAGAGTCATCAGACCCATCTGTAGAAAATGTGATAGGTAGTAATTTTTAGGTAGTAATTTAGTAAATGAACAACCTACATGTTAATTAATAAACTGTAGACAACACTTTTTTTATTTCCTGTTCCAGGTCAATGGAAACAAGTTCTTAATTTAGGTATCAGATAAAAAATAAGGGGAAGATGTGCATTTAATGTATTAAGTAGATGGCTACCTGTCCTTTATTTCTGATCAGTTTTAATAATAGAATGACATGAATTCTATATGGACTCTTAAAGTTAGTCCAGGACCCCAGTTTTAAGGGCTTGTCTTCAGTTTCCATCATTATTATAAAGTAGTGTTTTTTAAAACTTGGCAACTTTAAGATATGTAGACTTTAGCATCCATAATTTCTCAGCCAGGATACTGACTGCAGCATTCTGAGGCTGAAGTGCATACATCTCAGAATCATCAAGTTTGAAAAAGGATGTTCTAAAGTATGTCAGTCAGGAACTTGTTTCTTATTTTATCCTTATTTTGTTTTTAAACAATGTTTAAAACTAATAATATAAGGTAATAATATTTAAAAAGGACTATATGTTGTCATAGAGAGTATATATAATGACCAGTACAATTGTGATCACTACAAATAAATGTAGTTTGGGTTATATATGGTTTCATTTAACTCTAGTACTTCATTTGCACACATCAGAAATGTAATGAATGTACATTAGTTGCTTGTTTATCATTTAGTTTACATTCTGTTACATTCTGTTAGTCAGAATATTAAAATGTCACTCAACTGTAAAATAATCAGCTTTGTATAAGAATCACAAGCTAATGGATGGATGATTAATGTAACAGCTGTTCATATATAGAACTTTTTAATAGTCAGAATAAAATAATCAGAATCTGATTAACAGTAATTCATGTAGTATTTTCCTGATGAAAAATAGATAATTGGTTTCAGAAATTTCCAATATATACTTGTGACAGTCCTGCTGTGTTTACTAGTCTATATCTAGAAAGCAGATTTCAGTAATGTATTTTGTTATATGCATAATTGTTAATCGTATAATATAATCCTTTAATCATTCACACAAATGTTGATTCCTAAATAACATCAGGTTTAGTGATGAACAAATTGTCAGACTGTGTATGATTACTGTAATTGTAATAATAATTGTAAATGTTGACACAAGGTGGAAAATCCAAGAATCATTTTGCAGTATATTTCTACTCAGAATTAAATCTCACTAAGATATATAGAATAATTAAATCTCACTAAGATATACAGAATTTATTAATTGATCTTTATAATTTATTATAATATTGTAGCATTTATTACATCAGCTTTTAAAAATGATTTTAGACATACTTTTAATGTTTCCCTTTGTTTGGAGTTTGTATTTTTTATTAGGTTGTGTGTTACTGGCAATATATGCTAATTTTATTTCATAATTGTTTGGTTCTGATAGACGAGGACTCAGAGTGGTTTAACAAGGAATGAGTTTATTGAATACACAAAGTCAACTGCTAACTGTCAAATGTTGCAACCCTTTTATAGGGAAAGCGTTTGAACTGTAACCAATACAAACAGTCTCTTTTCCCGCTCCTTGGTTGTGGCGTCCAATGAATGCACCTTATTTTCCCGCTTAAAACCTTGCAAAGCTGCACTGTGTTTGCAATCTCTTCCAAGGCCTATTGCTAACTATTTACATACATAACACCCCTTACCCCCCAGTTGATGTCATTTTCTTACAAAATCCCTTAGGTATTTTGGTGGCCTATGTATTCTGGACGGGTATCTGTTGCTTTGGCTATTAGGGACCCTTCTTTCTGGTTGACTGCTAGGCTGCTGGTTACTACTGGACCTGGGCTCTGGGTTACTGTCTACAGATGTACTGTCTTGAATAATAGGATGTGTTTGGAATTCAGTGGTCACTGGCCTACTTCGCAGGGGTATTTCCCAATCAATTGGACTGAATTGTTGTTGTTGGGCATCAGGGAATGTGTTATCATGCCCAACCCCCACAACGCTTTCAGGCCTAATGTTGTCAGTACTGTTTCCCCTTACTAATCCTTGGTCCCCCTCAGCAGGCACACACCCCCTCGATCTTTTCCTCAGTTGGTCTATGTGTCTTTTACAAATCCTATTCCCTTCCCCCTCAATGATGTAAGATAGGGGACCCAAGATTTCAGTTACCACCCCTGGAATCCATTTGTCCCCTTGGGCGTAGTTCCTGGCCCAAATCAAGTCCCCCACTGCAAATGTTCTGTTAGGAATGTCAAATTCAATGTTTGGTTGGAGTCTGTCAGGATGTAATCTGTCCAACTTGGTCAATATTTTCCTGCCCCACCTCATTTCAGCTGGGCTTTTCCCCGTAGCCGAACAGGGGGTTGTGTGTTGAGCCAACAAGAACTCAGCTAGTCTCTGATGCCAGTCACCTCGAATGATCCTTTTAAGCGCGTCCTTCATGGTCCTCACGTTCCTTTCAGCCAATCCGTTGGTGGAGGGGTGGAAGGGTGCAGAAGTCTTGTGCTTAATCGAGTTGGCCTTGAGGAAATCCTGAAATTCAATAGATGTGAATTGTGGCCCATTATCTGACACTATTAAATCTGGCAACCCATGAGTGGCAAAGAGGCCCCTTAATGCCTGTATTGTTCTGCCTGCCGTTACTGAACTGACCGGTATTACTTCTAGCCATCTAGAGTAACTGTCGACCACTACAAGGAACGTTAACCCCTGGAAAGGTCCCGCGAAATCAATATGGATCCTGGACCAAGGATTCCTAGCTAGCTCCCATTTATGTGTGCGGATGTGTTGTTGTTCAGGCCTGGAGCGTTGGCACAGATGGCAATTGGCAACGCATTCCTCAATGTCGTGGTCCAATCCTGGCCACCACAAGTGACTCCTAGCCAGGGCCTTCATCCTTACTATTCCAGGGTGTCCCTCATGCAATTCAACTAGGATAGCTGATTTGTGGATTTCCGGAATGACTACACGAGTTCCCCAGAGTAAGCACCCCATATGAACTGATAGTTCATCTTTCCTTCTGAAAAATGGACTGTATTTTACGTCCGGGTTGGCGTTGGGCCAACCACTCATGGCCCAGGCCATTACTCTCCTTAAGATGAGGTCCTTATTGGTTGCCTCAGCAATGTCTTTTGCCGTTAATGGCAAATCAGGAATATCCTGTAGGGACATTATTTGTCCCGCTGGGGCAGGGTCCTCCTCAGTTGTGCTTAGAGGCAATCTGCTAAGAGCGTCTGCATGACCCATGTCCTTACCTGGCCTGTATTGGAGGGAAAATGAGTATGCTGAGAGGAAAATGGACCACCTCAGCATCCTGGGTGACATAATCTGAGGAGTCTGTTTATCTGTGGTAAACAGTCCCAGCAAGGGTTTGTGGTCAGTCAGTATAGTAAAGTTCCTACCATACAGGTAATCGTGGAACTTCTTAACTCCTGCCACAATAGCTAATGCCTCCCTGTCTATTTGCGCATAGTTCCGCTCTGCCTTGGTTAGTGTGCGGGAGTAGTATGCAATGGGTCTTTGTATTCCTTGGTTGTCTAAGTGGCTGATCACCGCCCCTACGCCATAAGGCGAAGCATCGCATGCCAGGAAGATTGGTTTGTTTTCAATAAAGTGAGTCACCGTTGAATTACTGGAAAGGATGTCTTTTAGAGTTTGGAAACTCACTTTGTGCTTGTTCTGCCATTGCCAAGGGGTCTTCTTATCTAGGAGTCTGTGCAGCGGTTCTGCAATGGCAGCCTTATGTGGTACAAAAGTGTGATAAAAATTTACCAAGCCTAGGAAGGCCTGTAGTTCTGCCTTGTTCCTTGGTTCAGGAGCCCCTTTTATTGCTTTGACTTTTTCAGGGGTAGGATGGACTCCACTTTTGTCAATCCTGAACCCCAAAAAATCAGTGGATTTAACCCCAATGCTACATTTTTCCTTTTTTAATTTTAACCCAGCCTTCCTAAATCTGCCCAGTACCTGTTCCAGCCGCTCTACTAACATTCCTTCATCTTTTCCAGCTATTAGGACATCATCAAAGTAAGGGCATACTCCAGGTATGCCCTTTAAGGTCCTCTCCATCACTTCTTGGAAGATGCCTGGAGCTGCTGCAATTCCAAATTGCAGCCTGTGGACTCGGAACGCCCCCTTGTGGGTAACAATTGTTTGTGCCTCTGCAGCCTCCTTGGAAACAGTTAACTGTAAGTACGCATGCGCCAAGTCGAGCTTGGCGAAGATGGCGGCGTCCTGGATCGTGGCGAGGACCTGCTTCACCGTCGGGACCGGGTAAGCATGTTTTTTCATCCCAATGTTGAGGGTGGCTTTATAGTCGGCGCAGATTCTCACATCCCCATTGGGTTTGAGGGGTGTGACAATCGGCGTCTCCCACAAACCGCCCTCAACAGGTTCTAGAACTCCGAGGCCTACAAGCCGGTCGAGCTCGGCCTCAATTTTTTCTTTTAAGGCAAAAGGCACTCTCCGGGCCTTTAGCCTGATCGGGTTTACTGAGGGGTCTAGGTTAAAGTTAATGGGGGGCCCTTTGTACTTGCCTAGAGATCCATCGAATACGTCTGCAAATTCTTTGCAGACGGATTCGAGGGTCTTATTTCTAATCACTGAATTTATTCCCCCTATCCAAATTCCTAGGGCTGGAAACCAATTAAGCCCTATTAAGCTGGTCCTATTCCCCTCCGTAACTACCAAATCTAAGACCCCCTTAAACCCCTTAAAATTTACTTTAAGGCTGGTCTTCCCTTTTACGATTATTGGACTTTTTTGGAAGTCCATTAATTGAATAGTTGTTGGTTTAAGTGGAATTCTTTTTCCACTTAGTTGTTCAATTTTCTCAAGGGTTTCAGTGGAAATTATCGACACTGAAGCCCCTGAGTCGATTTCCATTCTGCAAGGGACCCCTTGCAGAAGGACTGTAATTTTTAATTTTCCGTCCGGAAAATTGTGCCCCCTTCCCCGCCGTCTCCGATTGACGCGGGCCACCTCCCTTAGAGTTGGACTTTCCACCCGGGGTTTAGGGGTCTCCTTGCCACTAGCATTAGGGGTTACCTTACCCTCTGGCCACACATCGACTTCGTTCAGACGGGTGTCCCGACCGCGACTTCTGCAGATGGCCTGGATGTGGCCAGTCTTGCCGCAAGCCCTGCACTTGGCGGTACGAAATCGGCAGGAAGCGCGGGAATGGTTGCCGCCGCAGCTGCCGCATCGGTTCTGCGTTTCGTTGTCCCGCGGTCTGGTTGCTGTGTCCCGCCACGGTCGTTGTGCCCCGGTCGGTGGTCTTTGCGGTGTTGCGGGTTGTTGCCGGCGGCCGGGGTCAGGCCCCTCGCTTCTGAGTTGTTTTGGTGCCATCTTTCCGAATCGCCTGGAGACTTCTGCGATCTCTTCCTCCCACTGCTGATCCACCTCCCCGCAGTCCACATAGCCCTCTTGGTTAATTTCGGGTGCTGTCGCCATGCTACTGCGGGGGGGGTCGCGGTACCCGGTTGACTCATACGTGAGGAGTTCGTCTAACACTTCCTGTAAATCGCCGGTAGGTTTGGCGATTATTCTATTCTGTAATTGTTCATCGCGTAAGCCCAGCACGACTCTGTCCCTAATTCTAATCTCTAAATTGTCGTATTTGCAACGAACTGCTGCTTCCCGGACGGCAGCGACGAATTTCTGTATGGACTCCCCTGGTCTCTGATTCCGCTTCTCGAAGATGCGCCGCCAAAAGAGTTCGGACCTTCGGGGAGTAAAGTGAACTTTTAATTTTGCGAGGAGGTCGGCATAGGGCACGCTGGAGACTGGTTGAGGCTGGCACAGCCCGACAGCAACTCTGTAGACCGGTGTGCCGCAGATTGTCAAGAGTGCCGCCGCTTTTTTCCGGTCGTCGGTGATTCCGTTCACCAACAGGAATCCCTCGACCTGCCCGATGTATTCTTCCCAATCCTCGGGGAAGTTAGGGTCAAATTCCTTCAGTGACCCAATCTGCGCCATTCGGAGAATTTTTTTTATTCTGCCGCGGCCGCTGAGTTGACTTGACACGTATTCGAATTCCGCCGCCTTTGCGCGACAATTCTGCCGATTCTCTGGTCTTCTGTCTATCCCACCTTCGTCGCCAGTTGTTTGGTTCTGATAGACGAGGACTCAGAGTGGTTTAACAAGGAATGAGTTTATTGAATACACAAAGTCAACTGCTAACTGTCAAATGTTGCAACCCTTTTATAGGGAAAGCGTTTGAACTGTAACCAATACAAACAGTCTCTTTTCCCGCTCCTTGGTTGTGGCGTCCAATGAATGCACCTTATTTTCCCGCTTAAAACCTTGCAAAGCTGCACTGTGTTTGCAATCTCTTCCAAGGCCTATTGCTAACTATTTACATACATAACAATAATAAACAAATTTATTACAATATATTATTTGGATGGGAGAGAATCTACAAATAGTTTTGATTTGATTCTCTCTCTTTCTCTTTCTCTCTCTCTCTCTTTCTCTCCCTTCCTCTCTCCCAATGTGCGTGTGTGTGTTTCTTCTTTAAGAACACTATGCTTTACCATCTTTGGATGAGATACTCTGGTTGAGATTTACAGTGCTTAAGAAAAGGAATTGGTCATAGAGAAGTATGCATTCCTTTAATAGCAAGTGTCATATGGTGACATTCAGCTGCACTGCTGTACGGCAGCATTAATGCTTATCATCTAATTGTACCTGTCAAGGAATAGAGCCTTGAAAAGTGCTCAAACTCAATAATGAGCTAGTTAAGGGAGAACATTTTAAATTAAAACCATACAAGATGGAATATTCTTGGATGAAGAAAAATCTAGCCTTTGGACTGACAAATCCAATCTCTCTGTGGTTGGATTTGTTCAGTGTAACTGTGTTCTTTGATTACCACTGAAATTACAGATAGTGGGAGTGACCAGATTAGGTCCATTCATACAAACAAGTACTGTACATAATGTGTGCTTATTTTTGACCACCTTATTTGCAGTCATTCATGCCTTGGATGCAATTTATCCTGATCACTGCAATGTACTTTATGTGGGACTACATTTAAAAAATGTCTGAAAATTGCAAGGGATGATATGATTCCTGAATTGAAACTTCTAAACTTTCTACCACTTTTTTAATTCAAGGCACTTTAATATTTTGAAAATTTTTCCATTGTGGTATCTACCTGTCCTTCTATGCTTGTCTTCTATTGTCTTCCATTCTATAGTCTTCTAGTATCTCAGAAATTAGGAAGTTGGCAAAAACATATTTTTCTGCCAGGTTTTCAGATGTCAATATATTTATTTTAATGTTTTGTTTTTAATTTTATTTTAAATGTATTATTATCATTTTTTTATTTTGTGTATTAACCTTGGAGGCCCCCTGGTTTTTCAGATACATTAAAAAGCTGGATATACAACCAACTATTAATTTACTAATAGTTCTTTTTTTTTCTTTTTTTATTAAAGAGTTTTACAAATACATTTTAAACATAAAAAACATACAATATCATACAATAAATAAGCATGCCAACCATACAACAATTTACTAATAGTTCTTATACTTTTCATTAAAATCTTTTTTTAAGTACAATGATCTAAAACTAGTGTACAGTTTAAAAAGAAAACCAACTTGCTTGTATATTGCTAACTGAATTCTAAGTAGTGAACTAACATTAGCCTGGTTACATCTAAATGCTTCAGATCCCACAAGGTGCTGGAACGGATGTTTGGGGGTTCCCATTGAATTTAGTGAATTGAAATGTATTGAGGACTCATTTTAAATTCACCTGTTCTATTTTTTCATTTCCTTGAACTAATTTATTGGAGTAGAGTGAATTGTGCAATACTCTGATCTCATTCACTAGTTCATTCTTTTATTTGGTTCTGCCAATTTTACTTCATAATAAGTTTAAGTGGCGGGACTCTTCCAGAAAATGGTGTTCTGAACAGCCTTTTTACCCTCTGCAGCTGGTTTTTGCTGTCAAACTGGTTTTTGGCAGCCAAAGCTCTTGGTTTGGAAGAAGTTTAAGTGGCAAGGATACATACAGATAACTTCATACATGGTTTTCTAAACTATCTGCTATTGCTATTTCAGGTATTTTAGTATTCCTAGTTCACACAACATAATAATTGAGAGAGACAAGGAGTTGACAGGCATAAGACTTGCAATGCTATATATAGTAGTTTAAATCTTTCTTTAGAGTGTTTCTCAAACAAAATCTCAGCATAGGACTAATAGGACTACTTCTGCAACAAAAATACTGTATGAGTAGCTGTTAAAACATTTGAAAGTAATGCAGAAATGGTTAAACCAATATGCAATTTCAACTGAGAAAAAATGTGTTTTAGAATTAAGATGCTACATGGTTAATAGGTTTCTGCCAGATCTTTTCTTTAGGGCTGGAAAGAGTTTTCTTAACCACCAATTCTTTGCTGATATCACTAGTTTAATGTTTCCAATAAAACATTTTTGAGGATTTGTGGATTCAGTGGTTTCTAAAGTATTGCTTTTGGCTTCTGAAACCCTTCAATGACTTAATACAGTATTAATGCTTTGTTTAGAGTTGAGATAGTTCAGGTTATGAATCAGTACATGGGAAAACTACGTAGAGAAGATCAATTCCATAAGTACTTTTTAACAGCAATAGGCATGTATTTTTTAAGCAATGAAAACCCAGGGGCACAAGTGCCAAAAATATGTCACAAATCTCTATGTAGAAAATACAAAAATAGTAAAAGATAGATTTTAACTTGCAAATAATGAGACAAGCAGATGTTCTGTCAACAAATTGATTGAATTCATTTAGTTCCAGACATTGTTTTTTTTTGCTTTTTTAACCATTCTCTCTGCAATGTACAATTTTTGTTTTATATTAATTGTCCTCTACATCCAAATGAGTATGAAACCTACCATGGATTACAGATCAGTTATGATATATAAGTATTAAGAAACTTGTATTAATAGATGTAGGCATACATGTTCATGAACAAATAAAGTTTTAAAAAATCAGAAATATATATTTTAGTGTGGGAATCAATGAGTTGATAAAGAAATGTCCCATACCTTGTCTTAGTACAAAATAGTACAGTTTAGTTTGTTCATAAATCACACTTTACTTCCCATTCCAGTTTATGTGAAAGAATGTTTAAAATCAAGTTAACAAGGAAATCATAAGCAGATTATTGTAGCTTTCTGTCAAGCAGCATACAGATGCAGTAAAATATCAGAACCAAACAGTGCATTGCAAAATAGCTAACTGCTTGTGTCATACCTAAAGAGAAAGAGAGACAGAGAGAGAGACAGAGAGAGAGAGAGGATGATCATTATCAATATTGCTCATAACATGACAAAATAAGACAAAATCTCATATGATTTCCCATGCTGGCAAATTGTTCCTGGAAGTGATATGTTAAGGCCATAAAAATAACCAGGAGTTCCAAACATATAATATTAATAAAATCCTAAAAAACAATTTAAAATGAAATTGGAGTTAAATGCAATAATTTAATATATAGACAAGTAAAATAAGGTAAAATTATATTTCAGTATCACCCCTACAATCTACCCCAATCAGTCCCACATATGCTGATCTTATCCAAACTATTTTACTCAAGTACTGTGCTGTGTTAAGTGTTGTTTTTAGATTCTGGCTACACATAAGATATGTTGTTTTAATATGGGGTTCCCAATGGGTCATTTGTTTAATATATAAACAAGGTACTCATCTCTCACCCTCTTATACAAAGAACAATCAAATAGTATGTGAGCTAAATCTTCTACCTCTACTGCTCTGCAAATACAGATACGTCCATTATATGGAATAGAATGGAATCTCCCACATTTGACCATTGTATCAAGCTGTTCAAATCTTGCTTGCGTAAAAATCTCCCTAAGATGTTTTGGCAACTGTAACTTTAAATAACTATTTGAAAAGTTCAATATATTTATAGTTTTTGTTGGGACTGTAGTATTTATTGAATCATAATAATGGATCAATCACAATTTTTTGCAGGTTTGATATACTGTAGTTACTACTGTTTTGTATTTGGGGCAAATACAGCTCGCCAAACAGAGAGGCAATGACTGTGTCAAATAATTTTCAGGCAGTTCCTTTTCTTTGCCATTAACCCTTCTATGGCCCCTGTATTTTTGAGGGTGTAGAATATTGCTGTGAAATGTAAAAGTGGAAAAGCCCATTTTTAAACCTGGACTCAAATGTATTCAAAACTGGGTATGGTTAACTGATATTGTATTGCACTATATAAGCTTCTCTGTTTTTGCTTCAGTTCTTCTGGATAGAAATCAAAGGGTACAAGTCAACAGGAGCAAAAATATTTTGTCCAAAAGCACCAGTCACAACATATTCACTCCTAATGTTGACCAATTGTTTCAAATAGTTCAAAGAGATTCCATTTAGCCTATGAATATGTAGCCCCTCAAATACTGTATAATATCATCTCAGTCACTCCCTGCTCCTGAAAGCTCTCTTTCAGTTTCATATGACTTCCTAATTCTAATTGTGACCAGTACTCCTTCCAACAGATACCTTTTAAAAATTAAAATACCATGGAAAAATAATGTTATTAAGACCAGCACTGTATGCTAGAGGAAATCTACATGTTCTTATTGAAGCAGTACATTAACCATTAAGGAAACGATTTTATTTGGAAGTCTACATGCATTTTAAAGGAAAAAAAAATAAAAGATCAATATTTGCAAAGCTTTTAAGTATCAATTTAGTTGATGTAATTATAAGTGATAATGTTTTCCTCCTCTGTGAACTTAGAACATAATTCCTGTTTATTTATTTTCTTTATTCTACCAAAGTGATTGCATAAAGCAATAAGTTATATTGTCAGTTATATTTTTTTTATAATTCCTCATTATCTATAATATGTAATATTAAAATATTAAATGCATAATATTTATTTATTTATTTATTTATTTTTGGGACTTATATTAAAATATTAAAACTTGGAAATTGCTGTTCTATAGTACTTTGAGTTCTTAATTCTCACATATGCTTTTCAATCAGGTTTTCCCTGAAGGAATCTGTATACAATCTAAATTGTACAAATATTGATAATTAAATAATCCAGCCTAACGGTAGAGTGTTACATTCTGAATCTTACTATTACAGTTGTATTTAGGAGATTGGTCATAGTTTACTAGTCTTCCTTAAAGAATTTTTCAGTTTTATTTTGGGCTAAAATTTTAAAACATAATTTTTTTACAATGAATTTTGATATCTGTATCACTCTTGTTTTCCAATATTAAGATGGTGATCACACACACTATATTTTCTTCATTCATGAAAATATATATCAAACAGCAGTAACTGAAAAACTGAACACCCCATCCTTGATATTTTTCATTATTTGGAAGCTGTGGAGAAATAAGGAATATTATGACATTATGAGACTTTTAAAATTTACATGTTTACATTTTCTAGAAATGCTTTGACCTTTTCATGCTCCTCCACAACTTGACTGAAATGGTGTTAAAAGTTCAGATTTGTCATTCAGTTAATCCTTGATGAATATGACATGTCTAAAAAGGTTTGGTTTAACAATAAGAAGTTAATGCTGGTCACATTTTTAACTCATTCAGGTTCAACTTTTCTGTAGTTAAACAATCTGAAAGAGACATTTGCTCCAAGTGATACCTTATAATGCTTCTTGAACTGATGAACACTGGCCCATTTTTTTTATTTAAGAAAACGGTATGTATTGTTCATGTTTAATTTCTGACAACTAAATAGTTTGTGTTACTGGTTGGTATTGTACTGTTTATGATTTTCTCCTTTAGTATCTTTGAAATATAATTCTCTTAAGCTCTCATGCTAAGCAAAGACAACAGAGAAATCATACCAGTTCATGCAACCATAGCTGGAGCCTATATGCGTCTATGGGGAGTTTTCATATATAAAATTCTAAATATTCTGTAGCTGCCAATGTCTGAATCCAGGTTCAAGAGGTTGAATTTTACTTTTAAGCCAACAGCCAATATTTTGTAAACAGGTTATTTCTATTTAATTAATAGGTGTTTTAGAAATGTTAATACAATATTTTTTCAGCTTTTCTTATATCTCTTCGGTAGATTTTAATTCCGAGAAAAAAAAATGATTTGAGAGAGATGGAAAATAAGAAGGGAGAGGAGACTGGGAGGAGGAATAGGAGGAGGAGGAGGAGGAAGAGGAGGAGGAGGAGGAGGAGGAGAAGAAGAAGAAGAAGAAGAAGAAGAAGAAGAAGAAGAAGAAGAAGAAGAAGAAGAAGAAGAAGAAGAAGAAGAAGAAAGAAAGAAAGAAAGAAAGAAAGAAAGAAAGAAAGAAAGAAAGAAAGAAAGAAAGAAAGAAAGAAAGAAAGAAAGAAAGAAAGAAAGAAAGAAAGAAAGAAAGAAAGAAAGAAAGATTATTTGGTAGTTTTTGGACATAATGGATGATTAAAATATGAGAAGTAATATTTACTTACAAACCAGTAAAATCTACAATGTTGTGACTTATGTCCTTCCCATTCCTCCAATAGACAAGTTCTTGATGAAAGATAAATAGTTAGTTCCATCTTACAGCTGCATATAAGACTAGTTTAAACCTGTTTTCTCTGGCTTTTAATAGAAATGATTCTATTCTATTCTATTTTAAAATTATTTATACTGCTTATTTACATCTTTCAATTTGTTCTTTCTGTATAATTTATTTTATTTCTGTCATCTCTTAGAGAAGGAACCTACTTTCACTTTCTTTATCCCTTCTCATATACTAATAAATGAAGGACAATACTGTATCCAGATCCATGGATTGGAACCAGTGTTTTAATCATATATCTACCTCCACATTTGTACAAGAAATCAAAATGCACACAACTAAAACAGGCAAAGGATGAATAATATGGCCATCTAAACTATTCAGAATCCCTGCCTAGCTGTGATATATAACTATTAATACTAGCTGTTGTTCTCATTCCTTCTTATTTTTTAAAATTCATATTATTTTATCCAAGGAACTGCTCTTTAATATTAACATTATAAAATCAATGATTACTTACAGAGTTCTTAACAATAGGAGGCTCTATTATGCATACAGAGAAAACAAATGGAACCAATGAATGTAATTTTAATTTTCATTATATTTATGCATCACACCCTAAAGCTGTAGATGTCTTCTTCATATTCATTCTTCTAGCAAAACATTGAAGGGTTTAGGGATTACAAAAACCAGTAAGTGCAATGGAACTGAATTATAATTTAATTTGATGTGAAAATAAACCCCTGCCTATGTAAAATTAATGCTGTTACAACTTTCTAAAATAGTTTTAAAAGTTTAAAATAGTTTTATATTTTGTAAGGCCTAGAAGACTGGCAGTATTCTGTTAATTATTAAATTTCTACTTAAATAGTATAACATAAATGCATTGTAGAAGCATGATATTGAAGATATGAAAAGATAAATCAAATACCATATCATCTTGAAATATTTTCTGTCAGCAGTATGCTGTTTGCGACCTCTATAAAACCTTTTTTTCCATTAAGTTTTTTTTACTTTCACTTTTCTATTTTGTGTGTCCTTATTCTTATTTTTCTAGTTTGTTTACTTCAGAAAAACTTGACATTGAAGTAGCAATTGAATTTCAGTGGGTTTTATTTAAAACTCAGTGGGCATTAAAATAGGAATTTATGATCAAAGCTCTGTAGGAATTAAAATATTACCTCCTTATGCCACTTCCTATTAGGACAAAGTTTCCTTATAATTACAGTGTATATTATTTCATTTTCCCTTCCTCTTTTAAAATTTTTATATATTTCTTTTTTTTTTCTGGACATGTATATATATCCTAGTGATATTTTTAAAAGATAAAGAAACCTATTTCTGGAGGCATAATTTAAATGTACATAGAAACTGCTTATTTTAATTTTAAATATATGTTAGAAAATAATTCATGAATCAGAAAAACAAAAATTAGTGTTGGCTGGAAAAAGTTGTTATTAAATATAAACACTGAAATATTGTAGAAAGTACTATTAGACCTAAAAATACACATTGTGTTCTGTCTACTAAAGTAACATTTTTAAATCTGATTAGGATATTGAGATCTCTAGATAAATCCAAGGTCATTTCCATTCACTATTACATATTGTGACAGATTCTATTCTGCCAGAATTTTTTTAAATATATATATTAAAAAACCTGAAATGAATATAGATTTCCATCTGTATTTTCCTTAATGTACATGTTTTCAATGCAGCATTACTTAATGCTTTTTGCTCTGATACACTTTTTAAAAGAAAACTTTGTGAACAGAGACTTGAACAAAAGTTACTTGTATATGAAGAATGCTTATGGATTGCCACTGTATTCCATAAGAGTTGTTAATGTGTATATTTATGATGCATTGGAAGGTGGCAATCCTAGACATACATACATAGGGATAAGGCTCATTGAACATAGTGATTCATACTTTTGACTACTAGCAATTGTTCTATGAATGTTACACAGCTGGGAACAAAAATTATTTCAACATTATCCAAATATTATTCAACATGTGCTAAAGTCAATAATGCAATCATATTAGAGTAATGAAGTTGAAATACAGTAGCTGCTTTATTGTTGGAAGAACAATAACGAAAATTGCAGTATGAGTACTGGTAATATGATACTGGTAATAAAAAATGAGGGGGTTGCCAGTTTTGAACATATGTGTATGTACTGAAAAAGAACATACTGTCATCAAATAACCTATTCTGTTCACTGTCCCTATTTATATTTTATATATAATTATTATGTAATTGACAATTGTGCAAAATGTATAACTGTCATGACAATTAGTTAGCTTGTCGCTTTTTAGCTGACAAAGGACTAGATATCATTATACAAAAAAAGAGTGCATGGTTGTGGTAGTGACTACTATTATTTAACGGAATAACAGAGTTAGAAGGGACCTTGGAGGTCTTCTACTCCAACCCCCTGCTCTGTAGGAAACTCTTCAGACAATTCAGACAAATCTCTTCTTCAAATCTCTTCTTCAAATCTTCCAGTGTTGGACCACCCACAACTTCTGGAGGCAAGTCATTCCATTATTAAATTGTTCTCTCAGGAAATTTCTCCATAGTTCTAGGTTGCTTCTCTCATTGATTAGATTGCATCTTGTACTGCCTTCAGACGCTTTGGAGAATAGGTTGACCCCCTCTTTGTTGTGGCAGCCCTTTAAATATTGGAACACTGCTATCATGTCATCCTAGTCTTTCTTTTCATTTCTTACTACCGTTCTTTCTATGTTTTAGCTTCCAGTCCCCTAATTTTCTTTGTTGCTCTTCCCTGCATACTTTCTAAAGTCTCAACATCGTTTTTATATCATGGCAATCAAAACTGGATGTAATATTACAAGTGTGGTCTTACTACGTCATTATACAGTGGTACTAACACTTTATGTGATCTGTTAATGTACCCTAGGACTGCACATTTCTCATATATGAAAATTCAGTGCAGCATAGAAAAGACTAGATTAGAAATCAAACTCATCTACTGTGATGTTGAAAGGTTACTTACTTCAAGGCTTTCAGAATGCTATGATTTTATTTTGTCTTTTGGATCCTGCTCTGGGGTTTGAACTTGATAGTCTGTGACTTTCCAAGATCATCTACAAATACCTCTGTGGTCATGTCATTGTGCCTCTACTGATTGTGTCAACTTTACCACTTCCAATAGAAGATCTAGAGAAGTCTAGCATATAAATTTGCACAGTCATACCCTACAAAAATGAAATGTAATATAAATTATAAATTTAAATTGAATTGAATTGAAAAAATAATGTCATTAAATGTTTACATCACGATTTAATAATTTTACATTTCTGCAAGATGAAGACAATAAACTCTTGTTTTAGGAGATTTGGTGGACTTCAGATACAATGGAAAATATTTTCATCCAGCCACTTGGGGAAGAGAGCCCCCCCAAATAGATACTATTTTCCCTAGAAAATAATTATGTTTCTTCGCACACTTTGTATTTGATTAGGAAGGAAGGCAGTAAGATTTAAAAGGGCTGTAGAAATGGCAGAAGGCTGAATGGTGTATCAGTTTCATTGGCAGAGTGAGGCTAGGAAATTCAGGTGAATGTCATAGCAGGGTAGGGCAGCAGTGGGCAAAACAAAGGAGGACAGATTTGTTGAAAGATCAATTGAATGAAATGGCAAGCTGTGGATTTATATTAGGCTAATGGCAACAGTGGTAACTTCTTTCCTTTATTTTCATTCGTCCCTGACCAACACATAATAATAATAATAATAATAATAATAATAATAATAATAATAATAATAATAATAATAATAATAATAATAATAATAATAATAATAATAAAGTTGGAAGGGACCTTGGAGGTCATCTAGTCCAATCCCCTGCTCAGGCAGGAAACCGTATACCATTTCAGACAAATGGCTGTCCAGTCTCTTCTTAAAAACTTCCAGTGCTGGAGCATGCACAGCTTCTGGAGGCAGGTTGTTCCACTGCTTAATTGTTCTATAGTAGCTATCAGAAAATTTCTCCTTAGTTCTAGGTTGCTTCTCTCTTTAGTTAGTTTCCATCTGTTGCTTCTTGTCCTGCCTTCAGGTGCTTTGGAGAATAGCTTCATTCCCTCTTTTTTGTGGCAGCCCTTGAGATATTGGAACACTGCTGTCATGTCACCCCTAGTCCTTCTCTTCATTAAACTAGACACAACCAATGCCAGCAATCGTTCCTTATATGTTTTAGCTTCCAGTCCCCTGATCATCTTTGTTGCTCTTCTCTGTATTCTTTCTAGAGTCTCAACATCTTTTTTACATTGTGGTGACCAAACCTGGATGCAGTATTTCAAGTGTGGCCTTGTCAAGGTATTATACAGTGGTATTAACACTTCACATGATCTCGATTCTTTCTCTCTGTTAATGCAACGTCCTATCAGGAAGTTTCTCCTTAGTTGTAGGTTGCTTCTCTCCTTGATGAGTTTCCATTCATTGCTTCTTGTCCTGCCTTTGGGCACTTTGGAGAATAGCTTGGGTCGCTCCTCTTTGTGGCATCCCCTGAGATATTGGAACACTGCTATCATGTCACCCCTTATCCTTCTCTTCATTAAACTAGACATACCCAATTCCAGCAGCTGTTCCTTATATGTTTTAGCTTCCAGTCCCCTGATCATCTTTGTTGCCTGTCTCTGTACCCTTTCAACATCTTTTTTACATC
The DNA here is from genome assembly GCF_964194415.1 of Vipera berus. NCBI lineage: Eukaryota > Metazoa > Chordata > Lepidosauria > Squamata > Viperidae > Vipera > Vipera berus. The sequence continues at coordinate 48,398,088 of NC_138209.1, read as the reverse complement.
GTGGTGACCAAAATTGGATGCAGTATTCCACGTATGGCCTTACCAAGGCATTGTAAAGTGCTATTAATACTTCACGTGATCTTGATTCTGTTCCTCTGTTAATGCAGCCTAGCACTGTGTTGGCTTTTTTGGCAGCTGCAGCACACTGCTGGCTCATATTTAAATGATTGTCCACTAGGACTCCGAGATCCCTCTCACAGTTACTAGTATTGAGCAAGATACCCCCTATACTATAGATGTACATTTGGTTTTTCTTGCCTAAATGTAGAACCTTACTTTTTCACCATTGAATTTCATTTTGTTAGATAGTGCCCAGTGTTCAAGTCTGTCCAGATCCTCCTGTATCTTAAGCCTTCTGGAGTGTTGGCTATTCCTGCCTGCTTGGTGTCGTCTGCAAATTTGATGAGTTCCCCATTTATCCCTTCATCCAAATCGTTGATGAAGGTATAGAAATCAAATTATTAAATTAAATTAAATTAAATTAAATTAAGATGTTGAAGAGCACTGGGCCAAGAACAGAGCCCTCGGGCACCCCACTACATAATTCCCTCCATGTAGATGCGGTTCCATTGAGGAGCACATGCTGAGTACTGGCCGGTCAGCCAGCTATGAATTCATCTGGTGGTGATTCTGTATAATCCACATTTTTCTATTTTATCAAGTAATAGGTTGTGATCTACTTTATCAAATGCCTTACTGAAGTCCAAGTAAATTACAGTATATCCACAGCATTCTTCTGATCCACAAATTTTGTCACTTGGTCAAAGAATGCAATAAGATTTGTCTGGCATGATCTGTTTTTGACAAACCCATGTTGGCTTTTAGTAATGACTTTGTTTGCCTCTAGGTGCTCACTGATTTGTTGTTTGATTATCTTTTACAGAATTTTCCCAGGTATTGAGGTCAGGCTGACAGGTCTATAATTTCCTGGATACATTTTTTTTCCTTTTTTGAAGATGGAAACTATATCAGCTCTTTTTCAGTCCTCTGGTAGTTCCCCAGTGCTCTAGGATCTTTGAAAAATATAGTTCAGTGGTTCTGAGATCACATCTGCCAGTTCCTTGAGAACCTTGGTGTGCAATCCATCTGGTCCTGGTGATTTGAACTCATCTAGACTGGACAGGTGCTCACTTACCATTTTCTTGCCTATCTTAACTTGTGTTTCTATTCTGTTTTTTATGGCACTATTTTTGATAGGTTGGTCTGTTTTTTCCCTTTGTGTAAAGACAGATGCAAAAAACTAGTTAAGTAGTTCTGCTTTCTCCCTGTTGCTTGTCACATTCTTGCCACTTTCACCCACTAATGGACCAATCATTTCCTTCAATTTTTTCTTGTTTTTTACATGTTGAAAGAAGCTTTTTTTTGTTATTGTTGACTTTGGTCACAAGCCTTAGTTCATTTTGAGCCTTAGCTTTCCTCACTTCATCTTTGCAGGCTCAGGCTATATGCTGATATTCTGACTTAGTTATGTGACCCTGTTTCCACTTTCTATAGTTGTCCTTTTTATCTTTCAATTTGTCAGAGAGTTCTTTATGCAGCCACGCTGGTTTCTTTTGAGAGCTGTTATTTTTCCTCTTCGTTGGTATTGTGCTAGACTGGGCTTTTATTATCTCACTTTTCAAAACTTCCCAAGGTTCTTGAGTTGTTTTCCCCTTGAGGATTCTCATCCATGGAATCCTTCCCAAGCCCTCTCTAAGTTTATTGAAATTAGCTCTCCTAAAGTCCAAGACTCTAGTTTGACTGTGTTCTATTGCTTGTGCTTCCATAATGTTGAATTCCAATATTGCATGATCACTTCCTCCCAGGTTTTCTGTGGCTTCAACACCTTCTACCATTTCATCTCAGTGAGAATTAGATCCAAAATGGCTAATCCCCTAGTTCCCTTCTCTACTTTTTGGGTTACAAAGTTGTCTGCTAGGTTTGTCAGGAATCTGTTTGATCTTCCACTTGGTGCAGAGTTTGTCTCCCAGTTGATGTCAGGGTAGTTAAAGTCCCCCATTACTATTGTGATGTGCTTCCTACATACCTTAGTTAGCTGACTAGCAAAAAATTCATCTATTTCCTCTGTTTGGTTGGGTGGCCTATAGTATACACTTATGGCAATGTCATTCCCCCCCCCCTTTTATATTGACCCAAATGCATTCAAGGTTACAGTTTTAATTATTGTTGTGCTCTATTTCTGTAGAGATGTAGTTATTCCTTATATAAAGAGCAACTCCACCTCCTCTTTTATTTGGTCTGTTTCTTTTAAATAATTTAAATCCCTCTAGCTGTGTGTTCCTTTTGTGGGTTTCATCCCACCATGTTTCCGTAATGGCAACAATATCATATCTGCCCTCATTAACTTGAATTTCTAGTTCACCGTGTTTGTTGTTCATACTCTGTGCATTGGTGTATAGACATTTGAGTCCTTTATGTCTGACCCTGTGTTTATTTTCTACATAACCTATGTGGTGCCTGAGTTCCCCTATTGTCTTACCACCTATTTGGTTAGTGCACTTTGTGTGGCACTCGCTAATAGAAGCTTGATTTTGCTTGACAGCAAGGTTGATATTCTTGTCCACACACACATCTATGTTACATGCATTGATAGCCCTATAATTTTTATATTGGCGGGGACAGGGATGTTCTATATCAATTAACTCACTGTCCCCGCTGTTTAGTTTAAATATTCCTCCAGAAAATCTGTGAATTTATAGCCGAGTAACTCAGTCCCTTTCTTTGAAGGATACAAACCATCTCTTTTGTACATTTTTTCATTGGACCACCTACAGACATCGTGACTAATATATCCAAAGCCTTCCCCTTTACACCACTCCTTTAGCCACATATTGAATTGTGCTATACGCTGGCCTTTTCCATTTTGCTCCTTATACACTGGTAAAACCTCTGAAAAAGTAAGCCTACAGCCTATTCTGCTAAGTTCATGTCCCAAGCTCTGGAAATTATTCTGCACAGAGAGTACATCTTTTTGGGACAGATCGTTAGTGCCAAGATGTACAATAGCCTCCACATCACAGTCCTTGCTGGCATTCTTGATTATTTTAGAAATACGCTTCTTGTCCCTACTGGCAGTAGCACCTGGAAGACACCTGACCTCTTTCGAAACCTCTGTGTCCTTTCCTAGAGTTGACCTAAGAGTTGACCTAATGCTGATGGTAAGAATGATGTCTCTTAGAAATCTGTCTTCATAAGTACCCATTAGCATACTGCTATGACTTTGTCCTAAAAAGAATCTTATCATGATGGATTCAATTTCCTATATCTGCAGAGTTTGCAATAAATAAATGAATAAATAAATAAATGAAATCCTCATGCTTCAGTTTGCATTAAATTTTATAACCTTATTATGTCAGTGATTGAACCTCATGCGTATTTGCTCATGTAAAATTATGAAAAAGCAAAATATCTTTTAATAACCTCTAAATAAGTAACATTCTTTCCACAGAAATCTGTGATGGATAAATTTAATGGTATTGCATTTTAATTTTTAAATATTTGTTACCATACATTCAGATTTTAATAAATACATAAATTAATGCAGCATTTTGAGTTTTAAACATCCACAACAGATTCTTTAGACTTCAAAGAATTTAATATTAGTTTGAAGAAAACTATTGTAACATAAAAAAATAAAAAAGCCTGGCTCAATGTGACGTATTGTTTCTGAAAGTGTTTTATTACTTTAATTTTCTGGCTTAGTAAAGTAACAAGCAGCATACCAGAAGAGACACTGTTACAGTATTCACAATTTATTAGAATGCTTAAGCTGGTTGAAAATGTTATATGAAACAGAAACCCAATATCTAGCTGAAAAAATTGGATAAGCTCCAACATTAACATTGTAGTAGTTTTCCTTAGAGTATTGTCTGTGACTGATAAGTTGCCTAAAATATGTACATTTTAATAAATCTGTGAGTTAAGATCTCTCAAACCTATGTTCTATTCATTTCTGAAAGTTTATTTCTATTTAATTTGGAAAGCATATCTCTCATGGCTTCTTCTTTGCTTCTATAAATGAAAATTACTTTTCTATGTGAAATGAACCAATATATTCTGTGCCTTTATTTTAATTTTGTCTGCACAACTATTAACTCCTAGGGTTAGGGAATTGTCAAGCCAGGATGGTTGTATTTAGCATGTCTTTTTTGTTTGTTTAAACCCTGTTTTATAGAAACTATATCACTTTTTATGTTACATCAAAATATATAAGAGTACAAACCTATTCCAAGATAGTGTCAGTTTCATTACAGAAATTGAATATATATAACAATATTCAATATATTGTTATGAAACATTGCTTTAATTGTGTTAATATTTGTAATGTTTACTGTATGAATATTTGTACTTTGTTTTTGGCATTTTTATGTTTTAATTGTAAACCACCCTGAATCACAAACATGAAATGGATAAATTTATTATTTGAATTAAATAACTTACATAAATATGAAATAATAAATTAATTCATATATGCATAAAAAACTTCAGTGATTCTTTAGCAGGTATACTAAACTATTCAATGTCTTACTCTAATATGTGGAATGGTTGTGCAGACATCAATTTGATGGAAGTTACATGTTTATCAGTGAAGATCAAGGAGTACATAGAGTTCCTTAATCCTACCACTGTTTTGCCACCAAAAGATTACAAGACATTGTTCAGAAATGGGCACTTAATATTTCTACAAAACCAAACATAAAAATACAGTGCAGCTTAATAGACTTTCATAAGATGTGATTTATAGTATAATGGACTTCAGTGCTTTTGCAAGCTTTGTGAGTCATTTGTGAACTGCTTTTATCTTTATTGATTATATGTGGAAGGGGTTTTTTTAAATCATGCTTATTCAATATTTCAATATCCCCAATTATGAAAGTCGAAAAGCTATCATATAGGACATGGGCTAAATGAATATAGCTTTTAAAATGCTGCAATATTACATTGAATTTAAAGCAGTATATTTGTTGACTAAGGGCTAAAGTACAAATGAAAGCTCTACACTGTTGGGATCTTTGGTTATCTATGCTACTCTTTAAAAGAATAATGATTTGGAAGTTTATTGCTAACTGAAGCATAAAAAATTCTTCTAGACTTACCACAAACAATCCTGAGCAATATTAGATGAGTCAACCAGAGTTAGTTCAAAGTAAATTGCTCCATTTTCATTGTGAGGACATCATCCTTTCAGTCGATAGACTGCAATGGCATATTGTCAAGTGTTTTTTTCCCTTTTAAGTAACTATCCTGATTACACTTTTTCAAAGCATATTCCAGAAATTCATAATAATTAAGAGTTTGTCCACAACCCTTCTGAGCTATTTGTTTCCCTGCATCTTTTTATACTATCTTGTCCTGAACTTTGGTTTTTTTCTCATTTCTTACTAACCTGCTTTCTGATCATTGTGTTTTGGTTCTTTTTAGTGCAGGCTGTAAATGCAGTTCATGTTTCTGATTTACCTGAGATTGCTGGTGAAATCCCTTGTCCCTTTCTTCATTTTTCATGAACAACCCTTCAGGCTAATAAAGTTTAATGCCAATCAGAATTCCATTTCTTAAAGAAAAACCTTGAAAACTCCTAAGTCAAACCATGGTTTAATTACGAATAAGTAACATTTGTTCAATTTTGATATATCTCATTGCAAGAGAAAACTGGGGAGCGGGGAGGGAACCTACTGTTGTGTAAGAAGGGAACAGAAAGAGTGAAAAGAATGAATAAATGCACCCCACTAGTTTTCAAATCATAACATGGTATTTCAAAAATTGTTATGATCCCATTGATCCTATGTACTTGGCTGGATAGTGGAAACAATAAACTAGTGGAATGGCTTGCTTTCACTGGAGGCTTTTAAAAAGACAACTGGACAGCCACTTGTTGAAATGGTATAGGGTCTCCTGTTTGAGCAGAGTTGGACTAGAAGATCTCCGAGGTCCCTTCCAATTCTGTTATTCTGTTGATTTTACAAGAGATTGTTAGCTGGAAGATACTAACAAGAATTAGACTGAATCTATCTATGTATTTTAACTTATAGGGTTAAGGTTAATTCTGGTGTTGATAATCCAACATTTAGATGCTATTCTCATTTTCTTTTAAGTTTAATATTTTTATCATAAATAATTAGTTGCTATAATAATAATAATAGTAGTAGTAGTAGTAACAGTAATAGTAATAAAGTAATCAGTATTTGTACTATGTACTTAGAAAACTAGAACCAAGATTAGTTTTCTGTTTTGTGTTCATGATCAGATTTCAAAGGCAACTTACAAATAACTGCACACAGCACAAAATAATTTAGAAGTACAAAAGATAAATGATTATAATATGATTTATAATAGATCATGATTTTAGAATTTTACATTGGCATTGTCACATATCCATCATGCTTGAAATTCCCAAGCATAATATGAAACAATAAATATTCATGAATATACAGGAAAAAAGACACATCCCTAAAGCTCAAAATGGATAGTAATTATTAAATCAACTGAACCATATATTAACTTCAACAGTTCTGCAGTTCTGCTTTGTGTTTAAAATGATCACTGTAAGTTTCAACAATTTGTGTTAAGAAATGTTGGTAGAGCTTTTTTTATAATGTCAGAATTCACAATTTGTTGAATATCTGATTCTATGTAGTTTCTCAAGCACATAAATTCAATTCCTTTGAAAATGGTGGCATCTTGCTTGGCTGCGGCTGCTTCAGCTCTCAAAAGTGTAGATGGTATGGAGGGAAATGAATGATCTGGACTGAACAACTTTTCATAGGGACAACTAAGCAGAGTTGGGTTGCTAAACTTTCATATGAACGTCAGTCCATATTGAAGATGAAGAAATTCAGTGTGAAAGGAACAGTGGAGAAAACTGTTCGGGAGAGTCTGCATGGCCTCGGATTACTACGGAGGAGAAAATCAATGATGGAGATGCCAGCAGCTGACATGGAGGGTGAGAGATCAGCTGCAATGTCTGGAGGAGCAGGGAGGCAAAAAGGAAATTGCTGGAGATGGAAACAGCATTGTGCTCCATGTTTTGAGCAGGGGAGGCAGCGTTTTGGGCCGCAGGAGCAGAGTGGAGGTGCAGCCATTGCAGCTGGGAAGTTTCCTTCAGTTGCTGACATCTTCGGAATAAAAAAAAGGAGGAGGTGTGAGAGAAAGAGGAAGCATGGCAAATGCGGAGGCCTAACATCTAGGCTAAAAGCTAGACCTTCCATCTATTTTGTTTACAAATGCTCACTCCTTAGAACCAAAAATGGATCACTTGAGGCTGGATTTAACAACGAACTGGGAGGTGAGAAATTGCTGTGTCATCATTGCAACAGAAACTTGGTTAAAGCAAATCCCGGGGTGTGTGTGTGTGTCTGTTTTTGTATAAATGATAGATGGTGTAATAATGCCAAGGTGTTTTCAAGTCTGTGCTCCCCTGATGTGGAGTTTCTGACCATCAAATGCAGACCCTTCTATCTGCCTAGAGAATTCTCTGTTACCATTATCACAGCTGTGTATATCCCTCCTGATGCAAACAGAGAAGAGGCCCTGAAGGCTCTCTGTCATACCATCAGTGACTTACAAACTACCTACCCAGAGGGCACATTTATTGCAGTAGGAGACTTTAACCAAGTGCATTTGAAAGCTACCCTGTCATATTTCCATCAATATGTGCACTTCGCAACCAGAGGGGACAATACACTGGATCTTGCTTATTCCAACATCAAGAAAGCTTTCAAAGCTATCTGCACCCTCACCTGGGCTCCTCTGACCATCTCTCAGTGCTGCTTATTCCAGCATATAAACCTTTATTAGTCAGAGTGAAACCTACAGTAAAGCAGGTGAGGGTTTGGACAGAGGGAGCTATAGAAGCATTACAAGACTGCTTTGAGTGCACAGATTGGGGCATGTTTAAGGATGCAGCTACTGATAACCAACATACAAATGTTGAGGAGTATGCCACCACGATGTCTGCATATATCCAAAAGTGCATAGAAGATGTCTATGTCCTGAAAAGCATTGTTGTGAGGGCAAATGAAAAACCATGGCTGACTTATGAGGTCCACAAGATGCTGAAAGCACAGAATGTGGCTTTTAAATCTGGTGACATGCTGGCACTTAGAACAGCCAGAGCACATCTGAAAAGTGCCATAAAAGGTGCAAAGCAAGCCCATTGCCAGAAAATTCAGAACTTTTTTCAGGACCCAACAAACACCAGGTGAATGTGGCAAGGGATCCAGGCCATTACAGATTACAAGGTGATTCCATCGAGATGCAAGGATGACACAGACTTCCTAAACAAACTGAATAAATTTTTTGGTAGATTTGAGGCAACAAATAGCACTCCTGCTAGGAAAGCTGTGCCCCATCCTGATGAGCAAGTGCTAAGCTTTGATGTCACCTCTGTCCAGAAAACACTGCAGAAAGTTAACATTTGGAAAGCAGCAGGCCCAGATAACATCCCTGGACGTGTTCTTAGGGAATGCGCAGATGAGCTGGCTTGTGTTCTCACTGATATTTTCAATCTCTCATTGCAGCAGGAAGTGGTCCCATCATGCTTTAAGATGGCCATCATCTTGCCAGTGCCAAAAAAGTCCACAATTACAGGCCTCAGTGATTACCGCCTGGTTGCACTGACATCCACCATTATGAAATGCTTTGAGAAGCTGATACAGGACATTATTGTATCCAGCCTCCCACCAGCATTTGACCCGCTTTAGTTTGTCTACCGAACAAATCACTCTACGGAGGATGCTATTTCTTCTGTTCTCCATCTGAGCTTGAAGCACTTAGAGGAAAGAAATACTCACGTGCATTTGTTGTTTGTCAACTTCAGTTCACCATTTAGCACAATCATTCCCAAGCATCTAGTAAACAAACTGGGCCTTTTAGGCTTAAACACTCCTTTCTGCAACTGGATTCTTGATTTTCTTACCAACAGGCCCCAATATGTGTGAGTTGAAACAAATACCTCTAATACCATTTTCTTGAGCACAGGTTCTCCTCAGGGCTGTGTCCTAAGTCCGCTGCTATTCACCCTGTTGACCTGTGACTGTTGTGCTAGGTTTGCCACCAACCATATTGTGAAATTCGCAGATGATACAACAGTAATGGGCCTTATTCATGATGACAAGGTGGAAGCTTACCACAATGAGGTTGAGGGGTTGGTGAATTGGTGTAAGGAAAACAGCCTAGTTTTAAATACCGGAAAAACCAAAGAGATCATTGTCAATTTCAAAAAGGCAGGCACAGCCACACTTCTCTGTGCATTAATGATTCATCTGTGGAGACGGTTACCAGCATCAAATTTCTGGGTGTGCAACTAATAAGTAGGCTGGCTTGGTCGCTCAACAGTGAGAAACTGGTGAAGCAGGCACAGCAGCACCTGCATTTTCTGTGTCGTATGAGAAAAGCACATCTTCCTTCCCCTGTCCTGACCACTTTCTACAGGGGGACGATCGAGAGCATCCTGTCATACAGCATCACAGTCTGGTTTGGAAGCATCACTGCTTCAGACAGGAAGGCAGTGCAGAGTGTGGTGAGGATGGCTGAAAAGATCATTGGCAGTTCCCTTCCTCCCATCCAGGACATAGCACAGAAGTGTTGCTTGACCAGGGTCTGTAAGATTATCTGGGACACTACATATCCTCTTCACGACCTGTTTTCCTTGTTACCTTCTGGGAGGAGGCTTCGTGGTTTCTGTAGCAGAACATCCAGATTCAGCCATAGTTTCATTCCATACAGCATTAACCTTGTGAACTCTCAAGCTTCCTCCTTCCGTTATATATTCAAGATGGACAGTATTTAATATTTATTTGTTATTTAATGTAGGGGTGTGGGTTTATACATATGTTGTATTTAGTATGGTTAGGTGTGTGTCATGTATGTGTTTCACTTTGAGAGTGGGCAACTAAATTTCATTTTTGATGTGTGCCGTTGTGCCCACAGTAAAAAAATGACAATAAAGGTTATCTATCTGTCTAATAGAAAAGACTACAACATTTATTATTAAATAAAAAGCATAATTTGTCAGAAAATAGACAACTTTCAGTTTATTTAATGCAAAAGAAAGTTTCATTTCTCCATTTCTAAGAAAGTTAAATGTTTATGTAAATGAATGTTGAACTTTAAAAAGCAAATTTATATTAGTCTAATTTTTGTAAGAATTTATTCCTGTCCCATTGCAGTTTGAATTGTGAAATTTTAGCAAAAGATATGCAAAACCTGGAAACAAAAGCAATATTTTAAAGGTATTACAAATAGTATATTTGTTTAGGCTCATCTTTCTAAAGGAGTAGTATTTTCACTGGATACAGTGGAAATTTATCACTTAGAGAACTAAGCTCTTTGATGGGCTGTTACAGTTAATCACAATATAACAACAATCTGAGTGTCAGTTAAATCTGATTAGCTGTGAGTAACTAATCATAATTTAGTTGACTGGGAGTCTGTGAATGTTTTTCCCTTGAG